>NC_056749.1:174948159-175023159 GCF_019279795.1 Protopterus annectens
GGCTGCATACAGGTCCTTGCCCAATGAGGAGAACTCAGTGTGCTTGGAGTTAAGTGCAGCATGTAGCTCTGCGATGTGCAAATGATTATTGGCTCCAAAGTTCCTTCAAGATTAAGTAGGCCAGGGACATTGGTAACATGTGAGGGATGTACAATGATATCAAGCAGTGACTGGACCATCACAAAAGAAGATTTCCCCAATTAAGTCAGCCACAGGGGAGGTCTTGAAGGATAGAACTAAGCAAATGGAACACTACTCACAGCTGTATGGCAGAGAGACCATAGTTACAAAGAAAGCCCTTAATCCCATCAAGCCTCTGCCAACTATGACTGAACTCGATGCTGAGCCCACCTTGGAGAAACTCGATGATTCACTAAAAGAACTCTCTTCAAGAAAAGCCCCCAGGAAAGATGGTATTTCCTCAGAAATCCTTAAATGTTCCAGCGGTACCCTAATCTCAGAGCTCCATGCAATACTTCACCAATGCTGGAGAGAAGATGGTGTACCTCAAGATATGAGGGATTCTAACATAGTTACTATCTATAAGAATAAGAGTGACAAAAGTGATTGTAACAATTATTGTAGCATCTCCCTTGTCTGTACCATGGGAAAGCTGTTTGCATGTGTTCTGAACAGGCTCCACATTCTTGCAGCAAGATTTTACCTAGAGGCTTAGTGTGGGTTCAGAGCTGGAAGGTCTACTAAAGATATGTTTTTCTCTGTTAGACAACTACAAGAACAGTGCAGGGAGCAGAATAAACCTCTGTGTATTGCCTTCATTGATCTGACTAAGGCATTTGACTTCATCAGTAGGAAAGGTCTTTTTGTGATTCTGACGAAGATCAGCTGTCTTCCAATACTGCTTAGCATTATCAGAGTGATGGAATCACATCTGAACCTTTCAAGATTCTCGGTGGAGTAAAGTAGGGGTGTACTGGCACCAACATTGTTTAGTATCTTCTTTTCAGGCTCTGTTGAAGTTTGCTTTTGTAACTGATAACAGGGTATCGTTCTCCAAACCAGAATGGATGGCAGCCTCTTCAAAGATTTGAGACTTAGATCAAAGACCCAGGTGATGGGCCAAAATATGGGCAATGGGCTATCAAACATGGTGAGTGACTATGAGCTGAAGGTTGTCCATCAGTTCATGTACCTAGGCTCTACAATGTCTGACAAGTTGTCACTTGACAGTGAGATCAACAAGTGCATTGAAAATGTTGCCACAGCATTTTCCAGGCTGACAGAGAGTCTGGGCTTATAATAAGCTCACTGTGCACACCACAGTGCAGGTTCACATAGCTTGTGTTTTGAACACATCACTGTATGCCAGTGATGGAGTCTGCACTCACAACAGGAGCAGAGGCTCAATGTATTCCATATGCACTACCTTAAACACATGCTTGGTAACTCATGGCAGGGCAAGATACCCCACAGCACTTGAGAGGACAGGCAACACTTCTATGTTCACCCTCCTGAAACAGAGACATATGCGGGTCAT
Source organism: Protopterus annectens (assembly GCF_019279795.1). Taxonomy (NCBI): domain Eukaryota; kingdom Metazoa; phylum Chordata; order Ceratodontiformes; family Protopteridae; genus Protopterus; species Protopterus annectens. The sequence goes on from NC_056749.1 coordinate 174,949,658, forward strand.
GTCTCATGCATGATGAATGGTTGAATACCAAAAGACTTCCTTTTTGGAGAGCTGAAGTCTGGAAAGTGGCCGAAACGGTGACCCAAACTGCACTACAACTACAAGGATTATGCAAGCATGACCTCAATGCTCTCTCCATCAGCGTGAACTGGTATTCTTTTGCCTCGGACAAGATTGTCTGAAACCAGGAAGTGAAGGAAGATCTCAATATGTATGAAACCATGTGGCAAGGAGAGCAGAAGATAAGACAGCCCTCAGGAAGTTCTGTGCCCATGATAATAGACCAACATCTGCCTACTGCTGTCCAGAGTATGGAAAGGACTGCCACTCCTGGATTGGATTGCACAGCCACAGAAAACATTGCTTGAATCAGTCCAACAGAAGCACAAATCCATGATCCTTTGGGACTGAAAAATGCTTACATAGAAAGGGCATTATGATTTGTATCTTAAACTTAAACTGAAGGTAAATGCATGGTAGACATTCTGAGGACTTTAGATAGCCCATATGGTAGAGCTGTTAACTCAGAATAAATCATGAGCTTTCTAAATCCAGAAACACTTTCAGTAAGATGGTCTTGTTGTGTTGCCAGATCTACTTGTGTGTCATAAACATGTAGCACCTATTGCGCAGTTGCAAATGTGTGTGTGTGTGTTTTTTTCTATTGAAATTAAAGACCGAGTTTGTAGTGTCTCAGAGAATTATTTTTTTCTCCAGCATAGACCATACTTGGTGTTAGTATATTCAAGTAGCAAGGTGTATGGGAGATATAGCTCCTACAGGCAAAAATGACTTAACAGTGAAATGGTGAGTTTCTGTTGTCAGTGTCTATCATTTTGAGACATGGTGATCACACGTGTGTGTGTGTGTGTAGGTGTGTGTGTGTGTAGGTGTGTCCGTCACTATTGTATAAAAGGTTTAGCCATGGAGTCCTTATTGCTATATACAGATATGCATACTTCATGTCCAGAGTTGCCATGGAAAATTCTTCTGTGACTGAAATAAATACTTTCAGTGACAAGAATCTGAATTCCTTTATTTGCACTTTTGTGTTCATGTGATATGTCTAGCCTATAGAGTGTTGCCTTTTTTTTTTTTTTTTTTTTTTAACTAAATGAGAACTGCATCTTTGTCCTGTTTAAGTGGGTGGCACCCACTGTGCAGCTGAAATGTCAGAAGCAGAACTTGTGTTACCTGATATCATTAGATGTGAAAGATGGTGTGTGGCCAAACTTTCTCTATATATTCTGTTGTTTAACCTTGAGCTATAATTTATAAGTCTTATTTTTTGGAGTCATTTATTGCAATGCAAATAGGTAAAACAATAAACTTCATCTGAAAGGTATTGGACGAACAGGAGATGAGTGCAGCATGTAGTTACCTTGAACTTTTCATGAAAGTTTCCCTCTCCCTGACCATGAGACATAATGGTGGCTGCTTTCTTTTGCACATTTTCTGGCCATAAGTTTGGTTAACAAGCATGCACTTCCTATTGACTGCTTTTTTTTGTTTTCAAGATAGTTTATATGAAGTTGAATATTTGTGGCATGGTACATATTAAAAGATTATCTTGTCTTTCCTTTTTCTCTATGTTATTAATGATATCTTCAGATGACTTCCCAACCAGTGGACCCCAAGAGACTGGGATTTCATATCTTCGGGTTAAGTCTCAGTCTTCAGTCTGCCATGGCTTCACATAACTGCATTTGTTGTCATAGATGAGAGGGAAGTGTCCACAGTTTGATAGGTGCATTTTTAGAGCACCAGCAAGTGTTTTTTAGACATGGCATTCAGCTTTTCCAGTCTTATTTATCGTCTGATTCTGAATGTTTTTGTATAGTCTTTTGTATCTGATCTGAGATGAAGCTCTGATATATGATAATGAGGACCATCAAATTTAATGCGATTATGGATATTTTGCTTGGTGTACCCCCTCCCTCCTTTCCAGCAGTCTTCACTCTTTTCAGTAGCTAAAGCAGGCAGGGGTATTATTTATTTATTTACATTTGTTGACCGGGAGTGTCCGACTGGACGTAAGTCCATTTTCAGCAGAGGCCCGGAGAGAAAAGCAGTTAAAATATACAGACAGTTACATTGGATTTACATAGCGATTAACAATTTGATTAACATAGCAATTAATTACAAACATTGTTTCAGATGAAGAACATAGTGCATCAGTAGACAACTAGAATCTTTATCTGCGAAGTACATAACAGACATTAACAATTGTTACAATAAGAAGTTCCTTCTGTATAATAAGTAGTAGGCTTATGAGCATCTGAGCTTGCTATAATCAAGGTAGTTAGTGTTACTTACTTTGCCAGTGTGTGTTGCAGAAGAAAGATCTGTTTGTAACCCACAAACTATCTACTTTTGTCGATGATGACTATACTGAGGTATGTTTATTATTACGTGTTCACAATCCCAATGCAGAGCGGTCACAGACAGAGACGGGGTTCCCGCTGAAAATACGATAAAAAACCAAACCAGAAAGCAAGTACCCCTGATGGCAATAAAACGATAAAAGTAAAACTGCTCCAATATTCCAAGAAATAACACGCTGAGTGCTCTGCTGCAAATAAACGAACTTATTTATTCATAAAATTGAGTAAGCGCTTTCGCCATAGGGCTTTCTCAAACTCTTTAACATTTGAAAACTGCTTAGAAATTCTTTATAAAACATACAGAGTAATTTCATTGGTCAACGTGACCTATGAAGAATTCAAATTCTTAAAATCATAATACATCTAAAATGTTCTGAACACTGTCACCTCGATGCTCATCACACAATATATAATAAATCATAAAGTAAAAATGCAATGATACAGATGAGGCAAAACGCCCTACAAGTGCCAATATACAAATTAAAAATTTTTGATCAAAGATCCTTCACATGGATTAAATAAAGCATCTAGTGAATATAGAAGTATTCCTTAAAAATTCCACAGCCGACCGCACATGGCGGTCTGAACATAACTCTGTGTCACAAATAAACCGAGTGCTATATACGAACAGCATTAACACTTCGACAGAACTTACTTAAAAGTATATACCTGATGTAAATTCAATGCATCTTCATTATTATTTGAACAAATGTTTACATTGCTCTCACTGACGTCTAACATATGCGTCTTCAGTGCGGTCGACCTGAAGTGCTTGCATTGTACATAGAGTGTAAAAGGTAAAAACAGATATAAAAATACATGCTCATGTAAAAACATGTGTAAAAGCTTACATTACTCACAATAACTGGAGTGATCCAAGTTTAATAAACTCCTACTGCATTCTAGATAACATAATGGTAGTAACCTTCCAGAGAGCAGTAAATATCGTTCTACCGGAATCATGACCTACCTCAATATTTGCAATCATGAAGAAAATAAGCTTCGAATAAGCTAACTTCACATCCATTACATCGGATAAGAACACCAAATCCACTCTAGAGAACAAATCAAAGTAAAACAACTTCATAATCCAGAATCGGAAGCTCCCTAACATTTCTATGACGTATCTAAGTAAAACCTTAAAGGGGAACGACCATAATGATACACCGTAAATGCACAACTGTATCATTAGTCAGAGTCAGCTTTTATCAACACATCCTAAATAAATACAGGCATGTATAAGCATGAATGACACTCAAAGCATAAGTCAGGAAAAATGCTTATGTGTTGCATAATAAACCAACTAACTATCCTAAAAGACCTTTAATGTTAAGTCATGAATATAAGAAGTCCAACTCTCTCCTTATGTAAATAGAGCATTATATATAGCTCTAAATATATGAAACATCATATGCATAAAAACAGTTCGCATACAGTTGTTCACAGAAAATTACAATTGTCCGTCTATCGACTAAGGACAACCGCTTAAACCAATAAATGCATGGAAAAAAAACATGGGGAGGTTACAGAAGATATTACATCTTAAAAGACTCAGTCAAAATGAGTAATAGTCAAACCATTTAACATCAAATGTTAAGGTTCTAAAATGTATATAAATTACCTACTCTACTTAGAGATATGGTTCACAGAAATAGTACTGCAAATGGACTTCTGGGGCTATTACCTAATATTACTAAGAAAGGATCTACGGTTCTATTCCTAGCTCTGAAATGTTTTAAACAAAGTCATACCTGATGAATTAAAATATTACTTAATTCTATGTATTCTTCTGTTTTTCAGGAATGGTTTGATTTGGACTTTATCATTTAGGCCAGGGGGTCTATCTGACCTCCATCTGATAATCCATCTAGTTTCATTCTCCAAGGTCTTATTGATCAAATCACAACCTCTAAAACCTTGAAAAATAGTTTGGATGACAAAAAACCTAAAAGTGTGTTCTAACCCCTTCACTTTATGATGCCTTGCCAAGGCATTCAGGTCTGAACCTATTCTGGTTAGGTAATTATGTTCTCTGATACGTTCTTTCAACATCCGGTTAGTCTTCCCCACATAATATGCTTCACATGCATTACACTTGGCAACGTATATTATATTTTTACTTTCACAAGTGGTGTTTGTATTAAAGTAAAAAACACGTCTAGTCAGAGGGTGTGTAAACATCGTATCTTTACTAATAAAACTGCATTGGTTACACCTGCCACAAGGTATGGTATTCACATTCGTATTAGCATTGTCATACCTTGTACCTCTTGGTCTACACAATAGGTTTTTTAAGTTGGGATGGTTCTTGAAAGTTACATGTGGAGTAGGGCCTATCACCTTGCTAACTTCTCTGTCAGACGCTAAAATGTCCCAACGTCTTTGCATAGCTTTTTTGACCTCTAAGCTCATTTTGCTAAAATTCAATTTAGCACTGACTTCATTCCTAGCCTTGGTATCAGTGATCTGAGGTTCTGTTTGTTGACAAAAATATGGTTTTGCGGTACTTGAGCGCAAAGAGCCCACAGTACCAACAGTCTCAGATATTTCAAGTGTTCCATATCCCCTTTCTAAAAATCTTTTCTTCATGTCCTGTATTCCATCTTCATATTGGGAAAAATCAGAGTTGAGCCTGGACACTCTCATAAATTGTCCCTTCAGGACATTACTAAAAACATGACGTGGATGCATGCTGTTTCTATGTAGTAGATTGTTTCTCTGACAACTCTTCCTATATATGGATGTATTGAGCATCCCATTGAGCATGCGAACTATGTCTACGTCCAAAAAAGAGATATGATCATGAGAAAAGCTCATAGTGAACTTCAAGAAATCAGTGGTCGACTCAAGGTAACTCACAAAACTTCTCAGTGAACCTTCGTCCCCCAACCATAACAAAAACAAATCATCTACGAACCGGCAATACATGCCTACATGTTCCCTGAACTGTGGTGTCCCAAGAACAAATTGATCTTCCCATCTCGCCATTACGAGGTTGGCGTAGCTGTTTGCACAAGACGTGCCCATAGCTACGCCATCCCTCTGCAGGTACATGTCTTCATTAAATACAAATACATTGTTTGTAAGAACCGTCTCAAGCAGTAGTGTAACTAAATCTATCTTACATGATGTTAATTCAGAGTGTTCTCTCATATACTCAGTAATGTACCTTATACCTATCTCATTCGGGATCACAGTGAACAGGCTCACAACGTCCAGGGTAACCATGAGAAATGGTACGTCCTCAGGTAAGTCTTTAGTGTGGGTGTATAGATCAATCAAGAATTGTTTACTATCTCTTAAGATTGTCTTATTCTTATTCACCAGAGGCCTCAGAGTATCTTCCAGATATATGGACATGGGTTCCGTTATCCATCCTCGACCTGCCACAATGGGTCTCATCGGTGGATCTTCTTTATTTTTGTGGACCTTAGGTAGACCTTGTATAACAGGTATGATAGGGTCCCTGACCTTTAAGTATTCATACAGTTGTTCAGTTATATCAAATGACATGACCAGGTCATCCAGTGTGTGATATACCCTGAAAACCTTTTCTACCAGTTCTTTTTGGTTTATCTTGTAGTAGGTGAGCTCATCATTGAGCATGCCATACATCTTTTGTTCATAATAACCTGTATTCATTATGACTATGGGTCCACCCTTGTCAGCAGGTCTGATAATAATGGACCTATCATCCTTCAAATTATGTAGGGCCCGTCGTTGATTGTAATTAAGATTCTGACCATGTCTATTGTTACCCTTCTCAAGAAAAAGTCTGTATATATCATCTTCTAACACATTCCCAAACACCTCTACTGTAGGATGCAGCTGTGGGATATAAACACTGTTACTACGGAATTTATTTATTTCATGATACCTAGTATTGTCTCCAAAGTCAAGTTTAAGTTGTATATTTCGAATATACATTTTGGTATCTATAATCGTATCCACTAAGTTACTGTCTTTAGTGGGAATGAAACCCAGTCCTTTATTTAGAACTTGTTCTTCATATAAACTCAGTATCCTGTCTGAAAGATTAATGACTAGGGATTCTGTCTGCCCCACATTTTCTTTATAGTGGGGCCTTGGGATGGTTCCTCCATGGATCCTTTTCTTTTCTGCCTCCCCCTGCTGTTGGACCTTTTCTTCTCTAAAAAATATTGCTGGGCTATGGGGAGAGGTCCACGTAAAACAGAGCTACAGGATTTGGGTCTAACTACCCATGCTCCTGCTCTTTGTACATCAGTAATACAGCCCAACAAACTGTCATCTGATTGTGTATGGGTAGATTCATCTCTACTCCTACCATTGTGATCCGTCACTGTGTGTTGCCTATCTAAGTTCAAACTAGTATTCTCATTACTGTCACTGTTCACTTCTACAGTCATATTCCTCTCAGGTACTGTATGAGTCCGTCGAGGAGGCTCATTAATACTAGTCTGGTTAGTATTTTCTATGGGACCATTGTTCCTGGCCTGATGTTCAATATGCCTTTGCTGTACAGTGTTAGAGGAGTTATTGGATTGTCCTATATTCCTATCTCTAGGCCAAGTAAATACGTGATTATTTTTAAAATCACGCACATCACGTGTAATCTTAGTCTTCTTTTGATCAAACATCCTTTTCTCTACCAACAACACATCTTCCAATACTTTCTCTAATTTAGCTATATGTACATTTTCAGTGTATTTAGATTTAAAGTCATTAAACATTTTGTTGACCTTTGTTCTCAAAAGATTTTCTTCAGGTAAGTGGAAATCAATTAGCAGCCTCATATAACTGAAGCTCAGTTCTAAGTTTAACTGTTGCCAACGGTATAACAGGTCCGGGAAGTGGTTACCAGAGGTAGGCATCTTCAAAACATGAAGTCCTCGTGGTATGATGCGCTTAAGTAAACACACTTCAAAATACTGCCTCTGGACCTGTAACCTTTTGAGTTTAATAAAGGCAGTCTCAAGTTCAGCTAGGTCTTGAGTAACATTGAAGTTACTTACTGCATTCTGATTATTGCATTCTCCATCAACACTGGGTTCAAAATCTAGTAACAAATTGGTTTCCCCAGTCACACACACCTGGAAACGTTGTAGAAATCTGTTGTTGAAATCCACAGTGGTAGGAACATAAGGTAGTTCTATATTAGTGTTGCTTTCGTTCGCCATCCTCTGAAGTTACAGCTCTGACAAAATCAAAATAACAATGTTCACAATCCCAATGCAGAGCGGTCACAGACAGAGACGGGGTTCCCGCTGAAAATACGATAAAAAACCAAACCAGAAAGCAAGTACCCCTGATGGCAATAAAACGATAAAAGTAAAACTGCTCCAATATTCCAAGAAATAACACGCTGAGTGCTCTGCTGCAAATAAACGAACTAATTTATTCATAAAATTGAATGCTTTGAGTGTCATTCATGCTTATACATGCCTGTATTTATTTCGTATAAGCGTAGGATGTGTTGATATAAGCTGACTCTGACTAATGATACAGTTGTGCATATACGGTGTATCATCATGGTCGTTCCCCTTTAAGGTTTTACTTAGATACGTCATAGAAATGTTAGTGAGCTTCCGATTCTGGATTATGAAGTTGTTTTACTTTGATTTGTCCTCTAGAGTGGATTTGGTGTTCTTATCCGATGTAATGGATGTGAAGTTAGCTTATTCGAAGCTTATTTTCTTCATGATTGCAAATATTGAGGTAGGTCATGATTCCGGTAGAACGATATTTACTGCTCTCTGGAAGGTTACTACCATTATGTTATCTAGAATGCAGTATGAGTTTATTAAACTTGGATCGCTCCAGTTATTGTGAGTAATGTAAGCTTTTACACATGTTTTTACATGAGCATGTATTTTTATATCTGTTTTTACCTTTTACACTCTATGCACAATGCAAGCACTTCAGGTCGACCGCACTGAAGACGCATATGTTAGACGTCAGTGAGAGCAATGTAAACATTTGTTCAAATAATAATGAAGATGCATTGAATTTACATCAGATATATACTTTTAAGTAAGTTTTGTCGAAGTGTTAATGCTGTTCGTATATAGCACCTGGTTTACTTGTGACACAGAGTTATGTTCAGACCGCCATGCGGTCGGCTGTTTTAAGGAATACTTCCATATTCACTAGATGCTTTATTTAATCCATGTGAAGGATCTTTGATCAAAAAAATTTTTAATCTGTATATTGGCACTTGTAGGGCGTTTTGCCTCATCTGTATCATTGCATTTTTACTTTATGATTTATTATATATTATGTGATGAGCATCGAGGTGACAGTGTTCAGAACATTTTAGATGTATTATGATTTTAAGAATTTGAATTCTTCGTAGGTCACGTTGACCAATGAAATTACTCTGTATGTTTTATAAAGATTTTCTAAGCAGTTTTCAAATGTTAAAGAGTTTGAGAAAGCCCTATGGCGAAAGCGCTTACTCTATTTTATGAATAAATTAGTTCGTTTATTTGCAGCAGAGCACTCAGCGTGTTATTTCTTGGAATATTGGAGCAGTTTTACTTTTATCGTTTTATTGCCATCAGGGGTACTTGCTTTCTGGTTTGGTTTTTTATCGTATTTTCAGCGGGAACCCCGTCTCTGTCTGTGACCGCTCTGCATTGGGATTGTGAACATTGTTATTTTGATTTTGTCAGAGCTGTAACTTCAGAGGATGGCGAAAGCAACACTAATATAGAACTACCTTATGTTCCTACCACTGTGGATTTCAACAACAGATTTTTACAACGTTTCCAGGTGTGTGTGACTGGGGAAACCAATTTGTTACTAGATTTTGAACCCAGTGTTGATGGAGAATGCAATAATCAGAATGCAGTAAGTAACTTCAATGTTACTCAAGACCTAGCTGAACTTGAGACTGCCTTTATTAAACTCAAAAGGTTACAGGTCCAGAGGCAGTATTTTGAAGTGTGTTTACTTAAGCGCATCATACCACGAGGACTTCGTGTTTTGAAGATGCCTACCTCTGGTAACCACTTCCCGGACCTGTTATACCGTTGGCAACAGTTAAACTTAGAACTGAGCTTCAGTTATATGAGGCTGCTAATTGATTTCCACTTACCTGAAGAAAATCTTTTGAGAACAAAGGTCAACAAAATGTTTAATGACTTTAAATCTAAATACACTGAAAATGTACATATAGCTAAATTAGAGAAAGTATTGGAAGATGTGTTGTTGGTAGAGAAAAGGATGTTTGATCAAAAGAAGACTAAGATTACACGTGATGTGCGTGTTTTAAAAATAATCACGTATTTACTTGGCCTAGAGATAGGAATATAGGACAATCCAATAACTCCTCTAACACTGTACAGCAAAGGCATATTGAACATCAGGCCAGGAACAATGGTCCCATAGAAAATACTAACCAGACTAGTATTAATGAGCCTCCTCGACGGACTCATACAGTACCTGAGAGGAATATGACTGTAGAAGTGAACAGTGACAGTAATGAGAATACTAGTTTGAACTTAGATAGGCAACACACAGTGACGGATCACAATGGTAGGAGTAGAGATGAATCTACCCATACACAATCAGATGACAGTTTGTTGGGCTGTATTACTGATGTACAAAGAGCAGGAGCCGCGGTAGTTAGACCCAAATCCAGTAGCTCTGTTTTACCTGCACCCCTCCCCATAGCCCAGCAATATTTTTTAGAGAAGAAAAGGTCCAACAGCAGGGGGAGGCAGAAAAGAAAAGGATCCATGGAGGAACCATCCCAAGGCCCCACTATAAAGAAAATGTGGGGCAGACAGAATCCCTAGTCATTAATCTTTCAGACAGGATACTGAGTTTATATGAAGAACAAGTTCTAAATAAAGGACTGGGTTTCATTCCCACTAAAGACAGTAACTTAGTGGATACGATTATAGATACCAAAATGTATATTCGAAATATACAACTTAAACTTGACTTTGGAGACAATACTAGGTATCATGAAATAAATAAATTCCGTAGTAACAGTGTTTATATCCCACAGCTGCATCCTACAGTAGAGGTGTTTGGGAATGTGTTAGAAGATGATATATACAGACTTTTTCTTGAGAAGGGTAACAATAGACATGGTCAGAATCTTAATTACAATCAACGACGGGCCCTACATAATTTGAAGGATGATAGGTCCATTATTATCAGACCTGCTGACAAGGGTGAACCCATAGTCATAATGAATACAGGTTATTATGAACAAAGATGTATGGCATGCTCAATGATGAGCTCACCTACTACAAGATAAACCAAAAAGAACTGGTAGAAAAGGTTTTCAGGGTATATCACACACTGGATGACCTGGTCATGTCATTTGATATAACTGAACAACTGTATGAATACTTAAAGGTCAGGGACCCTATCATACCTGTTATACAAGGTCTACCTAAGGTCCACAAAAATAAAGAAGATCCACCGATGAGACCCATTGTGGCAGGTCGAGGATGGATAACTGAACCCATGTCCATATATCTGGAAGATACTCTGAGGCCTCTGGTGAATAAGAATAAGACAATATTAAGAGATAGTAAACAATTCTTGATTGATCTATACACCCATACAAAAGACTTATCTGAGGATGTACCGTTTCTCATGGTTACCCTGGACGTTGTGAGCTTGTTCACTGTGATCCCGAATGAGATAGGTATAAGGTACATTACTGAGTATATGAGAGAACACTCTGAATTAACCTCATGTAAGATAGATTTAGTAACACTACTGCTTGAGACGGTTCTTACAAACAATGTGTTTGTATTTAATGAAGACATGTACCTGCAGAGGGATGGCGTAGCTATGGGCACGTCTTGTGCAAACAGCTACGCCAACCTCGTGATGGCGAGATGGGAAGATCAATTTGTTCTTGGGACACCACAGTTCAGGGAACATGTAGGCATGTATTGTCGGTTTGTAGATGATTTGTTTTTGTTATGGTTGGGGGACGAAGGTTCACTGAGAAGTTTTGTGAGTTACCTTGAGTCGACCACCAATTTCTTGAAGTTCACTATGAGCTTTTCTCGTGAGCATATTTCTTTTCTGGACGTAGACATAGTTCGCATGCTCAATGGGATGCTCAATACATCCATATATAGGAAGAGTTGTCAGAGAAACAATCTACTACATAGAAACAGCATGCATCCACGTCATGTTTTTAGTAATGTCCTGAAGGGACAATTTATGAGAGTGTCCAGGCTCAACTCTGATTTTTCCCAATATGAAGATGGAATACAGGACATGAAGAAAAGATTTTTAGAAAGGGGATATGGAACACTTGAAATATCTGAGACTGTTGGAACTGTGGGCTCTTTCAAGTACCGCAAGACCATATTTCTGTCAACAAACAGAACCTCAAATCACTGATACCAAGGCTAGGAATGAAGTCAGTGCTAAATTGAATTTTAGCAAGATGAGCTTAGAGGTCAAAAAAGCTATGCAAAGACGTTGGGACATTTTAGCGTCTGACAGAGAAGTTAGCAAGGTGATAGGCCCTACTCCACATGTAACTTTCAAGAACCATCCCAACTTAAAAAACCTATTGTGTAGACCAAGAGGTACAAGGTATGACAATGCTAATACGAATGTGAATACCATACCTTGTGGCAGGTGTAACCAATGCAGTTTTATTAGTAAAGATACGATGTTTACACACCCTCTGACTAGACGTGTTTTTTACTTTAATACAAACACCACTTGTGAAAGTAAAAATATAATATACGTTGCCAAGTGTAATGCATGTGAAGCATATTATGTGGGGAAGACTAACCGGATGTTGAAAGAACGTATCAGAGAACATAATTACCTAACCAGAATAGGTTCAGACCTGAATGCCTTGGCAAGGCATCATAAAGTGAAGGGGTTAGAACACACTTTTAGGTTTTTTGTTATCCAAACTATTTTTCAAGGTTTTAGAGGTTGTGATTTGATCAAAAAGACCTTGGAGAATGAAACTAGATGGATTATCAGATGGAGGTCAGATAGACCCCCTGGCCTAAATGATAAAGTCCAAATCAAACCATTCCTGAAAAACAGAAGAATACATAGAATTAAGTAATATTTTAATTCATCAGGTATGACTTTGTTTAAAACATTTCAGAGCTAGGAATAGAACCGTAGATCCTTTCTTAGTAATATTAGGTAATAGCCCCAGAAGTCCATTTGCAGTACTATTTCTGTGAACCATATCTCTAAGTAGAGTAGGTAATTTATATACATTTTAGAACCTTAACATTTGTTGTTAAATGGTTTTACTATTACTCATTTTGACAGATTCTTTTTAGATGTTATATCTTCTGTAACCTTTCCATGTTTTTTCTATAAGCAATGTTCATAGGTTTAACCTGGTGTCCTTAGTCGACAGACGGACAATTGTAATTTTCTGTGAACAACTGTATAGAACTGTTTTGATGTACATGATGTTTCATATACTTAGACCTATATATAATGTTCTATTTACAATAAGAGAGTGTTGGACTTCATATATTCATGACCTAACATTAAAGGTCTTTTAGGATAGTTAGTTGGTTTATCATGCAACATATAAGCATTTTTCCTGACTTATGCTTTGAGTGTCATTCATGCTTATACATGCCTGTATTTATTTCGTATAAGCGTAGGATGTGTTGATATAAGCTGACTCTGACTAATGATACAGTTGTGCATATACGGTGTATCATTATGGTCGTTCCCCTTTAAGGTTTTACTTAGATACGTCATAGAAATGTTAGTGAGCTTCCGATTCTGGATTATGAAGTTGTTTTACTTTGATTTGTCCTCTAGAGTGGATTTGGTGTTCTTATCCGATGTAATGGATGTGAAGTTAGCTTATTCGAAGCTTATTTTCTTCATGATTGCAAATATTGAGGTAGGTCATGATTCCGGTAGAACGATATTTACTGCTCTCTGGAAGGTTACTACCATTATGTTATCTGGAATGCAGTATGAGTTTATTAAACTTGGATCGCTCCAGTTATTGTGAGTAATGTAAGCTTTTACACATGTTTTTACATGAGCATGTATTTTTATATCTGTTTTTACCTTTTACACTCTATGTACAATGCAAGCACTTCAGGTCGACCGCACTGAAGACGCATATGTTAGACGTCAGTGAGAGCAATGTAAACATTTGTTCAAATAATAATGAAGATGCATTGAATTTACATCAGATATATACTTTTAAGTAAGTTTTGTCGAAGTGTTAATGCTGTTCGTATATAGCACCTGGTTTACTTGTGACACAGAGTTATGTTCAGACCGCCATGTGCGGTCGGCTGTGGAATTTTTAAGGAATACTTCCATATTCACTAGATGCTTTATTTAATCCATGTGAAGGATCTTTGATCAAAAAAATTTTTAATCTGTATATTGGCACTTGTAGGGCGTTTTGCCTCATCTGTATCATTGCATTTTTACTTTATGATTTATTATATATTATGTGATGAGCATCGAGGTGACAGTGTTCAGAACATTTTAGATGTATTATGATTTTAAGAATTTGAATTCTTCGTAGGTCACGTTGACCAATGAAATTACTCTGTATGTTTTATAAAGATTTTCTAAGCAGTTTTCAAATGTTAAAGAGTTTGAGAAAGCCCTATGGCGAAAGCGCTTACTCAATTTTATGAATAAATTAGTTCGTTTATTTGCAGCAGAGCACTCAGCGTGTTATTTCTTGGAATATTGGAGCAGTTTTACTTTTATCGTTTTATTGCCATCAGGGGTACTTGCTTTCTGGTTTGGTTTTTTATGTTTATTATTACCTTTATAGTGTGAAATGTTTGAAACAGATGATTAATAATCCACATTGATCCTGGCAGACCTATCTTTTTCATGTAACTTTTTCTGAGGAAAGAGAGTGGTATTCCTATTAACAGCCTCCATGTGTAGTTAGCAGTCACAGCAAAAATTACTCATATGTGAGATGGAAGGGGGGGTCAGAAAGGGTCTGAGAAATGTGAGGATGCACCCATGTTATCAGACTAAGAATATGAGTATGGTGAATATCCTGCCTGGCACGTGCAGAAGTCCTTTGCTTTATTGGAAGACAGAGGAGATGGGTTTGTTTTATCTTTTCTTTTACCCTCAAGGTTCTTTATCTGTGCCAGCAATGGTTTGCGTTTTTAATGCAAACTGTAGAAGTACATTGATCCAAGGCAGGTGCCAGTTTATGCTCTATGGCAGTTTCTTGCACAATTTTCAGATAGTAACTAACATATAATTTGTAATTAATACCAGCATGATAAATCATACAAGTACTTGTAGATCTTTCTCAAGGGTATGATAACGCTTAGCAATGACTGTTTTAAGCTTATCTACTATCATACCTACCTTCAGGATCTACCATAGCTTATACTTGTATTATTTTGGAAGGGACAGATGAAGCGATCAATACTAGTGCTGATTTTATTTTTCATGTCTGAAGCTGTTTGGGAGTATTTGTTGATAATACACTGGCAGGAAGAGCCCAAAAATCACCAGGCACAAGGTGATGGGTGATGTATAAAAGCTGTAGTTTAATAACAATAAAAAATAAAAAACAGTAAAATCCATAAGCGCTTTCGTTAACCCAATGTTAACTTCATCAGACAAAAGTTAATGTGCACCACTGTGATATAAATACATATTAAATCAATCCTATTGGACACAGAGAACCAGCTAAAATGTTTGTCATGCAGCATAGTTAACCCTTCTGTAACCATTATTTTATTGTACCTTAAAGCTTTAAACTTTTTAACAAAAATAATCAATGAACATTTATAAAAGCATGTGATTCATTCTATTTACTATAAAAATAAAGATTAAAATAAACCAAAGCTGTTAAGAGACCTGGTGTTGGTGTCCTAAAAGTCAAACATCAGGGATAGTGAAAAAAAACTTAACCAGTGGGGGTATTTGTTCTAAAAAGTTGTACTTTGTGCTATTCCTTTCAATGGCTTTCAGTTTTAACACAGGGGTGATGGCTGTCCTGTCGTTAATACAAGGCCACTCGTCTGCGTGTAAGAGAATCTGCCATCTCAATTCTTTTAATTCCAGCTGGAGTGCCCAAAGTTTTTTGTCACAAATTGTAACATGGTCAATAGCCATAAATTTGAAACTGTGGCTGATGTTATCATGAGTGTGCCTAGCTAGTGCTTTGTTCATGTTGTTCTTTTTTATAGCATAATCGTGTTCATAAATTCTCACACTAAATTTTATTTCCGTTTTACCTATGTAAAATGCTGAGCACTGATCACATGTAGCCACGTAGACCACTGCTTTAGAGGAACATTATACTTCCCTTTTACAATACATTTTGTGTTGATTATAATAAACTTAGGGCCAGATTTAACCTTATGACACCAGTTGTAAGACTCACATTTGTACATACCCAAACGTGTGGTCTTAGTGTGAGTATGTCCTTTCCTAAGGAGATCTTTTAAATTCAGACCTCTTCTGTATGCCACTACTGGTCTTTCACCTAAGTGGGTTTTGATGTCCACATCTTCCATTAAGATGTCCCAGTTTTTACAAAAGATTGACTTTAGACTGTGTGAATCAGAATTGTAAGTGACAATTAGGGATCTAAGAAAAGAATTCCTATTCTCATTCAGTCTTCTGGTCCCACTGCTGAGTGAGTCATTATCAATAATACGAATATCAACTATTGGCTTGAAGTGACCCACTCCTTTTCTGCACGACTTCCTCAGTAAAAGCTCACGGAGTAGCTCAACGGGGTGTTCCCTTCTTTGGAACGTGGATTTCAGATTGCTACAATCTAGAATGAAATCCTCCTCTCTGGAGATCACACGGGCTGCTCGAATGTGTTGCCCTTTTACTACTGAGCTCATCTGATGTATAGGATGAGAACTGGTGTAGTGTAGAAAAGAATTGGAATAAGTGTCTTTTCTATGTATTCTAGTGCCATACCTTCCAGAGTGTGTATCCTTGTACATGTGGACATCTAAATAATTCATGTGGTCCAAATTTATGACCCACGTAAACTGTAAGAACGTGGTGGTGTTATTAAGGTATTCCAAAAATGTATCTAGTTCAGAAGGGGAACCGTTCCAGATTAAGCTGATATCATCTTGATCCCTATAATACAACTTGGCAAATGAGTAAAAGTGAGATTTAAACACAAAGTTCCTCTCCCAGTGTGCCACGACCATGTTGTCAAATGCCCACCCCCACAAGCTGATCCCATAGCCACTCCTGTTTGCAAAAAATACTTGTTAAAGGAGAAGTAATTGTTTTTTAATACAATTTCTAACAATTCCAAAATCAAGTTAATCTTCTCCTGGCCTAGTTTATATTCTAATAACAATTCACCAACCCATTCTAGGCCAATGCTTTGAGGAATAACAGTATATAAGTCTTTGACATCTATAGTGACCAAAATGTCATTCACATTATAGTTATTTTTATTGACCTTCTCCAGGAAGGTCCAGGAATCTTTGCAAATATGGTGTTCCTTTTGCAATATTTTCTTGAGCTCGTGGTCGACGTATTGGGCACAGGCCATAGTAATGGAATCCCTGCCATCCACTAAGTGCCTCATGGAAGGGTATACTAGACCCTTGTGGATCATATGGATGCCAAAAAATGCTGGTACTCTTGGGCTTATGATGTTCAAGTAGTTGTACAAAGAAAGATCTATTCTTCTTTCCAAAAAGATATTAGTTGGCCAAGAATTTTCCTGTATGCTATGTTTAATTAATTTAAAGAGACCTCAGTGTAATTTGTAGTATTTAAAATAGTTAGCATCTTGGTAGTGTATGTAGAAACATCCATAATTACTACCCCACCCCTCCCTTGTCAAGTTTCATAACACCATCTTTTTCTTGTAACATAGCTAACCTGTGAATGACATTTTGGTCACTATAGATGTCAAAGACTCATATACTGTTATTCCTCAAAGCATTGGCCTAGAATGGGTTGATGAATTGTAATTAGAATATAAACTAGGCCAGGAGAAGATTAACTTGATTTTGGAATTGTTAGAAATTGTATTAAAAAACAATTACTTCTCCTTTAACAACAAGTATTTTTTGCAAACAACAGGAGTGGCTATGGGATCAGCTTGTGGGGGTGGACATTTGACAACATGGTCGTGGCACACTAGGAGAGGAACTTTGTGTTTAAATCTCACTTTTACTCATTCGCCAAGTTGTATTATAGGGATCAAGATGATATCAGCTTAATCTGGAAGGGTTCCCCTTCTGAACTAGATGCATTTTTGGAATACCTTAATAACATCACCACATTCTTACAGTTTACGTGGGTCATAAATTTGGACCACATGAATTATTTAGATGTCCACATGTACAAGGATACACACTCTGGAAGGTATGGCACTAGAATACATAGAAAAGACACTTATTCCAATTCTTTTCTACACTACACCAGTTCTCATCCTATACATCAGATGAGCTCAGTAGTAAAAGGGCAACGCATTCGAGCAGCCCGTGTGATCTCCAGAGAGGAGGATTTCATTCTAGATTGTAGCAATCTGAAATCCACGTTCCAAAGAAGGGAATACCCAGTTGAGCTACTCAGTGAGCTTACTGAGGAAGTCATGCAGAAAAGGAGTGGGTCACTTCAAGCCAATAGTTGATATTCACACTATTGATAATGGCTCACCCAGTTCTGAGAATGGCTCGCTCAGCATTGGGACCCTGGAAGACCGAACGAGAATAGGAGTTCTTTTCTTAGATCTTTAAATGTCACTTACAATTCTGATTCACATAGTCTGAAGTCAATCTTTTGTAAAAACTGGGACATCTTAATGGAATATGTGGACATCAGAACCCACTTAGGTGAAAGACCAGTAGTGGCATACAGAAGAGGTCTGAATTTAAAAGACCTTCTTAGGAAAGGACATACTCACACTAAGACCAAGCGTTTGGGTATGTACAAATGTGAGTCTTGCAACTGGTATCGTAAGGTTAAAACTGGCACTAAGTTTATTATAAACAACACAGAATTTTTTGTAAAAGGGAAGTACAACTGTTTCTCTAAAGCAGTGGTCTATGTGGCTACATGTGATCAGTGCTCAGCGTTTTACATAGGTAAAATGGAAAGAAAATTTAGTGAGAGGATTTATGAACACGATTACACGATAAAAAAAGAACAACATGAACAATGCACTAGCTAGGCACACTCATGATAACATCAGCCACAGTTTCAAATGAATGGCTATTGACGATGTTACAATTTGTGACAAGAAACCTTGGGGACTCCAGCTGGAGTTAAAAGAATTAAGATGGCAGATTCTCTTACACACACACAAGTGGCCTGGTATTAATGACAAGACAACCATTACCCATGTTAAAACTGAAAGCCCTTGAAAGAAAAGGAATAGCACAAAGTCGAACTTTTTAGAACAACTGCCCCACTGGTTAGGATTTTTTTCACTCTCCCTGATGGTTGACTTTTAGGACACCAACACTAGGTCTATTAACAGCTTTTGTTTATTTTAATCTTTATTTTTATAGTAAATAGAATGAACCACATGCTTTTATAAATGTTCATTGATTATTTTTGTTAAAAAGTTTAAAGCTTTAAGGTACAATAATGGTTATAGAAGGGTTAATTATGCTGCATGACAAACATTTTAGCTGGTTCTCTGTGTCCAATAGGATTGATTTAATATGTATTTAAATCACAGTGGTGCACATTAACTTTTGTCTGATGAAGTTAACATTGGATTAACGAAAGCGCTTACGGATTTTACTGTTTTTTTTTATTTTTATTGTTATTAAACTACAGCTTTTATACAGTACCTCATACTTAGTGATTTTTGAGACTCTTCCTGCCAGTTTATTATCATTTTTATTAGTTTGTTTTTGGTGTGTTTCTCATTTTTGGGAGTATTTGTTCCTTTGGTATGCTTCTCAATAATTTTGAGATCCTTGTTTAATATACTCTCCCATACTGATCTAGTATGGGACTTACATTTTCATTATATTCTGCAAACATCTCTTTAGATGTTTCTGTTCTTTTATCCTTTTCTTTCTTATCTTTCCACTGTCATAGGTTCATAGGAAGTTACTAGGCTAAAGGCCCTAAAGCCCTTACAAGCCTAGCCATATTTATCCTGAGTCTCTCCAGTTGTCGGTGGTTAGGTGAGTGAAGTTTGCAGAGGTAACGGTCTATGGTAGTTAATACCAACTTCCTCGGTCCAGGAGGGACATGGGCACCACCCCAGGACTGAATTTTCAGTCACACATCCATTCATTGATCTAGGTTGTATTTCAAGAGGGTCAGGGAGGGACTCTGTTTCACATGAACTGAAAGCTTGTTTCACAGTTGTGACAGTCACTGAGAGATGCATCTCTCTCTCTCCAGCATGACCTGTTCATGTCAGAGACTAGGTTTAGATCCCTGGAGTGAGTGACCCTCCTGCAGTTTGATTTACAAATGTGTAGCATTTCCATCAGGGCCGGGCACAGGTTACCCCTTTGCAACCTATAGGAGACAGACCACAGTGACAGGGCTTTCAGTCCTTCTGTGTAAAACTTGTTTTGTGTACACTGTAATATCCTGGTGAGAAACCTCTGTGATCTCTCCAATTGTTGCAGATATCTGGTAAGATACAAGCAAAAGGGAACATTGTATTCAATTACTAGTCTGATGAGGGCAGAGTATTGGTCTGATGAGGGCATAGTATAACAGAATTATAACATCCTTAGATCTAGATGTGATGCCTCTGCCTATAAGATGCGGCACACAGAAGGATTACCATACTACTGTGGATACGTGGTGGTCAAAGTTCAGATTGCTATCGACATGAGTACCCAGCTCATGTGTCACTAGGTCTACACTTAGGGGAGTGCTGTCTGTAATGTAATTAACAGATATGTCAGTTTTCCCAGAGGGAATATTAATGCATTTTTTTCCATTTAACTTTAATGTGTGGCTTTGACTCCAATCATTTGTTTGTGTTAACCCTGTCTGCAGTATATTAACATCGTTGGCCAACTCAGTGATTGCCCCCAATTTGCAATCATCAGCGAACCTGGTCAGCCACAGGCTATCCAGGTTTGCCTGGACTTCTGAGAAATAAATGCCAAACAGTAAGGCACCCAGTACAGAACCCTGTGGTATGCCACTGGTGACTGATCTTTTGCTGGAGGTGAAGTCACCCACTTTGACACTATGTCTCCTTTCAGTGAGCCAATTGGCTACCCATCTGGTAATTTAGGGGTTACTTTCCAGTCAGGTTTCTGTATAACACCTGAGTGGGAATTGTGTCAAATGCCTTGGCTAGGTCAAGATAGGTTGTATGCACTCTTTTTCACTCATCCAGGGCCTTGGTGACTTTCTCTAAGAAGTCAGCCATGTTTAACGGGCATGATCTACCTTTAATGAATCTGAACTTTGTTGGGTCCAAAGTTTGGAGATTACCTGTCTCCTTATTAATAAGGTCCATAATGATTCTTTCCATGGTCTTGCAGATGAGGCTAGTCAAGCTGTAATGACCTATAATCCCTAAGATCGGTTCATGGTCCCACTTTGTGCAAAGAGATTACTGTTGCTGTCCTCCATTCTGCTGGAACATAACCAGTTCTCAGGCTGTGATTAAACAGGGATCCAAGTGGATCTGCTAGGTCATGTGTTAAGTTGCTTAAAAGGCAAGCTGGGATGTTGTCTGGTCCGACTGATACCATGTTTTTGGACTTGGAGAGTGCCGTGATGACCTGCTCCCCTGAGATAACAGGTGGCAGGTATACTTTGGGGGTTGACTGGATGGCACGGGGGGGTGAAGTTTTCTCCAAATCTGTCAGCTAGAAGTTGGCAATTACCTTCAGTTGAGTATGGGTGGTGTCATCTGCAACCAGTTCAGCTCATAGCTGGGTATTCCCTTTCAGATTTTGGATGTACTTAAAGAATGCCTTGTGGTTATCCTTAGCTAGGGAGGCTATTTTTGCTTTGTAATTAGCTTTGTAGTGCTTGAATAAATCTCTGATTTGTTTGTTAATGCTAGAGAGGGATTTCTTTCTCTTCTGAGCCAGTTCACTCTTGTTCTTGGACATTAGTTTCTTTCTCTTGTTGTATAGCATGTCTGTACTAGGGTCCACCGGGGTGGTTTGTTTTTTCAGCAAGACCTGGTTTTAATCCAGTCAGGTACAATCGATTTTATACAACTGCTTAAGTGGTTATACAGGGCATTTGTGTATTCCTCTGCATAGGAGTCCATGTTAACTGTGTGTGAGAGTCTTTAAAACTTCTTATACCATCATTTAGTAGGAGGAAATTTGTCTTAAAAAAATTCTTAAGCATTTTTGAGCTTGATGGAGTATTTGGTCTTATAATAACATCAAACAAGTCCAATTTATTGTCTGATCTTGCCAAGGATGACATCACACTGAGGGTGCAATGTTCTCCCATTTTAGTCAGCACTATGTCCAGGACATTTGAGCCTCTTGTGGGTGTGCTGACTAGCTGTTCCAGAGCATTTGCACTGACAAAGTCCAAGAACCTCTGCACCAGCATGTTTGTGGTCATGTACATTTCCCAGTCGATGGTAAGGTGTACAACGGCTTAGGCTGTATGGCAAATGACTCCAGTATGTCCAGGTATGTGATATTGCAGGGGAGTTTTAATGAAAAGCTATACAATTTTTTACATTTAGAGAAACCTAAGATTCACTGTATATTTGGTATCCCTAAAACCCACAAAGGGATCAACAATATGAAATTCAGACCTACCTGGGCTTGTGCAGGGAGAATTACTGAAGTTCTAGCTATTTTTTATAGATTCTCAGTTAAAAAAGTTCTTGAACTGTGTGATACACATAACGAAGGACTCTTGGGACTTTTTGAGAAGAATGTCTAAAGTTAAATATGGTCCGGAGGTTTGGTTAGTCACTAATGATGTGGCTGAGTTGTTTCCAAGCATACCGCATGAAAAGGGTTTAGAATGGTTTGGTGAAATGTTGTTAACAGAATCAGGGTTGGACGGGAACACCCTAAACTTGATTATGAATTTTATGGACACCATCCTTAGAAATAACTTTATTCACTTTAATGGTGAGTTTTACCAACAAAGAAAAGGTGTTGCGATGGGGGCCGCTTGTGTCCCCCCTATACGCTAACTGTGTTTTGTACTAATGGTAACAAAAATTTGTTCTCAACACAGATTGGCAGGGTTACATCACATTCTACACACGTTACTTGGACGATATTTGTTTACTGTGGGATGGGCCTAGAGAGAAATTTGATGATTTTATGATGTATCTTAACCAAACTACTGATTTCCTGGCCTTTACATACACAGTTAATGATTTTTTCCATCAATTATTTAGACATTACACTTTATAAGGATGTGATTAACCACTGCTTTCAGTCCAAATTATACCGGAAGGTTTTGTTTTCTAACTCATACTTACGTTTTGAGAGAGGATACCCTTATTATCAAAAAAAATAGATAGTGAAGGGGCAGATGATTAGGGCCTCCAGAATGACCAAGTGTGACTACCGAATTTTTAAAAGAGGTTAGGACACTGATCTCACTTTTTTTTAGGGAGAGGTTATCCCAAACAATGGGTGGACAACATGGCCAATGAGGATATTATGAACAGTAAAAGGAAGTTTTTTCCCTTGTTAGGTAAGGGTCCGCCTGAAGTGGAGGTATCTGAGGAAGGTGATCTTAAACACAGAGAGGCCTTCATTCACACCTTTTCTACTACATCCACCCAAGTGGAAGACATTATTAAAAAATACTGGCATATTTTAAAGTTCAATGATGACACTAGAACATTTCTTCCGAACCATCCTACTTTTGTTAGAAGGAGGGACACCAACCTTAAAGAACTCTTTGAAAAGAAACAGGTTGTTAGACAGGTTACTGGTGAAGTAAGACGGGGGACTCATAAATGTGGAGCCTGCCAACAATGTGGATACATTTTAGATAAGGGTGAGTTATATATTCCATCTAGGGGTTTTAGGTTGAAAGCATTAAAATACTACAGTTGTAGTATGAAAGGGGTGGTGTATATTGGGATTTGTGAAGATTACCAGAGTTTTTATATCGGTAAGACCGAAAGACAACTTAGGAGAAGGATTTATTAGCATTTATACGAGTTTTCTACAGGAAAGGAATCAAATGCTTTTTATAGGCACACTTTAACATGTAAGGACATGAGAATAAAATGTTTTGTGCTAGAGCAAGTGTTAGTCGATCCCCGTGGAGGGGGCTGGGAGTCCAGGGTGGAAAACAGAGAACTGTTTTGGCAGTTGAAGTTAGACGTGGGTAGACCCCCTGGTCTCAATGACCATATTAGTATTAACAGTGTTTTAAAACTCAGGGCTGCTAAATTGTAAAATTTATATTTTTATTTATTTACTAAATATTTTGCTGTTATTAGTATTATATTTATTGTTCTGAATGATTGATGTATTTTATATATGTATTTTTCCTATTTTTATTTAATAGGATATTTATTGTTATAGTAGGGTTTTGACATTGATTTTATGAACTGGATTTTAAGGTTTAAACCAAATGCACCTCTATTTTAGAGTGGATGTAACATGCATTTTCTGAATACTAGAGCTGCAGTTCATCTTCATTATGCTTTTAATTAGGTTATTCCATGGTAATTAATTGATGGTATGCTAACTTAATTGATTTATGGATGTGATTGGTTGTGCTGCATTATTTAAATATATGGATGGGGATGCTTCTTTGCACTGAAGAAGCCTGGTATTTTACTGGGTAAAAGCGTGCTAAACTGATTTTTTTTTTGTGAATTTCTGCTTTTACTGTGTTGGTGAACATTAAAAGCTATTTTTTTCTTGGATCTGCTGTCCTGATTGTCTTGGGGAGACGTGGTTACTAGTCGAGTGATTGTTCATTTTTTACTTGCTTTGTACCAGGTATGCTTTTTCTGTTTCATGGTGGGGGGACCTATAGCTAGTTATGATGTGGTAGGGGGCTTTTCCTATAGTTAATTGTGCATGGAGTAGCACAAGACAGTTATACTGTTGACCAGTCTTGAGGTGTACTTATCCTTAATGAGTATGGATTCCGATCCTCCTTTGGTTCTTTCATGCTCAGTCTGTGGTCTGAATGTATGGAAGGCATTGTAACCCTGCATGGCCAGGGTGCATTCTGTGCCTTTGAACCATGTCTCAGTGACTGCACAGATGTCAGCATCTTCCAAAGTGAGGAGTCCTTTCAGGGAGTGCAATTTCTTGTTTAGGACTCCTAGCATTAAGCAGCAGCAACGTGAGTTTATCTAGAGGGGATTTTGTTTTGTTGGAAGGTTGGTTATTTTGACACTGCCTAACAAAGGCACAATAGGGGGTGGCTAATGCCTTTGCCAGTACCCAAAACCCTAGAGGAGACAGGTGCAGACCATCTCTGACAAAGCAGCATGGCCTGTTGACCTTGTCTTCCCAAGCTGATAGATATTGGATCCCCTTAAACTGACACCAGAAGTTAAGCTAATTGTTAGTCAATCAATTTTGTTTGCATTGTGGCATCATCCTTGGAAAAGGTAGAATGCTGCTTAAGGCTAGGCTTATACCAGCCTGTGACACACAGTCTGAGAGTTTGGTCATGCCTGTCTTCATATAGTCTAGTGGAGTACATCTCAAGTCATTCACCCCCTGGACTATGACAGAGTCATAGCGGTACTTGTGTTTCAGTGACTTGAGTGAATGAGTGACTTGAAGGATCCTGGCAGCTATCCGTAACCTGCTCCTTATCCAGCCTGGTGAGGGAAGTATCAGTGTGTCTCACAATGGAGTTACCTATGGCTAACACATTAGCTTTTGTGGTGTTATGCCTTATGGGCTTATTTGTTGAGACACTGCTGTACGTGTTATGTGTTTCGGCTGTTTTTTTTTTTCATTGTTGTGTAAGGGGGTTCGGTTTGGGAGGCTTCTGATCTTTTGGCAAGTTACTTAGGAGTACCTCTGTATATGTGGGTGTACGTGTCATGTTCTTTAGTGTGGGAAGTGTGTGTCTGCTGGCAATCGGTTTGTCATTCAGTTTGTCCTTATATGAGGGTCTTGCCTCTAATTTCATAGTCTAACTACATCTCTCACATAAAGTGTTTGTTTCAGGAATAAGTGGTTGTCAGTATACACAAGACAATTGCTGCATTGCCTCAAGATGCCCATGTCTCTCAGGCTGGCCAGAGAGATGATGGTAAACTGCCCATCCATGATAGCAGACTCTTACTGTATGTTTTATTATTGGAAGGGAATGGGTTAATTTGACAGGACTGTGCTGGTACCACCTAGAGTACAAGAAGGATCAATGCTTTGTATAGACTAAGGATGATCAATAAGGCAACGCTGCTCAGTGCACAACTGAGTTGTTTCTAGAGCAGCAGAAAAGCTTGAAAGGGTTACATTGACAGCTGTTTAGGGGAAACTGATTTTCTAGACTTTTGCATCTGTACAAGGGCACTGCTAATTGCCTTCGCATGAAGAATAGCACTATGCAAATGTAAGGCTTAAATACAAACAAAGAGAAACAAGTTTTAAAATAACTACCAGTCAGCAAAGCACACAATAAGCCTTCCACCAGCAATCACCAACTCAGACGGATTAGAAAAACATACTTCTGCTACAAGGGTGCAGAAAAACACCTTCTTAATGTAGAATAACTGGTTTGGAGCTCAAGTATAACAAGACCACGCAAACTGCCTTCAACATCCCTACAACTAACATATACAATGTAATACAGTGCAATTAACTACTTAAAGCAGCAGCAAATACATTTTTTAAACTGCTAAAGTACTGTCAATATTTTTCTATAATTGGGACTGTTTCTTTTTTGAATTAAACCATTTCTCATTTAAATGGGAATAAAGTGCATGTCATATTATTAATCTTGACAGCCTTTTCAAACTTTAAACAAATACCACAACCTAAGTTATGTCTGTGCCATTTGTCTCACTTTATCCTGTGTTTAGGCCCTAAACAAAATAGTCATTGACTGTGGCAATTTTAGGTACAATTTGTTTGCCACCACCACATTTATTTGATTTAGGTGTACAAGACATATCTTTACTTCATTTGATGTTTAGGAGATATTTTCTCTCTCTTCACTGATTTTTGTTTAAAAGAAAGTCACAGACAGAATTACTGATGTTCCACTATACAGTATATAAGAGAACAGCTGAAGGAAATATATGATAAATCTGTATGTTTAGGAGCCTTGTGTGCCATGCATATGCACGTTGCAGGTACAAGACGAGTGCTGTTCCTCACAGGAAAACAAAAACAACCTAGAAAAATTGACTGTGAAAAGCAAAGCAGAAGGTGGAAGATCCACAAGTTATGATTTACTGTTATAACGACACACTTCAAGCAATATTTTCTGTTACAAAAATTAGAGGTCCAGTAGATGACAAAAAGACAGTAAAAGTACAGCAGTGGGTTTTTTTCTGTGTTAGTACAAATGATGAGTGTAGTCTGCTTAACATATATATGCGTGAGTCACTTTGCTTCCCAGAATCTGCAAAAAACCGAGGCTTTAAGATTGCAATTTCCTGATCTCCAGGTGCTATTTGTTATTCATGGTTTATAAACAAATGGTATCATTTTTGGGCATAACAGCACAAAAGCCTTTGTACCATATCTGCTAATAATAAAATAGACATAAACCCAAAATAGAAATTGTGATTTTTTTTTTATTGCATAGAAACCACAACTATAATGATATCAGCAATAATTTATATCATGACAGGGTAACCAACTAAAGGCTATCATCAAAATTCATGAAATGCCAAGGTAACCAAATTCAGACATTGTATAGCCCTTTCCAGGTGGCATACCAACCACCCCCTTCTTGGCATTGACCGACCCAATTACACTTTTTGCACGTGTTCTCTTGGGGGGCACAGAGTCTGCCTCCACTCACACTCCCCTAGATTCTAACCCAATCAAAAAGGGGTCCAGGAAAGCAAAGGGGGATAAAAGGGGAGATGCTCCACCCCAGGAAGGCTCCCCTCATTTGTCATGAGGATGGGAGGGAAGGTGCCACTGTAGTCACTCCACTAAGAATGACAACATCTTTCGGTTTAGTGGACGTAAAATGGGGAAAGACCAGCACTGGTAGAGAGTTTAGTAGAATCTAGAACAGAAGCGGCTGTTAAAGAGATAATTAGTAGAGCATATAAAATATTGTATAATAACTATAAGACTCAATCGAAGGAGGTTAGAAAAGATTGGGAAGAGAGACTGAAATAGCAATTCACAAAGACACAATGGGAGATATATGCATAAATCCCACATATGCAACAAAGTCTAGACGTTTTTGGATCTTTGCTTGGAAGTGTTTACACTGGTATTTTTATACCAGAAGTAGACTTCAGAGAATTTTTCCTGAGGTAGACAGCAAATGTTGTAGGTATGACAAGAAAGAAAGAGAAGATTGGGAACATATTTTTGGGAATATAATGAATTGGCAGACTTTAAAAATTCCCTGCAGCCTACTATATTAGGAATACTTGGTGAGCAAATCAGTATAACTAAGGAAATGATTTTCTGAGCTATGATACAGTATCAGAATTGCCTAAACATTGTAAGGCCTTACTGAGTCTAATTATGGTGGCTGCCAAAAAAGCAATTACTAGAAAATGGAAATCCAAGTTTAAATCAGCTGTACTAGAGGTAGTGAATATAGTAACAAAGATAAAACAAATGGAAATGAGATCTTTAGTAAAGGTTAGGAGTAAATTACATAGAAAATGGGAATTATGGGAAGAATACATGCAGAATAACATTTTGGAGGAGGAATGAGGTTTAAAATAAGGCAGGATTTGAATGAGCTATATAATTTTGAACTGACAATGAGTGGATAGATTATAAGTGATATATGTTTGCAAGTAAAATATAGCAATATGGTTTGTTTTCATTTATATAAATGCATGATTGTCTATGTTGTGATAATTTAATAAAGATGTTTCTTGTTTGACAAAAAAATAAAATCACACAATGACTGGGAAAACTTACAAATCTGTACTGCTCTTTCATGTAGCATACCAACCTCCCAATGATGGCATTGACCACCCTAATTACCATTTTGTTCTTGCTTTTTTGGGGTACGGCATCTGCTTCTATTTATTTTCACACTTGCCTAGATTCTAACCTAGTCAAAACAGGGCCAGAAAATCAAGGGTGGAGAACAAAAGAGGAGAATGCTCCACCCCGTGAAGGCCCACCAGGCAGATCTGCCTGTGCTTCTCTCTTTCCTGACAATGAACATTAATCAGGAATAAGCTCATGGAGCTTATGAAATACTAAACTAGTTAATTGTTACAGTGACATTAAAACCAATTGTTAGTGAATAGAAACTTACAATTCTTGAACTGCAATAGACAAATTCAAATTTAATGAGTTAATACCAGTGTCATACAAATGAACATCATCTGACCAAAATCATGAAAGGATCTCAGTCCTGAAAATCCCAGTGTTTTTTGCTTAAAATAATGCTGGAGCTACTCTGTAGATCCTGTAGTTGACAAATGTCCACGTTGTCTTGGCTGCAATAATGGACAGCATGTTTCTCCAGCAAAGTGTACGTATCATCACTGGCCAGCATGCTATAGTACTAGGACAATTTTCCTGAACTGAAAATAAAACTTTAAATATTGTACAAAGTAAATGCCTTTTAGGTAAAAGGCAAACATCAATGCCTCTCAGATGTATTACAACTCAAGGAATGCAAACTGATGAATTACTGAATAAAGAACTATTAGAAACTGGATAAAGCAATCCAGGAAAACCCTTCCACACCACCTCTACATAAGATGGGTCTAGGCCCATAATGAGGCAGTTGGGATTTACTGATGCCCTTGTTGATAAGACAATGAATGAATGACCAATAATGACCAATCAAGTCGAACCTTTGAAGAAAAATGAAGTCACTGCTAGAGCAACAAAATTACTTTATATATTACAAAAAGGCTGAGGAAGACCAATGCCTTACACTTTTAACAACATAAATCGATTGCCCTATACTTACCAGATCTGTAGCTCTTCTGATATGAAATGAATGAGGGGTAATGCCCTGGACTGGCATATCCTGCATTGTCAAACCACTGTGAAGCAGATCCTGATAAACTCCGTGAGTAATAAATTTGCTATGTGGCTCCTTGAAAATTAATTTCTTAAAATAATTGGAGGTATGAAGGCTGCATAAAGTGTTCACCTAGTGAACAGGACATAACATTTGGAGGAATACCACCTTAATTTAACTAACCAAACTTTTGGCATTAGATCAGTTTTTGAATGATGAAGTCATATAGATACAGAGTGGTCATAAACAAAAGCTTCCTCCAAGTCAGCTTTTAAAGTATCTCTCCAGCTTAGAAAGGTCTAAGTACATCCATGTAATAAGAGTCACATACATAGCACAAGAGCGGTAGTCGAGCATTAATATATAGCTGCCTTCTAAGATAGAAAAAAGTAGATTTCTATCAATAGGGCACCTACAATCACTGACCCACCCTAAAACTCTGGAACAGCCTAACACTATTCTGGAAATCAACCAAGACATAGTATAAATTGGTAATCAGCCAAGGCATAGTACAAACGGGTAAGTCAGACAGCCTGATTGAAAAACTAAGGGCCGGCCGGCAAAACAAAATGAGGAGTCTTATCAGCCTTTTGAAAAAAATACCTTGTAGCTAAAAACTGGCATATAGGAAGAGGGGACCACATTTATCTCACTGGCAAAATTCCCAAAAAAAAATTAGAAAAACGCCTGAAGTGAAGACCTGTTAGACTCCTTGGTGCTGAGGGATCGTGACTGTGACATCAGGGCAGCTATACTTATCAGTCAACTCTAAGGACACTGAAGTGGTTGTGGACAAGGCTTGAGCTACTGGCATCAAGGTTCTGAATTTGTTTATCAGCAAATGATAAAGACCACCATCTACTCAGATGGTTCTTCCTGGAATGTAAAATGCCTTAAATGACAAATGTATGTGCAAACTATTTAAGGTGAACTGATGTAAAGACTATAATAAGTTGGACTTTGAGGATGTCCTTCCATATCACTGTTGCAATATTCTTAAGCTAAGGGATCTCCTGCCAAGGATAGCCTCAACAGCCAGTCAATATACCAAAGCCTTCAGCTCTTATAGGCACTGTGTGGCACATGTATGCTCCCTGTGCATAACGTAGGGTGTAAGACTAACATAAATGTTAGTGCATGCATTTCATTTCTATTATATCATAGCAGAATGAACTCTCAAGTGTCCATCAGTGTGTATCTGTTAGTTTGCTTCCAGTCTAATATTAGTAAGCGCTGACACGGTTAGAAAAGTATTATAAAAGTATAAGCTTTGTTCCGAGTAGGAAGTTCTATCATGGAATTCAGAACTTGTGCCTAATATGAAATGTCATAAACAAGCAATCAAGAGATCTCAGTTAGTAAAATTAATGCTGTAGTGATGGTTTCTAATTGGTCAGTGACAGTTTTGTGATTGTTACAATAATATTGGTTTTAATAAAAGAAAAGGTAGAAAAGTAATATGATTCTTGTTACTTGAGGAGACAGGATCTTGATTTTGTGCAATAAAGAAGATTGTTATTCTCTGCTGAACTGCGTCATGTGGAAGTTGGTACTTTTAGCAGCAGCCTAGTAATTGCCTGACCTGCTGGAACTCTAACCTTCCTTGCTGTCAAAAATGTGTATATGTGCTCACATAAATCATCCAGTTTTGCCAAGGGTAGCCTAAAAGTATCAGTGGTAACATCTGTGATGATGTGAGGTAGTGCCAGCTGTGCCAGAGAGAGTAGGGCAGTGCATGTGTAACATATGCCAGCTTAGCTAGATGGAGTTTTGTAAAGAATTATATGTCATAACCAAACCCCAGAAGCAATAAAAGTCAGTAAATTTCTTCCACAGTTAACAGAGGGTGATAATTTTGATAGTTGTATTTATATATTTGAAAGACTATGTAAACAGTATAATGTTGACCAAAGGTTCTGTATACCGTTCCTGACCCCCTTACTTTATGGTAAAACTGTAACTGCTGTTTCTAAATTGTCAGATAATGATTGTGAAAACTAGGATAAAGTTAAATGATGCTTATTGGAATGTTTTAAGTTTAACACCCGAAGCTTACAGAAAGAAGTTTTGTTAGCATAGGTGCAAGACAGATGAAAGTGTGTGTGATTAGATTGCTGAGTTAAGCACTTGATTTTCATAGGTGGGTGAGTGGGTATCATGTTACCACCTTTGAAAGGGTGACAGACCTTTTGGTGAGGGAATAATTCCTTAGCACTTTGCCTGAGGATATGAGAATCTGCTTGGCAGAGTGGGAGTGTAACTCTGAAGTTCAGCTGAGGTATAAAGGGAATCTCTACTTAGCAAGCAGGGCATCACTGCAAAAGAAGGGGATAGACATAAGTGAACCCACAGTGGGCAGTCTAAACCAGCCCAACAGAGTCCACCAGTAACAAGGGAAGCCACTAGTTCAGGTACATGGCCAGGATCAAAGGTTAGATGTTTTAAATGTAACCAATGGGGCCATGTTGCATACAGATGTCCATGGAAGCAATGTGGGGAACAAAAGGTGGGAGAGCCAGTAAGTGAGAATGACAAAATGCCAGCAGTCAGTTGTCTGGAGACAACAAGGGTACCAAACTACCACAAGAGGTTATATTCCATCTTAGTAGATGGGAAACAGGCTATTGCTAAGAGAGACACAGCCTCTGACCTAACCATTGTGAGGCTTGTAATGATTAAACAGGAGCACTACTTGCTTGGGCATTCCACTCCAGTCAGAGCTTTAGGAGAAACCCTATTCCAAATACCTTTGGCCAGGGTTCACCTTGAGTGGGAGGGTGGAAAAGGAAGAAAGCAAGTAGGTGTGTTTGAGGATATCCTTGCAGATGTCCTATATGGTGTGATTTTGATAATACAGTAACTTGTGTGCATGCAGTCAGGCTTGGAGACAGGCATGTGGGCTGGTAGCCTAGGGGAGAGCCAAACAGACCCCACACCTGAAGCCAGAGCTGGTGAGGTGGTTATTTCATAAAGGGAGCTACCCTGTAGCAGTGTGCCTGAAGGTGTGCCACAGCTACTGGTAGGTACTGATGTTCCCTTCGACAGAGTGATTGCAAGGGCAGATGTGAGTGGTAGTACCCAGGCTGACAGTAAGGCACCACTGTCAGAGGATACCAGACTTCCTGTGGAAGGGGAGCTGGGAAGAGTCATAAAGGTAGAACTGAAACAGGTTCAGCTCTTGGACCCTACACTAAGAGGGTTTAGGGGGGTAGCTAGGGAGGCACCAGATTTTCAAGGAAAGAGGAGTCTGTATACTGGAACAAAGGGTTACTGTACAGAGAATGGACCCCTGAGGGAAGGCTAGAGGCTGAGGTAGTACAGTAGATGGTAGTGCCCAGATCCTACCATCTGGCACTTCTAGCCATGGCACATGGCACATAATATTTCCTTTGCAGGTCATATGGGCATAACGCATACAAAGTAATGTATTATGCAGAACATCTATTGGCTTGGGACTGCAAGGGATGTAACAGGGTACTGCAGGACCTGTAAGCAGTCTCAAACATCAAAAAGTAGATAAAGCTCCTTAGATGCCTTTTGTTTGATTGACAAGCTATTTCAGAGGGTAGCTATGGATACTGTGGGGCCTCTGAGTACCCCAAGTTCCACAGGGAAGAAGTATATCCTGGTGATAGTAGATTATGCTAGTAGATACCCTGAGACAGTAGCTCTGTCCTCCATCGTGGCAGAGAAGGTGCAAATGCTTTGTTAGAGATTTCTGTCAGGGTAAGTTTCCTGAGAGAAATACCAACTGACAGAGGTGCCAATTTCATGTCAGACCTGTTGGCTTGTCTGTGGGAGCACTGTGGGGTGAAGCACCTAAAGACCCCACCACCACCACACCCAGACTATTGAGGTTAAACTCTACACTAAAGACCATTGCAGACCGTTGTAAGAGAGAGTGGGTCAGATATTTGCCCCACTTGCTGTTTGCATAGACAGAGGTACCCAAGGAATCCACAGGTTTTTCACCATTTGAATTGTTGTATGGGCATAGGGTGAGGGGGCACCCTTAGATTTGAATTGTGATGAGTGGGAGGGTGTGTGTGAATCCCACAAGGAGTCTGTTGTGGTATATGTCCTCGATGTCAGGACAAGGTTTAAGGAGCTCTTGGGCTTGGCCTGACAGGGAAACCTGGCAGGGGCCCAACAGCAGAAAAAGGTCTGGTATGGCAAGAATGCTCAAGCCTGAGAGTATGCTGTGGGACAGCAGGTTATAGTGCTCACTCATTTCAGACACAGTAAGTTGCATGCAGTTGCAGGCAGCTTGGGAAGGACCCTTCAAAGTGCTGAGGAAGGTCAGTGATGTTAACTACATGGTAGAGCTGCTGGCAAGGGGCAGAGGCACAAACTGTACCATGTTAACATGATGAAGCCTTACCATGATAGGGAGGCCCTTGTGCTAAGTATTTGCAGTGGGTGCGCAGGGGGGAATCAGATGGGGTTCTGGTGACCACCTCAGTGAGATTTGGACTGACACCTCAGTGGAAGGGGTAGCAATGTCCCAATGGCTATCCCCTACCTGGGTTCAAGAAATCTGAGCAGTGTTACAAAAGTCTGGGGACATGTTCACTGAGAAACCTGTATGCACCCACCTAGTACAGCACAATAGAGAGGTCAGCAATGACAATGCAGATGGGATCTCAAAACAGGGTATGGGATACTGTATTCCCAGACAGGCTCACTCCTCTCAAGCAAAGTTTCTCCAAGGTCACTTGAGAAACTATCTTTAGTCTTCAAGGGGGGAACAGATGTGACGATGTTAGTTAATGCCAGCTATGTCAGAGAGAGTAGAGCAGTGCATGTGTAACATATGCCAGCATAGCTAGCTGGGGTTTTGTAAAGAATTATATGTCATTTGTATATCAAACTGATTTGTATAGATACATGTGTTGAAAAATGTATTTGTAAAGTTGCTTGTGTTAAAATGATGTAAGAGCAGTGGATTCTAATGGACAGAAAAGAAATACACCTATATGTCAGACTGCATTGTAACTGTTGAAGTGAATATATTGTAACAGGGGAAACTGGAAGAGAAGAGTTTAGTCTCAGTCCAGCTAACTTTGAAAAATAGTCTGAAATTAAATTACCTGGTTTAGGGCATAAAGATCCTATCTGACAGTTCTGATTGCAGCCGGAGACTAAAGATCTGTGAAAAACAGGACTAGGAATCCTGCTGTATTGTCCTTAGCAGTTAACTAATTGCTACCCTGGAAGGAATAGAAGTTCAGAAATGGTTTTATAGATTCCAGATGTTGTAACACATCTTAGCAAAGCTCTATCTGTGCGCATGGTAACACATGTGCTAGATTCTGGTTCTGTTTCTATTAAAGGGGGTAGTGTGGGAACCAGAGTTAGATGACTAGATGTATGTGATGTCTTTCTGTAATCCAGCACTGAAGTAGTGTTTTAATACTATATGAGATAAAAGTCTTAGTGCAGTCTCTTTTTGAAACCTGACAAAGAAGGACCCTTCACCTACATCATCTTGCCTTGCTCTAGTAAGTGAACTAGGGAGGAGTAATTCCTTAGCTCAGTCAGGAAAATATAATAATATTATTTAAGTACTGTTTTTGTTTTCTGTATCCATGTGAATCTATTCATCTGTGTTAATTTCATATTTCCTGTGATTGAAATGCTGGTTTTATTGGAAATACATATTTAGTATTTTCATGTTCTTTAAGTATTTATTATTAAATATATTTACATTTTTCATTGTGGCCGGTCTTTTTGAGAATATTTTAACCTTTGAGTATACTTATATTTATTTGGTGACACTGTGGCCACACCTAGAACCCTTGCTGCATTTGTCAAACACTACCATTTGTATAAATATTAATTTTACTCAGTATAATTGGGTGCCTTTGTAACAGCCTTAGAGTAGCTGGCTGATTGCAATGTAACTACCCTATAGCCTGGGCAAAGGGTAGAAGACTAAGCAAATCTCTGTCAGCCTTTCCCAGGTGTGTGTGTGTGTGTGTGTGTGTGTGTGTGTGTGTGTGTGTGTGTGTGTGTGTGTGTGTGTGTGTGTGTGTGTGTGTGTGAAAATCAAATATGTGTGTGTCAGCTACTTGGAGCAGGGACAACACAGCACTGGTTGCACAGAGATGGTGGTGAAGGACTTGGCTTGGAACACTGTTTAGGACTCAACTCTACAGCTGTGTCATTCGGCAGTTGTTTTGGGTGTCTGGAGAGAGAGAGAGGGAAGCCCAGCCCTGGACTGAGTGTGTTCACTGTGTGCTCTTAAAGGAAATTGTGCTTGGTGCAGAGACCTGCAGCTGGAAATACTGTGTGTATCCATTTTTGTTCCAAGTGAACGTCCCTCACCTGTGTCCTTGGTGAGGATTGAGGCTTCTTAATTACTGGCCTAGAGGAGGGATATCACAACATCTACCTCCAGTCCAAGAAAAAAAAAATTGGCTGGTTCTTCTTCCT
Source organism: Protopterus annectens (assembly GCF_019279795.1). NCBI lineage: Eukaryota > Metazoa > Chordata > Ceratodontiformes > Protopteridae > Protopterus > Protopterus annectens. The sequence continues at coordinate 174,985,489 of NC_056749.1, forward strand.
TGCCCTTTGACAGGGTGACACCTAACTCCTGACATAAATTAGAAAAATGTGTTAATCCATCTAATACACCTTCCTCCCCATTACCAAATATCGAAAAAATGATCAAGTTAGTGGATCACTAACTGTGCCTGGGCTCATTGCTGACATGCCTGATAAAGGACCAAACTAAACTTCTCAAAAGTGGAGAAAGCTGTAGCACACCCCACGGGCATTGCAGTGCCATAATAAAATGGGCTAGTAATGGCCAGTCCTCCTGCCTCACAGGGAGTAAGAGAAATACTGCTCCTGTCTGCCTTTGCAAGGCATCAGATAGTTTATAAATGATGATAGTGGCATCCTCTGATGAAGCATACTTCACCTGAAAATCAGCTTTAGTGATGCTATCATTGACTGAAAAACTCCAGAAAGGACAAATAGTGGATAACCCTGAACTCCCCCAGTATCTTTTTGGCACTAATCCAAGCAGACAAACTTAAATGGGTGTGAAATGGGGAAAAGGGAAGAAGAAAATGGACCCAACATCCTGCCAGCTGATGCTTCCTTGTTAGTGAGTTCCTTGAGCACCTCCAGTTTGTATGAGACTGAACATAGGTTGGAACTAAATTAAAATCTGGGGGTAGAGCAAACCTTGAGTGGAAAGACTAAATAAAAACCTTTAAACAGCACAAGCCAAATCTGAATATTAGTCTGCTAAGATAGCTCCAAGAACTTCCTCTTATCCTGTGAAAGCCTGATTCTTATCTATCATGAGGGACCCAAAATGAAGTTCCTCCCAATGGCTATGAAAGGAACCACCATGACCAAATCCCATGTCTAATTTAACTCCAGAAGAAACAGATTCAGGACGAAGTAAAGAGTTATCTGAAGAACTCGCTTCCTTTTTCCAACACCTGGAATATGCACATAATATGTTAAGAGTGGCAGAGACATGCCCCATTATTGTAAGTCTAACGTGCTCTAAGTTTATTACAGTCCTCTTCATCCATAGTTCATAGGTTATTACTAGGCTAATAACCGCAAGGGCCCTTATAGGCCTAACCATGCATCCCAAACCATATGGGTCCCAAGTAGGATTTGTATGAGGGCATTAGTTGGAATAATACTTTTCTTATTTATGGCCTCTGTCCATAAGGGACATGGCCAGACCAGGGGTGAATTTACAATGTCACATCCAATTGTCAAGGTTTCATTTGAAAAGGATCTAAGATGAATTTGGTTTTACATGGTTGGGGAGCCTATTACATAGCACAGGGATCTTTTGGGCACACAGCTCTCTCACCACCACATTCTGTTTGTCACAAGTGAAGTTCATATCCCAAGATCTAGCATTATTGGTGCTTTTTGTTTTGCAAAAGTACAACAGATCCATCAGAGCTGGGTCTGTGATAGACCTGTAAGCCAGGCAATGATCTTCTCTCAGCAGCCTGTTGGAGATTGAATGGTTTACTATCAAATTTTCAAATGTAATTCCGTTGAATGCACTTTTGTAGAACATGGAAAATCGAAAACAGTGTCCAAAAGCAACCTAGGAATGGGTTTTAACATGGGTCAAGATAGGTGTTCACTGCTATTGCTGAACTACAAACCTCTCCCCTGTCTCAATCCATGTTAAAACCCATTCCTAGGTTGGCTTTTGGAGTTTGACATTACCATTTTGGATTTCCTGTGTTCAACAAAAGTGAAGTCGATGGAGTTACATTTGAAAATTTGATAGTAAACCAATTGAATATAGAGACAGAGCCTTTAGATGATCAGTGTAGGACAGAGTACGCATGTCCTGAATTCTCCTGTGAGAAACTTTTGAGGGCATTCCAACTGTTTCAAGTGTCTGGTTAGATGCACGTTAAAGGGGGCAATGTATTCAATGATAGGTCTGATAAAGGCCGAGTAGAGCGGGACTATAACTTTCTTGGACCTGGATACCATTCCCTTACCTATAAGTTGAGCAGCATAGAATTATTTTCTTATTATCATAGCTACATGTTGGTTAAAGATAAGATTGCTGTGTAGTGTATTCCCACATCCCTTACTACTGGGCCGACTCTTATGGGTGTTTTAATGATAGTGTAATTAACTTGGGTTGACAGCTTCCCAAAAGGCATTTTAATGCATTTTTTTTTTGGTATTGAGTTTTAAGCCATGGCTTTGTCACCAGTCATTTGTCTGTGTAAAAACCTCTTGCAAAATGTTGGTGTCTTGGGAATTCTATAATAGCTCCCAACTTTCTTAGATACTGTCTGTGAACCAGATAGCAACCCAGTGAGTTATGTAGTGATTTACACATAGCTCAGAGAGTTTGTCAACAATGCCTGAGTGGATTAATTAATCTAATGCCTTAGGCCAGGTCCTTATACACAGTATGCACTGTTTTGCCTTGGTGACCCTCTCAAAGAAATCTACCAGGTTAAGGAGGCATGACCTTCCCTTAACAAAGCCAAATTAGGATGGGTTCAGTCTCTGTAAGTTGCCAATATCCTTGTGTATCATTTCCATGATTATTCATTCCTTGGCTTTGCATATTAGACTTGTTAGTCTGATGGGTCTGTAGTTTCCTTGTTCGGTTCATGGTCCACTCTTGTGTAGGGGGAATGAATGTTGTGGTCCTCCATTTACTTGGAATGTAGTATGTTTCAGTACTGTAGATGAAGTGGCTCAAGTTGTCTGGATAGGTCATGTTTTAGACTGTTCAGGAGGCAACCAGGGATGTTGAGACCCACAGAAGTGATGTTATTGGCTTTATTGAGTGCTGCCAGCACCTGGTCCCTGCTGATAGCTGAGGGAAATATGTTGGGAGGGGATTTCACCTGGTGGAGCTTGAGGAGAGTGGGGTGGTGAAAGTTGATCTGAATTTGAGCCAGTAGATTTGCTATGTCACTTTGGTTGTTGAAGGTGACACCGTGTTCTCCACCAGTTCAGCACACTGCTGTGTGTTACCTCTAAGGTTTCAGATATAGTGGAAGAAGGCCTTATAATTGTCCTTAAACCATGAGGTTATCCTGACCTCGTAGATGGCCTTGTTAGACTTAATCAGACCTTTTAGTTTCTAGTTTAGTTGTATAAGACAGCACTTGTCTTTATGGGAGTTGCTCTTCCTGATTTTGGCCATGAGTTTTCTTCTTTATTATATACCCTGTTTAGTTGAGAACTCCATCAATGGAGTTTGTTTTGGGTTTATTTCTGGTTGGTATGCCAGCATCTCTGCGACGATTCACACATTTGCATAGGGACTCCATGAAGAATTCTGCATAGGTAGCTATGATCACAGGGTTAGGGGATGCCTTGATATTTGGCAAACTGTCAATTAACAGGATGTAGTTTGCCTTTGAGTAATTCCTGTTACTGGTTTAGCTGTTTTTTTCTTGGCTGATTTTTACTTCAAATGAGACAGCTTTGTGATCCAACCTCGCTAGTGAGGATGTGACACTGGACGGGGGGTGCAAAGCTCTCCCATGTTGTTGAGTACCAGATCCACTATGTTTGATCCTTTGGATGGAGCATGCGCTAGCTGTTCCAGGATATTTTTGTTAATAAAGTCCAGGAAATGTTGTACCTGTGAGTTTTAGGTACTGTACATTTACCAGTCTATAGTGGAGTAGTTAAGGTCTCTCATGGATAGGGTGTTTGGTTGGATGGTGAGTGCCTCTAGTAGGTCTAGGTAAGAGTTGTGAGACTCTAGGGGCATAGAAAGTGACCTATAGCTACCCATGATATGGTGAGGAACCTTATCTATGGTGACTTGCACATGGATGAGCTTCACGGTATCATCCTGTCTAACCAATCTGGAGGTATGTTTTTTGCTAATGTAAATCAAGACACCTCCACATTTGGCCTCTGTCTGTGCTGTTGTTTGTCTAGATGTGTGAAAGGCACTGTACTCTTGCACTGCTGGAGCACTTTCTATGGTTTTAAACCAAGTCACAATAACGGTACAGATGTCTACATTCTCCAGAGTGGCAAGAACTTTGAAGGGTGTGGAGTTTTTTTTTTTATTTAGGCTCTGAAGAATGAGCAGTAACATCATAAGGTTGCTTATAGAATTTTTCACTATGTTCGTAGTTCTGTCTTTTTGGTGTTGCCTAAAAAAGGATCTAAGGGAGTGGATACATGTTTAGCCACTATCCAAAAACCTAGTGGGGAGAGGTGCTGCTCATCCTTGTCAAAACTATGTGGTCTTTTGACCATGTCCTCCCATGCTGGCAGATATTGGACCTACTGCAGTGACACCAGAAACTAAGCCAGTAACTAATACCAATCAATTTATGTTCATATTGTGGCATTATCCTTGGTAAATGTAGAATTCTGCTCGGTGCAAGGCTCGTGTGACATTCGGTCAATACCCCACCAGACTGCCAATAATAATGTGTTGTCCCTTACTATCCTGGGTCAGTAATTAAGGAGCTTCAATCCTCACTACTAACTCCAATGTGAGACTGTCACTTAAACAGGAGTAATATTTCACAATTGTCCCCAAGACCACAACAGGAATGCACTCTATAACCTGGGACTGGACTGTATACTTCTGTCCACCCCTAATGTGACTCCTTATTACACACTCCAGAGCAATGTGTCCCAGTTTAAGACTTCTGATACATTCACACTTAAATAAATTAAATCTCATGCATTCAAACACTTCTGCATTCAAACACTTCTGGGAAAGCCTGACACAGATTTCCAGCTATGCCCCTTCCCCATAATAACACAGTAACATGCTGCCACCAATTAGAGACCCTCCATACCATTTTAAAGGTGTGTCCAATAATAAAAATTAAATATTAAAACAAATAGTAGCAAATGACCTAAAGAAGCCAGGCATTTGGAGTGGCCCGGGAAGTTATCAAAGGAGGCATAAGCACTCTCAGGTCACTAAAAGAAAACACTGATTGACCAGCCACAATGCAAGTTAATAAAAATATTTAATAATGAGCCCAATGATTAAAAATATAAAACAGTAGTTTCTAATAAACAAACAACATTTGATCACCAAGAAAAATGAAATCAATACTGAAGGTGAGAATTCCAACATTTAGAAAAACTCTCATTAGTTATAATTTTCCTATCTGACTAAAGAACACTGCCTCTGATCAAAACTAATTATTACAACAGAGCAAAAGCAGGATTACAGTTCTTGATGAGTCTTTTTGGGTATCCACTGTACAGTACAACTGACAACTGTAACTGACTTCAACTGTCTTCAGCAGGCTCTTTTATAGACTAGCTTAACTGTCACAACTGTTCCAGTTCTAATTTTCATTTCATATTTTGAAAATCAACCAACAGCTGTTTACTGAAGTTCCTTCCTGTGTTTCAGACTCTGACAGTACACACAGCAACTGTCAACATTCCAGTGACATCATCTGCAGCTAGCTAATTCTGAGAAAGTTTGCATTTAGAATCTTCACAAATATGCATTGTTAGAAATGTAAAGCAGCACTGTTCAAGTCTTTAAAACATTCTATACAAATGGATTATAAATCAACATGTAATAACTTATTTACAATATCATAGCTAGGCATGCTGGCATATAAAACACAGGTTAATTTAAAATAATGTACAAAACTTCAGCCAGACACGATAGCACAGGTGACCGTGTTTAATTTCTTCACAGCTCATACCTATATGAATCCATTATGTTTCTTTTCCTACAGTCCAGAGAGGTATGTATCAGATCATTTACACCCACATGGACTATAATAAAATCATATTTGTTTCTGGGGTGCAGTAACCTGAGTGTGTGTGTGTGTGTGTGATATTACAGATCTTGTCTCCAGATAAGCAACTAACTGTTACCTTCTCCTGTCTAACCTGGTGAATGGGGCATCTGTGTGCTGCACAATGGAGTCCCTAGTGACAAGTGTTTTAGTTAAAGTATATACTTGTTTTATGGGCTTTGCTCTTGGGGTACCATTGGATGTAGGGTAATGTAAGATGTTTGCTGCTGATTTGTTTGGTGCTTTAGTGATTACTGAGGGGCAGTGCTGCCATTAGGTGTCTTTGGAGATCTTTGAGATTTGGGAAGCTTTATTTTAAGCATCTCAGTATAAGACAATCTGTGTCTGTGGTGAGCAGTGTGTGTGAGGGATGCAGTGTGAGTATTCCTGAGAACCTCGTTTGCATGCAAGATTTCTTCCTCCAAGGAAGTAGTGTATTTCCATCTCTTGCATAACATGTTATTTTCTTTAATGATTAACTGGTTGTCTGGGAACATGGAACAATTGCTACATAGCCTTAGGATGCTCAAATCTACTAAGCTAGCCACAGAGACATTTGGAAATTGCATATCCATGTTGTCCAGTCCTGTAATACAGTGGGCTGTTTAGCATTAAGGTTGGGTTTTAACAGGGGTCTCCTAGGGCAGTCTCTGGGGTTAAGAACAAGATGATATATAGTGCTAGGATATGGTAGTGTTGTTAGATATGCAAATTAGTTTCTATGGTCAAGGGGAAGATGTTATATAATGTTAGGATATGGTAGTGCTTTTTGATGTGCAAGCTAGCTGCTCTAAATTTATTTCTGCCCAATGCCACAAGTTTTTACATGTTTCAGAAATAAAACTAACTTTATAGGGAAATTTTACTGACTAGGCATTTATTACTACACAGGGCACTGCAAACTGCTGCTGCCTGATGGGCAGCTCTGTGCAGATTTGCCTGATTTATAGCAGAGAAAAAAAGCTTGGAAACTGACTCCTTTGCTCTCTAGCCAAAAAACAACCACACCTTAAGCTTCCTGGTTGATTCTGGAATTTCTTAATGTAAAAGCATGGAAAAAGCATCTCTCAAGTGCAGATAAAACAACAAACTAAGTCATTAGCTAAAAGCAGCTCTCAAGTCTAGATAAATCAACTAAGTCCCTGGGTAATTCACCTTTCTGTAAAGTGATTTGGAGGCACACAGAATGAGAAAAACCAACAAACAAAGAAATTACTATTTTTGCCACCTAATTAAATAAATGCTTTAAAAATGCTTAAAAATGGTACTGGTCACTGTATAAAGAAGGTATAAGTGCAGTAAATCAAGAATATATTCTTACCATAGCCTGTATGGTTCTGAATTCAGTTGAAGCACTTAAGTGATACAGACTACTCTATAAGTGAACAAAAAGCCTTGCAAATTTGCTAGATTTATAGTAGAGGAAAATAGGTTGAAAACTGACTCATATGCCCTGTAGCTAATAAACAGCCACACTTTAAGCCTCCTGGGGTGCTTCCCATCTCAGAGAGACTAGTTAGATAACATCTGCCACAGAATGGATGATCTTGAAATTTCTTAATGCAAAAGCAGCTGTCCAGTGCAGATTAAATAACAAACTACTAAGTCCCTGACTAGTTTGCTCTTCTGCAAAGTGATTTGGAACTAGAAAAGCCAACACACAGAGAAATTACTATTTTTGCCACAAAATTAAATAAATGCTAGTTGAACTCAAAGGCTTGGGTTCACCCGCCATACCTCCCAACCATGTATCAATGTGCCTTTGTTCCCACCTGAGAAGGGTCAATTGTTTTAAAATTTCTAATCATACCACAACGAAGATAAGCTGTCTGCAAACCACTGGAATACTTGGATAGTACTAAAATATGTTAACAGCAGAGTGTCTGTCAAGTTCCTTCTGTAGTATAATAGCTATAAAATAATGGAGCCGGAAATCCACTAATCCCAATTATGAGCCCTAGTTTTACCCAAGTGCTTCTTTTCTGAGGCCACAAGGATGGCTGTAAGATATCTACTGCCTGCAGCTTATGAATCTATGAGTCCTTGTATGCCTTTTCTATCCACTAGATTAAAAATTGTCTACATATACACCCTTTAAAACCTTATCCAAATTGAGGATGGTACATGAGAAATAACAGCACCAAGAGATCACTTGGTGTATAAACAAATTATATATATATATATATATATATATAATGTACACACACATATATGCCTTGACTGTTTAAGGGTAAGTGGAAAATGCCCTGTGTTGCTAAGAGCATTGATGCATGCCCTTCAGACACCTCACCCATAAGCTAAGCTTTGGCTGCCTGAAACCCTTTTTTCAATAAACAATTCAAATAATTTAGCTTTACCCCCTTCCAAAAGAGCCTATAAAAACATCTAAGTATTGCACTACATCTTGCCCTGAGCCAGAGTTTCCCCCTATGGGGTGTGATTTGGTAACATTACCTCTGGGAGCAGGTGGTTCGACTGCTATGGTCACTGTTTCCATAACATTGTCAGGAATAGGATCGGTAGGCTTTGCATGGCGCTTACATTTTGGACATTTCTTAGCTGGAGGCATTAATGACTGGTCATCACTGTTCTGACCAGGATGAAGTACTTTACCATGGCATGCTGTTGAAATGTTACTGGGCTGTTGGTCAGATGCTGAAAGATCTTTGAATAACTCTTTGCTCGGGATGGTAGACTAAAAATCTTCAATCATGAATCCTAAATATAAAAAAAAATAATAATATCCAGCAATATGACCAAAATAAACCAGAAAATTACCCCCTACCACCCTCAACCACTGTATAAGAGACTGTTATGTGTATAAAACAAAATACCTAAATCCATAATCTAGTCTTAACAAATTTATACTAACTGTCCTCTATGAAATATAACAACTAACCTTATAAGGAGATAGCATAATAAAAGTAATTCAGGCTAAGTTACCATTACTGCACCAGGAAGCAGTGGAATTAAAACCCAGTGCCAATATCATAACAGCTATTCCCTGATAAATAAAAGTACCCAACGAAAGTTAAGAAAATAACACCCAACCTACCTTGACATGCTTGATATGTGAAAACATCTGTGCTCTGAGACTGATGAAGTATAAGGAGAGCCTACAACAAAAGAAAATATTTTAGTTAATTACCATAACAAAATGTTAATTAATGTACATATAAAGCAACCCCTAACTTTATCCCATGCCGTAGGGTACATAGGGAATTATCAACCACAGAGAATAGGGCTTGAGTAAAGCTTAAGCCAAGTGTAGAGAGGGGATGGAGGCAACGATTTAAACTGTTGTACTATGCCACCTAAATGAAAAATAATCAGCAGTATACTCTCCCCTTTTTGTTAGAGATCTCATGTGAGGTAAATGAAATCTTTAACCCTTGCAAAAAAAAAAAAAAAACTTCACTTTAATAGCCAAATGCCAGCATTTTCACAAACCCGTTTTAGTAAAGTTTAAGATAAGCAGTAATGTCACAAGCTACAAATTAGACCTGTAAAGTAAACCTTGACGTAAACATCTGGCCAGAAGTTAACTTCAAATGAAGAACTAATGACCCCAAACTAACTCTGCTTCACTTGTTATAGTTGCACATATGTGACCAATTTCTTGATAAAGTGTTTTAATTTACCATACTGTGCCAATTAAATAAAGCACAGCATACAACTTAATGTCTTAAGCAACATCCCGGTATTTAAGAGTCATAGTCCCTCCTAACTGTTAAATTGCTGGGGAGTCCGGTGGGAATTATATTTAATAAACTTACATATGAAATAATTCTTTACTTAAAACTTACATATTAATTATGATCCCCGTGACCAAATATTTAAAATATATTATAATGCTTCTGCTTCTACTTGATATGCTCTTTCCTGATCCACAAATGGGGCTACCTAAAATTAATTTAAACAGCCTAACTAAGCTATTAAAATAATCAATGAGAGAAAACTTTTGAAGTTACAGCAAACTACTTAGCATAGCAACCTGTTCAACAAATTAATGCTAGTTCACTTCTCTTTAATGTAGTTTAACTATGCCGACTAAATCCCCAACTAGTTAACCTAAACGTATTAAATTAAACTCTTCCTTTGTATAAAATTAAACTATCAGTCTTAATTTGATGGAAGTTTGTACATAACTGGCAAAACAGTAAGTTCAAATTGACAATGAGTGCATAATTACACAGACAGTATGGAAAAAATGGAAGGAAAAGCTTAACTCGGTTTTGATTAAAATATCATGTCACATCACATGGCCTTCATCCACCTGCCGAAACACTGAGGTAAAGCTGAGAAGGAGCTGTCACCACAATGATAGCAAGTTGACCCAACCATGATGCACAAACTACCTGTTGACCTCAACAAACATAACCATGATGTGGTGCCATACTGCCACTCAGTGGCCATAAACCCCAATAACAGACTATAATTTTGCAGCTCTCATTCTGAGTACAGAAGCAATAGATGTATGTTTGTTTAACCCAGGGGATTTATTGGCCTCTAGAACTAATTGCCAGAAACCTTCCCTGACATCAATCTTGATCTCCCAAGACCCTCCCCAGGGTCCTGTTCCACCTTCACCAATACAAAAAAAACCCACGTAGCATTAACTATATATTTGAGAGTGTTTGTATAAAGCATTATTATTATCCTTAGTCTGTATTGCATTCAGGTGCTCATAAATTCTTCTCCTTAGCCTCTGTGTGCTCTTTCCAACATAAAATGCTCCACAGTGCTTGCATGTAGCAAGATATACTACTCCTCCACTACAACAAACTCTTAAAACTCTATAAAAAACTCTTAAACTTATCCAAAACCTAGAATGGACCATCACCAGCGTCGTCATGGTTTGGGGGAACGAGACCGGGTTTAGGATTTGACCACCAGGTACAACCAACACATGATGGTTGGGATATGAAAATAGAAAATGATGGTTCTGGGACCAGGGAATATACTGTACACCAGGGGGAATAATTTGATCCTTTAGAATTCCCCGAGTTGAGAAGGTCTGAAAGGCGGAGACAAAAGACCCCAGTCCAGTACTATCGGAGAGGAACCCAAACAGAAGGAGGTATTAGGGGGCATTGATGATAAGGGAGGACATATAGGTGGAGGAAACATTATAGTGGAAGGACCTCGACATACTTTGAGGGATTTTTAGCATTTATAACTATAGTGGCATGGATATTTCCCCAGAACACTTTGAATTAATTTCCAAGGGATTCAAGTTTATTCTAATTGTAAAAGTCATATAGCAGATGTGTTGATCAATTTAAAAATGTTTTTGAGGAAAAAGAAATATGAGATTTTATTTCAGGGCCAAAATGGGGGGGGGGGACCACACAGGAAGTTAAAAAAGCCAGCACCATCAACCCACCCTTACACCCCCAATTGAGGAATTTTGAGGTGCAAGTGGAAAACGAAATTAGGGAATGTATTAACCACAAGGGATTTAAATATAATTTCAGTAAACAGGAAAATAATTTAATTAACGCTCTAAGGGATAATGCATACATTAGGGTTATGCAGCCCTACGGGGGGGGGGGGGGTTAATGGGTAGTATTTTATACACTAGTAAAATGTTGGACATGTTGAATGATGAATCCAGGTATACTCGGGTATCCAGGAACGAAATTAACCTAGCATATAAAAAGATTGATTTTATTTTAAAAGATGTGCTAGAAGATGAGTTAATAAATATGGACACCTTTAGGTATTTAACCATGGACAGGCCAAAAATTCCTTCTATTTTTGGAATTCCCAAGGTTCATAAAAATCCTGATAATCCCCCATGAGACCCATTGTGGCTGCCAACATCTAAGACTTACCCTTTGGCCAAATATTTGGATCTTAAGTTAAAGAGCATTTGGACCACAGAGTGGGGGGGGGGGGGTTAAAGGACTCTTGGGACTTCCTGAGAAGTGTTAAGAAGGATTTGTACATAGACTCCCTTATTTTTGTGACCTTGGTTATTCAAGATTTATTTAATGTGATCCCACATAAAACAGGAATGGAGTGGTTCGAAGAGGCCCTTCATCGGTATGGGAAACTTGACAGAAAGGATTTAGTCTACACAGAACTGATGGACTTGGTTTTAGGGCATAATTTCCTGTTCTTTGAAGGAGAATTTTTTATGCAGACCCAAGGGGTAGCCATGGGGGCATGTTGTGCCCCCACTTATGCAAATATTGTGTTAATGGTCTGGGGAGAGAAAATTAGGCTTTTCTTCTGAGTATGGCAGATATTGGAACTATTATAAATGGTACCTTGATCATATTTGTATATTTTGGACAGGAACGGAGGCTAAGCTCATGGAGTTCATCCCATACCTTAATCACACGACAGATTTTTTAAGATTTACACATTGCATTACTTACCAGGAGATGAATTTTTTTGGATGTGACCTTGAAAACAGTGGAAGAGGAAAAGAGTTTTGAATCAGTGGTATATAGGAAAGGTACCTTTTCTAATTCTTATCTGTACTTCTCTAGCTTACACCCATTTAAGCAAAAAAGAAGTATCCTTAAGGGTCAGTTCATCCTTAGTTCTAGGATGACTTCTAGGAATTCAGATTATGAGTTGGAAAGTTTAAAATTAAGGAACATGTTTTTGGGGAGGAAGTACCCCAATGACTTGATAAGAGGTGATGGCAGAGGTGAAAGAAGGAAGAACTGGGAGGTTTGGACCTATTTTGGGGACGCCACCTTAGATAGCATTAGTACCCATGAATAACAGAGTGGACAAACCTATGGGGAATTTTGTCATACACTACAGTGTTGATACTTCCAACATTCGAGACATTATAACAAAACACTGGGACAAATGTATTTATTCAGAATTGGATGTCCTATTTAAGACCCCAATATGGTTCACCTACAGAAAAGGTAGGAACTTAAAGGATCTTCTGGAAAGTAATAAGAAACATTCTAATCGAAGGAGATTAGGTACCTATAAATGTGGTTCATGTGCACAGTGTCCATATATAGAAAATCAGGAAAGTGTACACATTATGGACAGGGATAGAACCATTAGGGCTAATACCTTCACGAACTGTTGTGAAGGAGTAGTATATCTTGCTATGTGCAAACACTGTGAAGCATTTTACGTTGGAAAGACCACTCGCAGGCTAAGGAGAAGAATTTATGAACACCTGAATGCAATACGGACTAAGGATAATAATAATACTTTATAGAAACACTCTCAAATATGTACTAATGCTAGGTGGGGTTTTTTGCATTGGAGAAGGTGGAACAGGACCCTAGGGGAGGGCCGTGGGAGACCAAGACTGATGTCAGGCAATTTTTCTGGAAATTGGTTCTAGAGGCCAATAAATCCCCTGGGTTAAACGAACATATATCTATTGCTCCTGTACTCAGAATGAGAGCTGCAAAATTATAGTCTGTTATTGGAGTTTATGGCCGCTGAGTGGCAGTATTGCAACACATCATGGTAGATTTGCACAGACTTCATTTAAGTAACAAGTTGATTTTTGGTGCAGCGGTTAGCGTTGTCACCTCACAGCAAGAGGTTCTCCCGTTCAATTGTCAGCTGGAGCGCCTTCTGTGTGGAGTCTGCATGTCCTCCCCGTGGTCGAGTGACATTTATAGACATGCAGATAGGTGCGTGCATGAATGGGTGTGCCTTCTTTGTAGATTGGGCGTCAGGCTGCCAACTCAGCACCATAAAAAATCCACTGCCAATCATTAGCAGACTGGAGTTCCGCTGTGGTGACCCCTAACCGAGAAAAGCCAAAAGAAGACGCAGCATTTTTGTAAAGTATTTAAAAATCAGGGATTTCTGGTTTTAGCCCAACCTGTTTTTACGATTTATGGTTTTATGACCTATATTTAAACCAACAGGTTTGACCTAGTGATTTTATAGGCATCTCTGATGTTTTTGTATTTACCTTGTATTTATTGTGTTTTGTATTATTCAATTATAACTGTAGGGGGTGGGGATATATAAAGACGTTATAGCTGTTTATTACTTGTATCATCTGATAAAGTCCATGCAGGATGAAAGCGCTTGTTGTTTGGGGTGTTTATGTGATTAAACAGCTGTTTGCTTCATTTACCACAGGGTATTTTCATATTTTTTAACCTCCTTGTGTCGGGTGCCTGGTTTGTGCTTTGTTTGGTTCCTGGTTTCCTAAGGCACCTTACCTCATTTGTTTTTTTGTTATAAGCATCTGTTACAGCAGAACTAATCATGGCTTCGTCCACAGTCCTTGATATACAGGGAAACAACAGCCTTGAAGCTATTTGCTGTGAAACAGAGATTTGTTATATAAGAGTGCAAGAAATGTACCATTTGTTGACCACTGCCAGTTAGTAATGGGATGGCTTGTTTTAAATACAAACCCTAACAGAAATGTTCTCTCACATATTTCTCAGCAAAAACAGTGTATCTACTAATTTCAGAAGCAGTTTATCCTATAAATTTAATGGGAAACAAATATTCACAATTACCATAATATCGAAGCAGCAACAAGAAATGCCTTGAAATAACTATCTTTCTGTATTTTATTTATTTTCTGTGCGATAAGGCTGCAAAGGTAACTTGTAGCATTGCATTGATTTAAGGAACGTTAGATATTAGTTTCATTTAAATTAAACATTTACTTTTCTACAGAAAAAAGTTATTCATTAGTACATTAACAATGAAGGGAGAAGTGACCGTATAAATCATTTTATAATCTCCAATGCTTTGCAAGATGTTTAGGATATTTATATCTAATGAGACAGGTATGCAACAGACACAGCAGTAAAACACAACAAACTAAATTGCCATTTAATAAAAGCTGTTGTAAAATGTGGAGATGTTCAGATCTTAAATGACTGAAATCCATCAGCATGTTGTTAATTAATACTGTCCTCACTAACATTTGTTACCAATTTTTCTAATCATCCCAGTAGCAATCTTACTACACACATTTAAATGAATCTGCAAGCTCTCAGTCTATAAAATTAAAGTTAGCAGCAATGATATTTTTAGTAAAGATTAATGTCCCTTTTAACCAGCCTTAGTCTGCATTTATGACTTCATAAAACAGTTTTCCAGCAGAATATCGGTGGAAATGAATTTTCAGTGACATTGTTACAGCACTGATAATGCTTTTTATCATGTAACCATCTGTCCTCATCAGTTTCTGTCAAGGATAAAAAAAAATCTCTAAAAATGCACTGCCACTGTATGAAGACAACAGGATAGAATGAAGAAAAAATGTTAAGGTCATGCAAAACAAAACTACATGAAACTATAATAGGGCTAGTTGTGATGAGAGTGAAACTGCTGTTAAATGTCCAATTCACTTCCAAAAGGGAATATATAAAGTTACTGTAAAAAATCACCTGATTGGATCCTTACTAATCAGTTACTGTAGTCTAGTTCAGAAAGTGAAGTCCCACAGATGACTTGTGAAAAATAATAACCAACAATAAAAATAATGGCCATATTCTACCTACTTATTTAAAGATCCTTGGTAAATTATATAAAAGTACAGACAGTATAGTTCACTCGATGTCTAAGGAGAAAAGATATGTTTATGGTCAGGGATGATGATTTTGTACTGTAAAAAGGCTAGTGTTGGTAGATGTAATGACAATGAGGTAGTAAACGTTTGTCTTTGGATATTTCCTTATTTTTGTATACAGAAAATAATATTTTTTTATTATTTAGATGAGATATTATTGTTAAAAATAGAGGCCATAGCATTTATAATCACCCTTGGTGAGAGCTTGGCTGTTTTGTAAAAGTTTTTGGATCTGTTTTCTTCTGGTTTGTACAGATGTCTTTTACTGATTGGTTGCTACTCTGGTCTTTGTTTAATTAAGACTATATATTTCCGGGCCAAAAACATTTTCCTTGCCATTTTGGTTGACATGTTGACCTGATATACTGTGGACAACAAACTATAGGATCTGATCAGCTTCTTACATAAGATTTAATTTTTCCCAGCCCTCATGCCCTTTTGCTGTAGGCATTTTAAAAGCTAATGTCTCTAGTTTTCACCCTTTATGGTAATCTGACTATCAAATTCTCTTCCTCCCTTTGATTGTTGTTGTCAGTTGTATAAACTAATTTAGTACTTTTCCAATCATTGCTTTACATAGATCAATAATTGAGTGCCCAGTCAACAAACAAGTAGTGTTCTTGAGCTAACCTCCTTTACTGCAAATCATTTTCACAAAGATCCCATCTGCTTAGCATCACTATCACACTTGAGAGGGTCCTGAAATCCTGTGCTGTCCTTGGCAGATAAAAGATTTATCTTACTTTTTGGATCTTCACTTAACTGCTTTATCCACCAGTTTTTGCACTTTAAATCATTTTCAAGTACCCTGATATACTGTTTGATGATTGCTGATAAGTGCATTTTTGAGAAGCTTTACTGGCAGTGTTACTGTGTAATTTGCTTCTTTGCCTTTTTGTTTGTACTTAGTTGTATTCCTATAATTTTGGCCCTGCAAAAGAGATTCTATACAGTTTCCTTTGTTTTAAATGCCTGTATAATTTTGTGTTTGTGAGGATCTTGGCTGATTCCCACAGTGCTCAGCAACACTTGCTGTCCTCGCTTCTGCCTCTGAATGGTTGTTTCTTGTATTACATGCCATCCAGGCACAAGCTAAGTACTTGTATTTATAAATCACACTTCCAGAAGCTATTTTAGAGATTTATCTATATTTAAAGCTCCAATTACTGCATTTACTCAAACTGTCTTGCTGTTGTGCTAATTGACTTGAAATTGCCATGTTTAGATGATAGTTTTGTTAAACTTGATTTGTGGTAGCATACACTCTGAAGAAAACGTTTTGTGCTTTTACATTACGAGGACTGGGATATTCCATCTAGTGGCAGTATGTGGTGGCCTGGCCTATCTGATCTGAAAAACCCAGGAGTTTACCTAGAAGACTAGTACTAGGACTGTAATCTGCACTTTAGTGATGCATTACACACAGTTAAGCTCAGAGCAGCTGGCTTGCTCATCCCATAGCATGAATACCCTATCCTAACACAGTCTAGTACCATAACCTAGCACTATTCAATTATAGTCCCTAATTCTAGAGACCACCCTAGGAGACCTCTGTAAAACCAGTCCTCAAACACCAATAGCCCACCCCAATACAGGTCCAGACAACATGGATATGCAATTTCCAAATGTCTCTGTATCAAACTTGGTAGATATTGGCATTCTGGGACAATGCTGAAATTAATATTAAAAGAACCCAACACAGTATTCAAGAGATGTACATACACAATTTTCTTTGAGGGAAAAATCTCAAATACAAACAAGATTGTCAGTGTTCACAAAAAGAGGCCATCGTGTGCTGAGGCATTTAAATGCAATCTACTCAAACCTCATACACCAGAAGCAACACCAAATATCACACAAGCCTACACCCAATGGACCCTACAAAAACAAAGCCCATAAAGCCAGCAAACATGGGGGACTACATTGGACAACACACAGATGCCTCACTCATCAGACTGGACAAGAAGAAGATTGCAGTCATTTGTTTATCTGTAGCCAGAATCTGTCAAGTTACACATGCACTCAAGTCATTTCACCACAGGTACCAGTATGATTCCATCATAGTCTGTGTGGGTGTAAATGACCCAAGACATAACTCTCTGGAATATATATATATATATATATATATATATATAGAGAGAGAGAGAGAGAGAGAGATTATGGATTTCTCTAAATATGTGACTCAGACCGGTATATGCCTTGCACTGAGCAATATTCTACCTTCACCATGGATGATGCTACATTATGAACAAAAATGATTAACTTTAGCAATCAATTGACTTTAGTTTCTGTTATCATTCCAGGGAGATTCAGTATCTGTTGGCCTTGGAGGACATGGTCAAAGGCCACATGAGGACATGGTCAAAGGCCACATGAGGACATGGTCAATGGCCATATGAGGACATGGTCAAAGGCCACATGAGGACATGGTCAAAGGCCACATGAGGACATGGTCAAAGGCCACATTGCTTTTCCAAAGATGAAGTGCACATACCCCCCTTTGCTTCCAGATTATGGCTAAAATTGCATCCATCCATTAGAGCCTTTTTTAGGCAATGCCAAAGTGACAAACCTATTGTCATAGCAAATAAAACTCAAAGGAACCTAAAGGTGTTACTGCTCACTGCGAGAACAAGAAATTCTACACTCTACATGCTCTCTTCACTCTGGACAATATAGACATCTGTGCCATTACTGAGAGATGGTTTAAACCACAGAAAGTACTCCAGCAGTGCAAAGCTACGTGCTTTCCATGCATCTAGACTGTCACCCGCACTGACAGGGACTAAAAATAGCGGTGTTTCAATCTACATCAACAAGTATAACTCAAGACTAGCTAAACAGGATGATAACCCTGGAGTTCATTCATGTGCATATCACCTTACAGACTCCCTTACAATATTGTAGCAAGCTGTAGGTCACCAGCTATGGCTCAAGTATCCCACAACTCTCTTGTCTAGACCTACTAAAGACACTCTCCATCCAACCAAACATTCTATTCATGGGAGACTTTAACTGCCCCTCTATAGACTTTGAAACATACACTACGTCCAACATGCAGGCACAATATTTCCTGGACTTGAACACAAATTCCCTCAATGGTTTAGTTCACATATCAACCACAGGTTCAAATATACCTTGTTTTTACCAATATAGGAGAGCACTGCATCACTTTTCAACTAAAACCTCAAAACAGGCTATGCACCAAGTGAATCAAGGATGGCATTGGTTATTTCCCTTCACATGGGTGGTCTATCTACTGACCCCAATCATGGAATGTATTCTGGTGCCATACAAGAGGATGGAGAAGTGGCACCTGATACCAAACATTTATTACAATACAGAGTTAAATTGGACTTGTTTGAGCAAAAAAATACAATTGCTAAAACGTTTACAATGATGTCTCAGCTTTGCAGTATATCTCCAATATAAACTTTTGCTCAGGGGACTTCAGATACTCAAAATGCCTACCTATCGAGTTAAGTATCCAGATTTATTAAAATGCTGGCAAGCTATTAACTTGAGCTACTCATTGCAATATATGAAAACTATGAATTCATTTTTTGAACCAATAGAACGACTGTTTAAAATTGAGGTTGAGCAGCTCTTATTACTAACATTGAACATGATATTCATTCAATCCTTCTATTTGAAATGCTAGATCACATTGTAGCCTTTGAAAACAGGCTTATTGAAACTAAGAAGCCTAAACTTAAGAGGGACTTCAATGATTGCAAGCTTGGTAACATTTTTGCATGGTCCAATGCAAGAGGGAGGAATGAGGCCACATCACCAGGAGCAACCGATTGAATCTACAAAGTCATCTGAAGCTGAACAGCAGTTCTTTCCACAACAACAAACCATCATTGATCTGAACTTGATTTCAGCTCTTAACACAGTGGATGCTTCCCAGCTACAGCAGCAACCCCCTTCCCATATCACAGCCAGGCAAATGACTGGTGTCAAAGTCACAGATTAAAACTCAATGCAAAGAAGTACATTATAGTGCTTTTAGGGAAATTGTCTATTCAGGCAAATTACTCCATTGGTAAGACATCCATAAGACCTGACCCAGTATTTAGAGATCTGGGAACATATATAGACAGTAAGCTGGCCTTTGACCAACATATAGCCAAGCTAGTAGGAAAATCATTCTATGTCACCCAACTTATAGATAAGGGCATGACATCCAAGTTCAGGGAAGTTATAGTACCACTTTACTCATCCTTCGTTAGACCCATCACTGAGTACAATACTCCCCCTTCTGACTAAGAACATGCAACAGTGGGAATACTCATATAAGTTTCTCCTTAAGAGAATATAGAGTGTATTAACACATAGTCCTATACAGATCGCCTTAGAGCCCTGTCTATGTACTTGGTCTCCTACAGGTTGTTGAGAGGCAATCTATGTTTGGCATCTAAAGCACCCTTAGATCCAGCTGTGATAAGCTTTTGCAAATATAAGTGGAACAAAGCAACAGGGCAGCGACAACTGAATATGCCTCAGAAAGTCTGAGTACACCAAACAAAATAAACCAAGGCATGAACGTCCACACAGTATATGTTTAATAAATGTAAAGCTTTCAAGTCAACACTCTATCAATACATAAAACCTCAATTAAAACCATTCTTTTTATAACCAGTGTCAGCCATCACATCACAAACTGAATTAGATAATTCAATTTTATTATTTTATTTATTTATTTTACATTTGTTGACCTGGCTAGTCTAACTGGATATATTTCCATTTTCAGTAGAGGCCCGGGGAGAAAAGCTCCAACATAGTATAAACAGTATTATGCAATTATATAACAAAAAAAAGTACAAAAAAAAAAAAAATAAGAGGTATATACAATCAAAAGAAGGCATACTCAAAGTAAAAATACAAGTAGGTCAATAATATAACAGTTGTGAGATCGTTTGATAAGCAAGATACACTATAATTCATTGTTGGTTAACATAAACACTTGTGGTTATAAGTTTTCAATACTCATTGTCATACATTTCAAATTAAAAGGTTCATAGGTAGGTACTAGGCTAGTGGCCCAAGGGCCTAAGTAAGCCTAGCCAACAAGGTTCCCTGGCTTATGCCACCCAAGAACGTTATTTTCCTGTGCCCCTGTCAAACAGAGCCACAGAAGTGATCCCCAGGGTGTATTTCCTATTTCCCATCCACTCATCAAGATTTTTCTTGAAGAGCACTAATGAAGAACTTTGCTTGACATAGATGGGTAGCTTGTTCCAGAGTATGGGAAGTCTCTGGGATGGGAATCTATCCCTCCAGCACATCCTGTTTATTGTGGTGACAAGGTTTAGGTCCCCTAGAGGGTGTAGCTCGGAGGGATTGGGATTTCTTAAGGTGCAGCATGTCCAACAGCTCTGGGTTTGACATAGCTTTATATGTTAGGCAGAGATAACCTCAGAGTAGGCGATATGCTATGGAGTAAAGCTGGAGTTTTTTGAGATGGTCAGTGTAAGGCAATTGTTTAAGGCCAGTAATCATCTTTGTGAGGTACTTCTGTAGCCTTTCCAGCTGCTGCAGATGTCCTGTGAGGTACATTCCAAAAGGGGTGTTGTACTCTATAATGGGTCTAATGAGTGTTGAGTACAGGGGAACAATGACCTCTTTTTTTCCTGGATGAGAACCCTTTTGTGATGTGTGCCACATAAAAGGATTTTCTGACTACTGTGGCGATGTGATTAACAAAGGAGAGAATACTGTCCACCTGGGTCCCAAGGTCTCTTCTCACATATTCGGCTTTAAGTAGACTGCCACCTATGTGGTACTTCATGGGTACAGAGTTTTTACCAAAGGGGATGACAATGCACTTTTGGCACTGAGCTTGAGTGTAGATTCTGTCAGAGAGCCAGTTGGCAACCCATCTTGTGACGTAAGGATTTATGCCTAGTTTAGTGAGTTTATCTATAATTCCAGAATGGGGGATGGTGTCGAAAGCCTTGGCAAGGTCAAGATAGGCTGTGTGAACTATCTTACCCTCGTCTACAGCTTTGGTGACTGCCACAAAGAAGTCAATCAGGTTCAGGAGGTATGATCTGCCTTTCACAAACCTAAACTGGATGAAGTCCAGAGTTTGGAGGTTACCAATGTCCTTGTTTATAAGTTCCATGATGATACGTTCCTTGGACTTACAGACCAGGCTCATCAGGGTAATAGGGCGATTGTTCCTGGGATCAGTGGTGACTCCCCCTTTGTGAAGTGGGATAACTGTTGCTGTGCACCATTCAGTGGGCACAAAGCCTGATGTGAGGCTATAATTAAACATGATGCTTAGGGGGGAGCCAGTTCATTCTGAAGTTCGCGTAAAATGCAGCCTGGGATGTTGTCAGGTCCCATGGATGCTGTGTTTTTGGCTTTAGAGAGTGCAGCTTTTACCTGCGTAGTTGTGATTACAGGGACTCTGCATTCTTCCTGTATAGATATGGGCATTTTAGGGGGTGAGAGGGGGTAAAGTTAGCACTGAAAAGGGAAACACAGTTAAATACAAAATCCTTCAAATATAAAAACGGTCATAGTTAAACATAAGAATGTTTTAACTTTAAAATAGGTTTGATGCTATTAACCATATTAAGGGTTGGTGGCATATCAGCTCTAAAATAATGAATCCATTTATATTCAGCTCTTTCGGTTCCATTACCAATATCACCCCCTCTTTCATTTGCATAGCTTTTTTGAAGTACCCTAAATTTAAATGCATGATCATTTCCACTCTCTATAGTATGCTGGCTGGCACTGATTATAAAAAGAATGGTTTTAATTGAGGTTTTATGTATTGATAAAGAGTGTTGACTCAAAAGCTTTACATTTATTAAACATATACTGTGTGGGTGTTCGTGCCTTGGTTTATTTTGTTTGGTGTATTTTTTTCAAATATACAAAACGAGCAGCATCAGAAACACTAGATCCAGGGATCTAAGCTTTGCTTGCAACATAAATAGAACATGCTGGCAAGACAGATATGTGACTCAAAGGATCCCCATGCTCTGGAACAGACTCTGTACATGTGAAGCAGAGCCCATCCCTAAACCTTTTCAAACATAATCTTGACCATTGAATAGGAAATCACAAATTCATCCCTGGGCTGCTCCTCTTGTTTCTTACAGATATGGGTTGACAGTAAACATTCGAACAGCAAACCATCCCGCCAGTACGGCTAGTGCAATGGCCCAAACAACAGTATACCCAAAAAAATAAATGGAGCCAGCACAAATCCTTTGTGAAAAACAGTGTATTATAAAATACGCATAAAAAACAAAATATTCAAATTTACTTCAGACCGGTTTCGGCTATGTAGCTTCCTCAGTGAGCAAGAAAAACAATATTTCCCTCCAACAATATATATGCATACATTAGCCAATAGGCACATCATACATCAGTTCAAAAAACTTAATTGCCTTGATTAGAAGTACTCGTTAAGGCCAGGTGGAAATAGTGCCCCTAGTTTGACAATCCACTTTTTTTTTTCTTTTAGGTTTATTATTTCATGTAAACCAGCCCTGTCATTTGTTTTCCTTGTGATACAATCAATGATAGTGAATCTAAAAAACACCAGTCATATGGGAGCAAATGTGTTTATACAATGCACTGGATTGTTTGTGATTCCTGATATCACTCATATGTTCACTAATTCTCATTCTTCGGGGCCTAGATGTTTGTCCCACATAAAAAGCATGGCATGAACAACTAGCCAAATAGATCACCCAGTTTGTACTGCAATTGCCAAAGAATGAGAGGTCATACACTTTTGGAGTATTTTTACTGCTAAAACTCATAGTTTTAAAGACTCTTGAAGAATGTGAACAATAGCCACAGGGACTGCAACCAACCAATTTACCCCCTGTAATGTAATGGTTATCTGAACCAGCATCTTATCCTGATCCTGACACCTTTTATAGTGGCTGAATAATGACCCCAAGGATAGGGCCTTTCTGAAAGAATAAGAACAATTTTCTCCCAACAAATCCGCAAGCAAATCCTCACCCTGTAGAATATTCCAATGCCTGGAGATAATATTCATAAAGGATTGCATATTCTTACCATAAATGGTTATAAGCCTTATTTGATTCCTGGTGTCAATCTTACGTCCCCTGTAATGTAATAAATCAGATCTTTCCTGTTGATTAGTAAACTGGCATGCCCTACATATGTCACCAACCCTATACACCCTGTGCCTAAATCTGGCAGACAGGTCCACCTTAACGAGATCATAGGAGGAGGAACTAGAACAAATTCTCTTGACCCTAAGAAATTGAGATTTGGAGATATTCCTGATGACATGTTGGGGGTGGAAGCAGGATGCATGTAATAAGGTGTTATACTGAGGTAATTTGCAAAATACTTCAGTCTACAAGGTATTAGATGGGGTACGTTGTACTAAAACATCCAAAAATGTGATCTCATGTTTATGCCATGTCACCTTAAACTCAATACCCCACTTGCTTTGATTCAAATATTCCACAAATTCCTGCAGCTATCCTACATCCGCTTTCCACACCACCCAACAGTCATCAAGATATCTCCTCCAAATATCAATTTCAGCAATATATATATATATATATATATATATATATATATATATATATATATATTGTGAGACCTGTCATAAATGAGTTCCACCTCCACTTACTCCATAAACAGGTCGGCATATATGGGTGCAAAGATGCCCCCATAGCCATACCTTGAATCTGCCATGCACATTGCTGTTGAAAATAGAACACATTTTTATTAAAAATGTCTTCAGCTAAACAGACCAGAAAGGAATTAAAACCCGGTCTGTAAAGTTCTACTCTATTCAACAAATATTGAAGGGCAGTCAAACCCGCCCAATGGGGAATACTAGTATAGAGAGAGATGACATCGAGGGTGCATAACAGCCATTTTGACTCAAGTTGGAGATCTGATATAATGGCTAGAAATTGGGTCATATCTTGGATATGAGCACGTATATGTGACAACAAAAGTTTCAAATATTGAGTGAGAAATTCAGAAAGGGGTTCAGTCAATGATCCCCTGCCTGAAACTATTGGCCTGCCTTGGAGGATTAGTGGGATCCTTATGAATTTTAGGCAACAGGTATGGATATTGCTGTTTAGGATAATCCACCTTCAAATGATACCCAATGTCCTTAGAAATAATCCCTTCCTCAACTGCCAAATCCAAAAATTGATCAATTTCTACTTTAAATTTTGATGTAGGGTCTAGATGCATAACCATGTAGTGTTGATTATCAAAAAGTTGTTGTTGTGCTTCCTGATAGTATTTGGTCCAATCCTGTACCACAACAGCTCCTCCCCTGTCCTCTGGCAAAATTACAATGTCCCTATTGGATTTAAGCTCCTCAATACATTGCCTCTCAACCCTATTGATGTTATCCCTGATTAAACAATCCTTGCCCAAATTAAAATGTAAATCTTTAATACTCTATTCTGAAATTTAGAAACAACTGGAGATATAGGTGGTATAAAGGCTGAATCCTGAAACCTGAAAGGTCTAACATCATCATTGTCATCTTTGTCCTGAAAAAACAAATGTAAATTAAGTAAATGACAGAAATTTGTCACATCTTTGGCAAAATTATGTTCAGGGACAAAAAACTAGGAACAAAGCTCAATCCTTTATTGAGAACATTTATTTGTAAATCCATCAGTACAAGCGAGGAGCTGTTGTGTACATTATTGCTACATGTTACTTCTGAAACATCATTTTGAGAATCCCTTCTAAATCTGGAGGGCCTTTTGTGCTTCCTCCCCCCTCTCCTAGGCTTGGGCCTAAAGGGTGATTCAAATTATTGCCCAAATTATTTCTCTTAGATTCTGGTGACCTATCCATGTGGCTGTCTTCCCCCTCAGTATTAGAGGACATGTCTTCACCAGTGGTAGCTAAAATCCCTATTCCTCTTTTTAAGAATAGATTTTGCCCTTCTGGGCCTGGAGTTACCAAATCTCTGATTTGGGATCAAAAACTTTGACATTTTTACAGATATTAAAAGGTCTCCCCCTATCAAAATCTGCCACATCCCTATTAAATTTTTTCATTTTCTGTTTCTTGAGATTATTCTCAAGCTCCAGAAGATCCTTACTTAACTGATTTAAGCCGGAGGAATAACAAGAAAGGTTGATACTTCTGAACCTCAAAACTCAAATTCTCAACTTCAAGAGTATGTTGTTGTTCCATTCTGTCTTAGTATGCTGTCAACACATTAAAAAAACCCATTGAAGCTTGTTGTTGAACTGCAATCCAATCATCTAGGTGATATTTGCTTTTGTTGATGAGCCTTAACTAGGCATAAATGCCATACATTGCTTCTCAAATTTTTTATTTCCTTACTTAGTTTCATAAAAGCTACCTTGTATTCATGAAATGGATCTTCCAAATGGTTGCCTGAGCCATTGCCCAAAGAATACGAGTCCAGGCCAAACACACTCAAGTCATCAGTGTCAGAGGATAACCCCTTGATAATAGATGCCAAATGCATGGTTCGGTGTGGAGGACCAAGCATCCATTTAAAAATGTACTCCCTATATAACCGTCACTCAAGTTGTGGAAGAATTGCCCAAATAATAGAGCACCAAGACACTATATAATATATCCAATTAATGAGTAAAAACACTCAAAACCTATAACATCTCCATATAGATATCCAAAATCATGTGTGCTATTGTTGCACAATTGCAGCCAGCTGGTCTCAACCAAACAAATGGTAGTACTATAAATAGCCAACACCACGCTTCATACAGATTGTTATTAATAGCGCATATTACTATGTACCACCAAAAGGCATCTGATCCTAATATAGATACCACTCGATGCTGGATGCAAGTATTTTGTTAATAAAATTCACAACAATAGACCAAATCTTTGGGCACCAAAACAATATGCAATATATCCACCTTACAAATAATAGACACACCACATCAAAAATATATCAGATCACTTGTGCTTTGTTGCACCAAATACTGGTCTCAACAAAAAAATGGTGATACTATGAATAGCCAACACCACACTCAATATAAAATATTATTGTTGACGCATATTGCTATGTACCAACAAAAGGCATCTTATCATAATATGTGTGCCAATGGATACTAAATATAAGTCTAAATGAGCAAAGACCACAACTCAGAGGCGGTAATCCTCAAAAAAGAATTTTATACCATAAAGCTGCCCAAACTCCACACCAAACCACAGTTATACAAAAATTACAAAATTGAAAGCAAATCTAATATATAACTATAATGGAGCTAAATGCTCCAAACAACTACAGGGGGTTCTCCAACACTGAACCCAGATCGTGGCCCAGAGTCATTAACCCGAAAAATCATATAGATCCCAGTTTGAGAAATCTAATATGATCCCAAACTCAAAAAATATATATAAATTGGTCAAGATCAAATAACAATATGGCAATATATCAACCTGACATAAACAGTCCCACAGAAAGAAAAAGGGATAACCATACATACATATTAGTATGTTGTTTCTAGGAGGCTGAGCAATGATACATTAATTCAAAATTGTAAATGATATAATTCTACAATAGAATACAGATATTGCTCAAATGTCTCCCTTCAGTTGATGTAAAACACATTAAATAGTGTTTTATTCAATTGTACAATATCCAAATTCAAAATATTTAACATAGTTTGACAGTAGCCCAGTTGATATTCACAGTAGCCCCAAGCAAACTCTAACCTTCAGCGACACCTGCTCTTAATAAAATGAGCCAAACAGAAGACTGAAAACAATTGCAATAAAAATAGTTGAAACCTGAGAGAGGTATAGCAGTTCAACTGTCAGCAACCCCTTGCTCACGGTGCCATTTACACAATTGAACCCAGTCCAACTGGATATCAAAAACAAAATGTATGTCTTTAAAAGGACATATACTCAATAGAGAAATAGTTGCCCATGAGCATGTATAGTTCAAAACAGAAATTATAAATAGTACATTAGTGTAACCAAATATAAATGCTGTTCAATAACAAGGCATTTGTACAGTATCATAAATCCCAACATGAAGAAACCCGTACACATTTATGTACTAAATATATATTAAAACTCCCGAACTAGATTATACAATATCCAAAGGTTGTTTCCACCATAAAAACCATGAGACTAGTAATCCCAATAGACCAAAGCAGTTCCTAACCTCTAGAGGCACCACTTGATGTGGAATAGCCACAGCAAAAAATGAGAACATGCCATAAATGCCAAGTTCAGTGAGTGAAATTAAGCCATCGTCAGTCTCACAGACCCAAAGGCAGTTTGTATGAATTAACAAAACATAATTGTCATAAGAAATGAACTGCAGGTCTAAAAACCACTCAAGCCTTCCTGTGTCCCAGAACAGTTGTAACAAACGTGTTGTTGCATAAAGCACAAATTAGGCACAAAATAAGCAACTCGATTGAGTGTTAAAAAACACTAAAAACCTGGAACCAGCTCCAAACTTCCAATGTACCTTTCGAATATCAACATCCGTATTGCAGGCATCCAGATAACAGCAACACAAATAATATTCTTAATCTGCAATAGATAGTCATATGTAGTTTACTTATACCGCCGAAGACTAAAGGACGCTCCACTGACCCATAAAATTACGATATTGGTTATATCTCAGTCACAAGGAACAAGGCTGGAGAATCCCAAAAACAGCAATAATATCCATGTTAAGTCAAGGGCAATGTCCACCTCAGCTGGGGGGAAGAATCAACCACACAGGATAAATGCCAACAGCGAGTCTAAGAATGAGGCAATTGAACAGCAAACCAACCCGCCAGGATGACTAGTGCAACGGCCCAAACAACAGTATACCCAAAAAATAAATGGAGCCAGCACAAATCCTGTGTGAAAAACAGTGTATTATAAAATACACATAAAAAACAAAATATCCAAATTCACTTCAGACCAGTTTCGGCTATGTAGCCTTCCTCAGTGAGCAGAAAAAACATAAAATTTCCCTCCAACAATATATATATATATATATATATATATATATATATATATATATATATATATATATATATATATATAGTACATCAGTTCAAAAAACTATCCCATCCCTAACCCTATTCAAACATAATCTTGATCATTGAATAGGAAATCACAAATTCATCCGCAGGCTGCTCCCCTTGTTTCTTACAGATATGGGTTGACAGTAAAAATTCTCTAACACATCCCCCACATAACAAGCATACTCCCCCAATTATGACACACATGTTACAAGGGGACAAATCTTGGTTGGGATGCATGGCTAGGCTTATAAAAGCCTTCGTGGACATTAGCCTAGTATATTTATTTATTTATTTATTATTTATTTTACATTTGTTAACCGAGAAAGTCCAACTGGATACAGGTCCATTTTCAGTGGTGGCCCGGGGAGAAAAGCTCCAAATGTACAAAAACAAGTATAAATACAGTGAAATTATTACAGTGAGTTATCACAAAATTGAGATTTGTTTAACAATATGTACACGCAGGTACATAATTTTCTCACATACACACAGCAAAGTTGGAAGCAAGTAGCTGAGAAAGAAATAGAGATTTATATATATATATATATATATATATATAAACATAATTTTATCTCTTTATATGGCTTGATATTGTCAGGGTAGTTATCTGCAAGTGTCATTACTGGAATTGCTAAAAATTTGTATGATAGAAAGTACATCCTCAGTAAGTAGGCCTGAGTGTATGGTGGTGAATAGGAAGGTTTTTTTTTTTTTTTACATTAAAACCACTGTTAAAATAAGTTAAATTTTTTTAGATATGCTACAAGCACATTGGGCACATGTCAGAATTACTAACATTTGAAAAAAACACAAGTAATCTCTGTGGTATCCCCGAAGTCTCAAACAATCCACTAAACAAGTATAGTGGGTCCAGAAACAAAACAGTGCAAGAAACTTCTCTGTGTGGAAGATTTTCAGTCCATATATCTCTCGTTAATCACTGCATATTAATCAAATCAGACAATAGTAGTAGAAGTAGCGAACGTGAACTCGTCTTAAGTCAAAAAATTTATAAAAAATATATAATTTAAAATATTGTACAGAATTACTAAGTATTCAAAAGTAATCCAAGCAAGACAGGCAGTCTGTTTCCAGTCAAAACTCCTTTATTAAGTACACAAACAAGTGATCCAAGTAAAACAAAAATAACAGAGTAATAGTTTCCTCACAAGCTTTCTAAATATATATATATATATATATATATATATATATATATATATATATATATATACTTTTTATCAGGCAAGGGAGTGGTTTATTGTGCTGTAAAACAAAGTGTTATTCGTACACATGTTAAATTCACATCCCTTCCCCCATCAGTATGACATTCGAGCTGGTCCTACCCTACTTAGTAGCAGTCATAATAATATAACCCTTCTGTACTTTAAAAAAAAATTATAATGATGTGGTACCTCTTATTTAACCAGATTATTAAGTTGATTATTAAGTCTGTGATTTTATCCAAGACAATATACTACATGGCTGGAAATATATAAATCTTCGTCCATTTGGCAATCAAAAATATATATAAATATATACATATACACTTTGCAGGTAAAACAATCAATTGTAAAAATCATATTCTATTTTCATAACCTATTGTTAACTAAGATCACTTTTGTCCTTCTAGACTTCTTCAGGTCTGTGTACAAGAACCCTAAAAACTATCTATAAAAATATTATTGTATAATTAGTTAGTATTGTTATTACACATCATTTTGAATAAAGTGGAAAAAAAAGAACAAGAAAAAGAAAAAAAAATAAGAAGAAAAAATGTATGATGATGGAAACAAAATATACACTTAAAACTGATTTAACATGGTATTAAAAACTAACTGGTAGAATAAAATAAAATAAAATAAAATTAGTCATGTAAACAATGTGGCAATTTTCTAAGTTCTAGTACACTTTTAATTGAACAGTAGTAGTTTAGTCCAGGCTTCCTAAAAGAGTGCAACTTTAATTGCCACATGAGTTCATATTTCTCCAGAATTTTCAGGATGTCTCCTTCAAGATTAGCCAATGTGATCCAGGATCTTGTGCCCACATAGAATGCATCACATTCATTGCACTGTGCCCTGTAAATTACTTTTGTAGTGTTACAGTCACCCCCTGCACTGGTCTTAATGATTTTCTTTAAATAAGGGCAATAAAAACTATCACCTTGCTGTATAAATATACAAAATGTACAATTAGCTTCACATCTTTTAGTGTTTCTCTCATATGGTCTAGGTTTAAATTCACCAAAATTCTAATGTTCCTGGCCTTCCTATAAGCAAAGGATGGGGCTTCACCCAAGATGTTAATCAGAAAAGGGTTTCCTGTGACAATGGCCCAGTTTTCTTCAATCCCGTTTTTGATACTGTGATAATCCAAAGTGTATGTCAGGATACAACTATTTTTGCATTTGTTATTCTCTGTGGAATTTCTTAACATTCTCCTACTGTGGAGGTTGAGTGCAGGTGCTTTAGTCCTTTTCAGTTCTATAATGGGTTCCAGGATGTTTTTTAACATCTGACTTTTGTAACCTCTCACTAGAAAATCATTCTCTAAGTTGTTCAGGTTTCTCAAAAATGGCTCCATCTCTGTGGTAATTCTAGCTAATCTATAGCCCTGGGACTTCACCACATTAAACTTGTTTTTTGTAGGACATAGACTTTTACTGTGGAGTGATAAGTTAACCCTCGTTGGTTTTCTGAATAGATCAGTGGTGATTCTGTTATTGTTGGTGTCCTTGGAAATCTGCATATCTAAGAAAGTGGTTGAAGTATAGCTATGGGAAGAGGTAAACTTCACGAAGGGGGCTGTTTGACTGAGGTAAGTGATAAAATCTCCAAACTACAAGGTGTCACCTTCCCACACAATAAAGATGTCATCAATAAAATGTAAATAGTATGTGATATGCTGCATGTCGTCTGTCTTGTTTAACACAAAGTCCTCCTCCCACTTGCCAAGGGCTTTGTTAGCTCTGCGGGGAGCCATGGCATCCCCCAGTGCTATACCAGTTTTTTGTTTGTAGTGTTTGCCATTGAAAGTAAAGAAATTAAAGTCCAGTACAAGATTAATGAGCTTAACTTTTGCAGTTGTGCCTGCGTACCTTGATTGCTTCTTAAAAGACTCCATAGCTGCTGTTATATAGTACTTGTGAGGGAGCACTGTGTACAAGGATTCCACATCAGCAGTTAATAAAATACTGTCAGCTTCCACTGTAATGTTTTTTATTTTCCTCACAAAAGTCATTGACTCTCTTATGTATGACTTATTCTTTTCTGCTAAAGGTTTCAGCAAGTAATCAAGGTAAATGGTTGTGGCTTCAGTAAGAGAACCTCCACTTACTACCACTGTTCTATAAGGTGAGTCTTCTCTGTTCTTGTGTGGCTTTGGTATTACAAAAAAGTAAGATAAATGTGGGCATGGGCTCTATAAATAATTATAAAGATTTTCAGTAATAAGTGTTCCTTCCCATAAACTTCACAAAACCAGTGTGCCATGCAATCACAGCCCTTATGGCAAAATAACATACCCAACATACTACTCATAGATGACTCTATAGTCAGGCACACTGACCTCCCACTCACTAGGCTGAACAAGGAGAAGGTTACTGTTAGCTGCCTGTTGGGTGCCAGGATCTGCCACATAACACAAACACTCAGGTCACTCCAGAACAAGTACAAATATGACTCTGTCATTGTCCATGTTGGTGTGAATGACCTGAGCCATACCTCCTGGACTATATGAAAAGAGACAAGGAAGAGCTCTCTAATCACTTAGCCCAGGCTGGTATGACCCTGACCCTAAGTAGCATCCTGCCCTCACCAAGAATGATACCAAGGTATAAAGAAAGAATTCTCGATTTCAACAATTGGCTAAGTTTCTGGTGTCATTCAAAGGGGATCCAGTGTCTACGCCTGGGATGGCATGCTTGACAAGCCATGCTGCTTCACTAGAGATGGCTTGCACCTGTCACCCTTAGGCTTTCGAATACTGGCCAAGGCTCTTGCCACCCCCATAGTGCCTTTTTTAGGCAAGGCTCAAAAGACAAACCCACCACCATAAATAGCACAAGTAACAAAAAACTGAGGGTAATGCTACTCAATGTCAGAAGTCTAACCCTGAAAATGCATGCACTCGAGGCACTCCTCAGTATGGAGAAAATCGATATATGTGCAGTTACAGAAACCTAGTTTAAGGCTCCAGAGAGCACCCCAGCACTACCAGGCTACAACTCCTACCATACATTTCGGCCACAGAACCCAAACCAAAATACAAAAGGCGGGGGCGTATCCATATTCATCAAGGATACCCACACCTCCAGGTTAGTGGCACAGCACGATGCTTCAGAGATCATCCACGTGCAACTAACAATGGGAAAAACTGCAATTCAAATTGTAGCTTGCTACAGATAACCCACCATATCCCAGGACCCCCATTCCGCGTTTCTGGAAACACTGGGAAACATAAAGGTTCTACCAAACACCGTAATATTGGGTGATTTCAATTATCCAAACATTAACTGGGAGAACTACTCAGGTACTAACTCCCTTGCCCAACATTTCCTAGAATTTATGAACTCAAATGCCCTGGTTCAACTGGTCAACACCTACCACCAGAGGTGACAACATATTGGACCTCTGGTCATCACCAACATGGGCAACTGGTGTTCCACACCGGAGGTCAACCCCTCGCTGGTTAGATCTGACCATAAACAAATCACCTTGGATATCCACATTCTGCCTCCACCCCCGGACAAGGAAACCACCGTGAAAAACTTTCAAAAGCAAATTTCACGTTACTTAAGACCGAGGTGGAAAGTTTCAAAGCCCCCATGCTAAAGAATAATGCTGTCCAAGCTGCAAAATCCTTTAATAATGCATTCTACGGGCACCTACAAGAATGCATGGATCGTGCCATCCCAAGCAAAACCAAGACTCACTCCTCCAAGAAAAGGAAGCCACTGGTGGACTCCTGCCATAACCAAACTATACAATAGAAGGAGGAAACTAGTACAGAAAAAGAGTAAAATCCCAAGAAGGGAAGACATCCCTGACCAGTATCAGCAAGAAACTACCACAATGACAATACGTCCCTAAGAGCTGACCCAGTTGTTCACAATTTTGGAACTTATGTGAACAGTGACCTAACTTTTGACCAAAATGTGCCTATTATTGTAAGAAAGTCGTTCTGTATTGCACAACTTAGAAACAAAGAGATTGATCTAGGGATGTCATTGTTCTCTTTTACTCAGCCTTCATTAGGCCAATCTTTGAATATAAAGCTCATTTTGTCATGCATCTGTCCAGACACATGCAACAACTGAAGCACCCACAGAGATACCTTACTAAAAGGATACAAGGCAACATGTCCTAAAGGGACCGACTCAAAGCTCTAAAACTATACTCAGTATCCTACAGACTGCCAAGAGATGACCTGTGGCTGGCATAGAAGGCATTCTCTGACCCATTACTGATGTATTTACTGCACATCAGAAAACAAAACCATCCATGCATTCAACAATAGCCCATTTTTTCCAATTTTTGGCATCAGAAATACTTACTCTAGGAATCTAAACGTCTTCTGCAACCTTGATAGAATAATTTGGAGGGGCAGGTATATTTTGCAAAGGATACCAGTGCTGTGGAACAGTCCCCCATCCACAATAAACAAAGTTCATCCCTGTCCATAGTGCAACTTCATTCTATGGACTGGAAACAGAAAATTTACCCCAGGACTGCAACCTGTAGTACTAATGGACAAAGGCAGCACTTAAATGCTTTATCCCATGCATGGAACCCCTGAAATTATTTATGGTATGATCCCATTTATTCTAATTGGGGGTAATATACTGTGTAATGTCAACCATGGGGATGGGTAAGGCCAATCTGTAACTGAATGGGATAGGTTATTTCAAGTACAAAAAGGGAAACTGGATAAGCTTAAAATGGCCTGCAAGGGTTGCTAGCCTAGTATGTTCCTTTGGACCATTTTACATCTTACAAAATATTTATTTATTATTTTCTGTTCACTGGGATGGTGGAATGATATATTTCCATTTTAACCAGAAATCAAACCAGTGAGCCGAGTAATAGAAGGCATTAACAATAAAACCACCGAGAACAAAAAAACAGGAAAATACAGACCTATGTCAGTCACTGAATTTTAATTTTTAGCACTAGACTTCATCAGAACATCATAAAAATCCATCGTGTCATTTTATAAACTTACAAAAATCACCTCATCAGTCACATGACAACAATAAAAATGCAAACATAAAATAAAAAAATATATATTAATAATTACATTTATATACTTAAAAACAATTTTATTATTTTGTATCAGTGATTTTATAACTTAGCTACACATATTGCAAAACTATAATTAATGGAAACATTTTCTTTGAAACCTGACCTCAGAGTGGCATTAAGTCTCAACTGCTACAATAACTCTCTGCACTCTGTTTTCCTTCCATTTTCTCCCATGAGCTGATAATGGAACTTTTCTGAGTATATCTAAAAAAAAAAAAAAAAAAAAAAACCTTTTAAAATATATAAAAATATGTGCATATTTAATTAGTGCATTTGTAAGGTCCTTTGTTCTGATTGCATATTCATGCTCGTATATCTTTGGCCTTAACTATCTGTCTGTCTTACTGACATAAAATGAATTACATAAGAGACATTGCAATATAAATAACTGCCCTGGATCGTCAATTAAAATGATGAACTCCCAATAACCTAAGTATAACATGGGACACTAATATTAGTGCTAGTATCTTTAATAAACATACACTGCTTACAAAAAGTTCATTTTTTCATTCTCTTAACTTGTCTTCTTGTGGTAATAAGTGCACAAGTTAAGAGAATGACAGTGTGTGTATTTCGTAATCAGTGTAAGTTTATTAACAATGCTGCTTATTCTGTATTTTCCTTTAAATGAATCCCTTTTTTGACACAGGAATAGTTGACATTAATACTCATGCCCCAGTTTTTCCTAACGATATCCTTTAATTTAGCATATTTTGTTATAAAAAAAAAGATAAAATCATAGCACTTGAAAATTCCTTGATTTCACTTTTGGAGTCCTCCTTCTGTTTAATTACCTTAAACTGTGGATTAGTAAGTATCAACAGAATGTCAGCTGGTCTCTATTCCAGTACCTTTTGTGCAATTACTATTAACTAAAACCTTTGGATATCCCCGTTCATGAAATATTGACTTATCAATGACATCCTAGGCAACATGTCTTTAGGAATGCAATAAAAATCAGTGATTGTATTCATCAGCAGCATAACATAGACACTACAAAATTAGATAATTTATGGTTACCCATTAAAAAATGCAAGAGTCAAAATACATTGTAGAAAATCTAAATTACATCTTTAAGAAGTTTGCAAAATGTATAGTTAAAACACACAATGTTAAAATATTAATTCCAAAAATGATGTTCTTTATTTTAGAGACAAGAAAGTAGTTCACAGTAATAACAGAGAGTATATCATGGTATTTTGAGACATTTTTCTAAAGGTGTCTGGACCCTTCTACAGATAGAAAACCACAATAATTGGAAAGGAATTTTATTGTTATTTTCTTTTTATGTTTTTTTAAAAAATTTATTT
The DNA here is from genome assembly GCF_019279795.1 of Protopterus annectens. NCBI lineage: Eukaryota > Metazoa > Chordata > Ceratodontiformes > Protopteridae > Protopterus > Protopterus annectens. Next base: position 175,021,384 of record NC_056749.1, read on the forward strand.
AATATGGATAGCTGTTCATAGGTATATTCTAGGCTAATGACCACCAGGGCCTTTATAATTCTAGCTGTGCATTCCAACCCAATTGTGTCCCTGTGTATCATGGGCATTTATTAGGGGTTATGTTAGTTAGGAAGTTTCTAAAGGCTATGGTTGGGGGGTATGGGGCCAAGCCTGGGGTGAATTTCCAATTTCCCATCCATTGATCAAGGTTGCACCTAAATAGCATTAGGGATGAACTCTGTTTCACATGGATGGGAAGCCTGTTCCAGAGCATGGGGATCCTCTGAGATACATATCTGTCTCACCAGCATGTCTTGTTTATATCACAAGTAAAACTTAAATCCTTGGATCGAGTGGTTTTGATGCAGTTTGTTTTGTGGATGTGCAAAAGGTCCATCATGGCCAGATCTGAGGATGCTTTTTATGCCAGGCAGAGATCCTCTCTCATTAACCCATAGGTTGCTGAGTATAGAAACAGAGCTTTAAGGTAATCCATACATGACAATGTGTTTATACCCTGGATTCTCCTAGTAAGGTGCATTTGTGGGAGTTCCAACTGCTGCATATGCCTGGTCAAGTACATGCCAAAGGGAGCATTACATTCAATGATGGGTCTGATAAGGGCCAAATAAAATGGCACTGCGACTTCCCTGGACCTGGATGCCATGCCTTACTTATAAGCTGAGTGACAAAGAATTATTTTCTTCTTAGCCTGGCCACATGTTGGTCAAAGACCAGATTGCTGTTTACATATGTTCCCAGATCCCTGACTACTGAGTCAACTCTTTTTGATGGAGTAATTAGCCTGAGGTTTAGTTTTCCCAAAAGGCACAATAATACATTTCTTGGTATTGAGTTTTAATTCGAGACTTTGGCACCAGTCATTTGTCTTTGCTAGAACCCCTTGTAAGATGTTGGTGTCATGGGGGAATCTGCAAAGTTAGTCAGCCAAAGGGCCTTGACCTTCAAGAAGTAAGATGCCAAATAAGAATGGTCACAGCACAGAGCCTTGAGGTACCCTGCTAGTGACCAGTCCCTTAGGAGAGGCAGTCTTTACCGATGCTAACTTCCTGGGTCCTGTTCATGAGACAGTTGAATTATGTAGGGCTTTATGCCCAGTTTGATGAGTTTGCCAACTTTAACAGAGTGGGGGCATTTTATCAGATACCTTAGTCAGGTCCAGGTAGGTGGTATACACTGTTTTTCCCTCATCTATTGCCTTGGTGACATTTCAGATAAGTCCCCTAGATTTAGTAGGCATGACCTTCCTTTGACAAAACCAAACTGAATTGGGTCTAGAGTCTGAAGATTGCCTGTGTCTTTGCTGATCATTTCCATGATGATTTGCTCCATGGCTTTGTATATTAGACTAGTCAGAATAATAGGTCTGAATAGGTATGTAGTTTCTGGGGTCAGCTGATGGCCCACCCTTTTGAAGTGGGATAACCATTATAGTCCTCCACTGTTGTGGCGCAAAACCTGTTTTGAGGCTATAGTTGAAAAGTGATTTAAGTAGTCCTGATAGGTAATGCTTCACGCCATTTAGAAGGCATCCTGACATACTGTCTGGGCCCATTGAGACTATGTTTTAGCCTTAGTCAGCACTGTGAGGAGAGGCAAAGGGGGAGTAGGGGTGAAGTTTGGGCTGAATTTGTCAGCCAGCAAATTCACTGTTCACTGTCACTCTGCTCAGTTAAGGTGGCACCATTTGCCATCAGATGAGCACACTGATGTGTGCTGCCTTGGAGGTTTTGGACATGGGTGTAGAAGCCCTTG
>NC_056749.1:175028159-175053259 GCF_019279795.1 Protopterus annectens
CAGTCTGTGCTTTCCAGTTGATGTGTTTGCTGGACTTTTAACAAGCCTGGGAGGAGTAAAGAAAATATTTACATGGACTACAAAGTGCTTGCTGCAAGGAGCCATTGAGTTAATGTATATATTTTTGTCTGTCTGACTTCTGCAACAGCAAAATGTTCATTAAAATCTGTTCCAGACAAATTTTAGAAATCTTCAATTAGTGGTAAAATCCGCGCATCTAAATTACATAATCGAACTTTTAAAATTTCGAATGTCATATGGTCAGCACCATATGATCAAACTTTTAAAAGTTCAAAAATGTAAAAAAAAATAAATAAACCAAAGAAAAAACCTATCTGAACAGTTTAAGCAGGGGGTAAGCCCCCCCGGCACCCCCCACACCTTAAATATACCAACTCCGAGATCGCACTACAGTGCAGAAAAGGGAACTCTCCCCATTCTGCACTGTCGGAGATCTCTGTTGAAACATTCAAACTTTTAAAAATTCAGTCATATGGTGCTGACCATATGACATTCGAACTTTTAAGAGGTTGACAATATGCTATAGACCCAAATCAGCTACCTCCTAGACTTTTTTCCTCTGTTTGCTCAACACATTTTTATTTAATTTTCTTATGTACAAGAATGCATTTGTTTTATATATTTATTTTTTAAACTGCATTATTACTGTTGACATCTACCTTCTATACCTGCCATTCATAAAAGCATTGCTGTCTCTTTTTAAGAATATACAGTTATTGTGACTTTGATGTGACATGCTGGTCTGTCTGTCTGATGGCCACATGTTACCATAAAGCAAAAAGGAATAGTAGCCCTGAAAAAGTTATTTTAGCCTCTTCTGGAAGTGTGTGTGTCTATGTCTGTGTGTGTGTGCCTCTGTGTGTGCCTGTGTGTATATATGTGTGTGTGTGTGTCTCTGTGTGTGGTTTTTAGCCAACATAAAGTTACTGTTGGCAACAGAGCACTGAAGGGCAATGGTCTGAGCTGAGATAGGTGAACTCCTGGGAATGCAAGTGCTCATAACTGTGCTCTTCAGTTATTGATATGGCTGGTCATGGCCAAAGCACAAGGCATGTGTGTTAATTTTCCAGTTAGGTTCATAGACAATTACTAGGATAACTCTAGGATCCTTTGTAAGCCTATCCATGCTTCCCAAAAGTATCTGACAAGTTTTCATAATCTAGGGTTCTTTTAGGGGTTATATGTAGACTTGGGCATGGGTGATCAATCATTTACAGGCTGCCTTTGTCTGCTAGAGAAATTTGTGCCAGACTAGGGGTAAATTTCTGATTCCCAATCCCGTGGTCCAAGTTATGCTTCAGTTGGGTTAGGGAAGAATACTGCTTTATGGGGATTGCATTATTAATCTGTGTCGGGCCTTTTTGGTGGGACATTTGTGCCTTGGGGGAATCTATGACTGCACCTAGTTTGCAATCTAATATGGTATTAAGGCTGCGCATATTGCTTATCTAGATTGATATTACTGGTGTGACTTATCTAGTTTCTTTCATATAATACTGATTGTCCCTTTCCAGTTATTATATACTTCACTATTGGAGTAAAAATGTCCTTACTGACATCTTTACACTGGGACATAGGTTCATAGGTAAGTACTAGGCTATCTGCCTGAGGGCATCTGTAAGCCTAGCCAGAATGTGTTAGCTTTTGCCACCCCCATAGATTAGTTCCCTGTGCCTCTGTCTAGCAGAGCCATTAATTCCCTGTGCCTCTGTCCAGCAGAGCCACTGCAGTGATCCCTGGGGTAAATTTTCTGTTTCCCATCCACTCGTCAATGTTTCTCTTGAAGAGTGTTAGTGAGGGGCTCTGACTACTGTAGTTTGGAATCCTGTTCCAAAGCATGGGGAGTCTCTGGGCCAGGAAGCTATCCCTCCAGCATGTCCTATTTATCATTGTGGTGAGGTTTAGATCCCTAGAGTGTATCGCTTTCGGGGATTTGTTTTTTTTAGGTGGAGCATGTCCATCAATTCTGGGTTGGGCATGGCCTTGTATGTCAGGCAGAGATCACCACTGAGTATGCGGTATGCAACCGAGTACAGCTGGAGTTTCTACAGTCGGGCTGCATAGGGCATCTGTTTGAGGCCAGTAATCCTCTTGGTGAGTTACTTCTGTGGCCTTTCCAGCTGTTGCAGGTGTCTTGTAATGTACATCCCAAATGGTGCGTTGTACTCTATGATGGGTCTGATGAGTAGAGGGGCACAATAACCTCTTTTGTTCTAGATGCAAACCCTTTTGTGATTAGGTGGGCTACATAAAAGGATTTTCTAACAACCTTGGCAATATGATTATCAAAGGAGAGATTACTATCAACTTGGGTCCCCAGATCCCTTATTACATTTTCTGTATTTAGGGGTCTACCACGTATGTGGTAGTTCATGGGTACTTTGTTTTTTCCAAAGGGGATGACTATGCACTTTTTGGCATTTAGCTTGAGGCCATTATTTTGACACCAGGTATCCGTCTCAGTGAAACCCTTCTGGAGGATGTCTGTATCAGCTGGAGAGTCAATTACGGTCCCCAGTTTGCAGTTGTCTGTGAACTTGGTCAGGCATAGTCCTCCTGTGCTTGCCTGTAGCTTTGAGAAGTATATACCAAACAGGAGGGGTCCCAGGACTGAGCCCTGGCGGACACCACTTGTAACCGGTTTAGAGTCAGACCTAGAGCCTGCAACTCTCACCATGTGTGGGTTCTATCCATGAGCCAATTGGCAACCCATCTCGTAATATAGGGATTTATGTTCAGGCTGGTGAGCTTGTCTATAATACAAGAATGGGTAATGGTGTCAAAAGCCTTTGAGAGGTCTAGGTAGGCTGTGTGGACCTCCTTTCCCTCGTCTAAAGCCTTGGTAACTGTCTCAAAGAAGTCCACCAAGTTCAGGAGGCATGATCTGCCCTTAACAAGGCCAAACTGGGTAGGGTCCAATGTTTTGAGGTTACCAATGTCTCTGTTAATGAGTTCCATGATGATGCGCTCCATAGCCTTGCAGACCAGGCTAGTCAGGCTTATAGGGCGATAGTTCTTGGGATCCATTGTGGCTCCACCTTTGTGGAGTGGGATAACTACTGCTGTGCACCAATCTATGGGTACATAGCCTGTAGAGAGGCTGAGTTTGAACAGTGTGTTTAGGTGAGGGGTTAGTTAATTTTGGAGATAATTTAAGACATAGCCTGGGACACTATCCAGTCGCATTGAAGCTGTGTTTTTGGCTTTGGATAGGTCTGTTTTAACCTGTGTGTCAGTGATTGCTGGGGCTCTACATTCTTCTGGTATGGTTATGGGCCCTTTAGGGGTGAGAGGTGGGTGAAGTTTGCATTAAACCTGTCTGCCAGAATGTTAGCAATATCAGTTGGTTCAGTGTATTTTGTGCCATTCTGCACTAACTCGGAGCAGATCTGAGAGGTTCCACTTAGGTTCTTGACATAGCTGAAGAACGCTTTGTGGTTATCTTTGAAGTCCTTGGCAATTTTTCTTTCGAAGCTAGCCTTGGATGATTTTATGAGGGATCATAGTTTCTTGCTGATACTGATCAGGGATGTCTTTCCTTCTTGGGATTTTACTGTTTTCTGTATTAGTTTCCTCCTTCTATTGTATAGCTTGTTTATGGCAGGGGTCCACCAGCCTGGTTTCCTTTTCTTGGAGGAGTGAGTCTTGGTTTTGCTTGGGATAGCATGATCCATGCATTCTTGCAGGTGTACATAGAGTGCCTTTATAAGGGATTCAGCAATGGGCTGTGAACCTTTCCACCTTGTTCTTGAGTAAAGTGAAGTTTGCTTTTGAAAAGTTTTTCACAGTGGTTTCCAAGATTGGGGATGGGGGCGGAATGTGGATATTCAGAGTGCTTAGTCTATGGTCTGATCTAACCAGCGAGGGGTTGACCTCCGGTATGGAACACTGGTCGCCCATGTTGGTGATGACCAGGTCCAGTATATTGTCACCTCTGGTGGGGGTGTTGACCAGTTGATCCAGGGCATTCAAGTTTATAAATTCTAGGTAGCACTGGGCAAGGGCGTTAGTATTTGAGTAGTTCTCCCAGTTAATGTTTGGGTAATTGAAATCACCCACTATTAGGGTGTTTGGTAGGACCATATTTTCCATTGTTACCAAAAACACAAAATGGGGGCCCTGGGTCATGGTGGGTAATCTGTAGCAAGCTACAATTTGAATTGCAGTTCTGCCCAAAGTTAGTTGCACCTGGATGATCTCTGAGGCATCGTGCTGCACCACTATCCTGGAGGTGTGGGTATCCTTGATGAATATGGATACACCCCTGCCTTTTATGTTTCAGTCTGGGTTCTGTGGCCAAAAAGTATGGTATGAGTGATAGCGTGGTAGTGCTGGGGTGCTCTCTGGAGCCATAAACCAGGCTTCTGTTACTGCACAGATATCGATGTTCTCCATACTGAGGAGTGCCTCGAGGGCAGTGTGCTCAGTAGGTTTAATGTTTACCTGATTACACTTAATATTACAAATGAGACACTGAACTTTATAGATGAAACAAGGCAAAATGCAATATTACTGAATATACCAGGTGAAAATCATGTACAGAATATATCAGACAATTACAGAGGAGGCAGACTTCTTTATATAAAAGTACAGGAAAAACAAGCAAAATAGCTCAGAGCAAATGCATTCTGGATTTCAGTTCAAGTCATTCAAGAATAAACACATAAGTACTGCAAAGGAGTCAATAGCCTGGGGAATCATATAATTTACATGCAGAAATTAAAAAAGTGAATAATGTAAAGATCACTGTCAAGAAAAGTATTAGCAAAGAGACATAAAACCCTACTGTACTTTGCAAGATCAAGACAGAGGCTAAGATGATAGGGTGCAGTAAGGAAATAAATGTCATTGAGCTACAAGGCATTAATGCGTAAAAATAATATGAGGAATAAAAAGGTCTGAGTCTGACAAGCACATTTTTGAGTTTTATGGTTTTACCTTCTATCAAAAAAGGCATTTCTCCTGATTTCATTAAGATCAAAGCATTATTTGAACTAGTTCCTCCAGTCAATACTAAAATGGCAGGAATGTACTTGAGAAGGCAAAATATCGTCCATATAACATATGAGGGAGTTTAGCACGTAACTGTTCCACTCATGATTGATGAAAAAAGACATTGTTTCAAATAGATAAAAATCAACAGCGACTTCAAAAGCATACTAATGATATGAAAAAGTGTGCAGGTTTAGATACAATTCTCAACAAATTTATACCCTGACTGAGACATTTTTAGAGGAAGATCCAAGTCCTGTAGGACTGGGTGGGGAGCGAAGTCAGAAAATGGAGGTAGATAACAGTGACTGCTTATGCCAACAATAGTTTAGAAGTCATGTCCTCAAAGAGCCTTTAGCCATGCTATGGACATATGAATGGGTTCACATCTATCTCTTTGGAAATGGCTTCTGTTTTGCTAACAAATAATGAGCCACCGAGAAAGTCAAGTCAAAGTAAACGTTATTGTCATTTAGACCCATACACAGTGCGAGTTAAATGAAATTATGTTGCTTCAGTTCCAAGAGCAGATATCACATACAACTGCAGAGAATAACAAGGACATATAACAGTGCAATAACATATATTCTGCTCAACAGCTGTTGATATGTTGTAGAGTTCAATAGTCTGATAGCATGTGGGAAGAAACTCCTACTAAACCTGGATGACTTATAATGCATACTATGGTAATGTCTTCCTGAAGATAAGCAGGAGAACAGTCCATGTGCAGGCTGAGTGTGATTATTTTTCTGGTTCTGTCAAAAAAAAATTTCAACAACTTCCGATCTAAACCATCACTATGGGTACTATTATGGTTCAGAACATTTCTGTAGGGATTAGTACATCACAATTTGAAAGTTGATGAAAAACAAGTAAGAGCACAACTGAAGGATATCTTTCAAATTAACCAATTAGTTTGCTAATTTTCTTTCACTTGTTGAACTAAGTGGAGAATATGCCACCTTTTTGGTCAATATAATGCACCCACTGCATTGTTTAGCTAAAAAGGAGCAATAAATATAAAAAGACCTGGTTTATAGAAAGTACAGGAGCTAGGCATGGGAGAGAGATGTACAAGGCAAGAAAAAAGGATTTGGAGCCTGATATTTTAAAGATATTTGAAATACAAGAGAGGGAAGTAACTTTGCTGCAGATACTTCTAAAGGGTACATGTTGATAACTCTCTTTTCAGTGGGAATAAAAGCAAATGACATATTTCATAGAACACATTCAGACATAGTTTTCACACAAGCCTTTGTAAGAGAGAGAAAATAAGGCTACCTAGGTTAGAATACCTGATAAGGATTTTCAGGAATTTTAAGCTGTCTTTCAAGACTAAAGAGTGTACCACTGAATATGTTGGAATTACCAAAAGCACCATCAAGAGGAAGTCATCACTGAGTTTTATGGTCAAATAGCCTTGACTGCATCCTGGTTATACTGGATAAATATTCTATATTCCATACTGCTGAGCCAGTGGTATGCACATCAGCAAACACAGTTATATTTTCTGCAAATTAAAATTTACTCTGAAACATTATAGGTATTTTAGTAAGGCAATAGACCAGCATTCATCAGTACCAATTTTAACCAATTCACACTTGTAGTGCCTTTTTATGTCCTCTTGCAAATAGGGTTTGTAGTAGAAATATGTCAAGAGGTCACCCCTGCTGTGATTCTGCACTTTATGTTGTTTATCCCATGTTATTAATAAGATATTTCAGTTATAAAACTATATGTTCTCCTTGGGCATGACAACTGTGTTCATCAAAATAATGATTTACCTCATAAATGAACAGATATTCCAAATAAGATTCAATCACATAATCATCACTGTTACATATAAATCATTTGAAACAGTCATATATTAAAATTACCTACTTCATCACAATGAAAGCACCTCATTTCATGCCAAGTATAACAAATAGATCCTCTATTTTTTCAAGAAAAGAAGTGCTGTATAATCAAACATGTATAGTTTTCTACTTTTAACATAATTTCTAATTTCCTCCCCTCCAAAAAATAAAAATATGCAGTCATTGAAACAGGACTTATGTCTTGCACAATACTGCTAGTACAGTCCTTGCCAAATTGCTGCCTTCATTTAAGTCATCAAGACCAAAAGAATCACACAGATCGTATAATTCCATCAAAGACTACTTTTGATTCAGTCTTTTCATTCTGCATATTTTTTTTCTTACTTCAACCAAAATTAGGTGATCTATGTAATTTCTTTACCATTTGTTGTCTGGGTCAATCCCACTGGACTAGTTGCCTCTTTTTATGGATGGACTGAGGTAAAAGTAATAATTTTAATATCCCTTTGCTAACCAGGTAAGCCCACTAGACATACATTTCCTTTCAAGGGCAACCTGGGAGCAATTTCTGGTTAAGTGACTTGCTCAATGTAACTTGGTAGGCAAATGAGAGCTAAGGGAATCAAACCCTGTACTGAAGGAAATTCAACTGACAGCATTAATCCTTAGCACTAACTGCCTGGGCTGAGGTAGTATTTATATTACTAGGGGAAATTTGGTCAGAGCATCAGGGACACTTCCCCTTCTCTTTATATAGATGCCTTGAGATCTTTTACATCCACAGGAGCTACCACTGAATTAGGTGGGACCTTGGCTTAAAATTTCATCTGAAGGACAGACTGCAAGTCTTTTGACTTCTGAAGATTAATCAAACATGTTCCACCAAAACAGTGTCTAGCAGCTGAAAGAGAATTTCTTTGGAGAATCTAAACACTAAGGTCAGACAACATGCAGGGCATGTAGCAACATAGCAACAATCCAGCCCTATCCAGGGAAAAGGGCGAGGGAAAAAGACCCAGGGAAGGGGATAAAATAATTAGGCTCCCTTTCTGGGAGTTTGGATGCTTCCAGACTTTTGAACTTTTTTCATGAACATATAATCAATGGTGCGTATCATGCTCATGTCTCTGAGGATTTAAATGTACATTTTTCTGACTTAGTGATAAGTAAAGCTGCTCAAAAAGTATTGCTTAAAGGGACAAAGTTTGTTCCTACTCATTTTCCTTCATTGGTGGGCCTCCTTTTGGAGGTTAAACAATTTTGTAGGAAATTACATTTAAAAATCTCTTTTATGAATAAGGAAGCTGTTGAAAATAATGTAAATATATCTGGAGGGGATGAGTTTCTCCTTGAGTTATCTATTTATGAAAATGCATTATGTGATAGTAATCTATGTGATGAAATGTACTCCAATGATGAGTTTGATGAAGATTGTAACAGTTTTCAAAGTGTTTTTATGACTGGTTATGGTAGGTTGTTTGTACCCAAAGTTCCCAACATGATCACCTTTATGCCCCCAAAATACTCAATTGTGGTGAACAGCTTTGAACTAGTTTTATGCAAGTAGGTAGAAGTTGAGTATTTGAAGTTCATAAGGAAAGTGAAAAGTTTTAATTTGAGCAAGAATGAGTGGTTAGCTGTTAACATACTTCGCAGAGCCACAATAAATATATGTTCACTCAAGCTGATAAGGGGGGCAGGGAATTATTGTTAGCTAGGAAGACCTATCAAAAACTCTTTACCAGTCCTTTACTGGAATACAATTTACTGTTGTTGGAATTATTAGAGAGAGGTGAGTGTGAGTTTTTTTGTTTCTTCGGACATCAAGAAACTGTATATTAAATACCCTATGGATGCCACATTTTTTGTAATACCAAAAATTCACAAGGATTTGATGAAACCCCCAGGTAGACCCATAGTTTCTGGGGTGGAGGCTTATTTAAAAAATGTAGGCATGTTTTTAGATGCTCACTTGAAAAATGTATCTCTCTAGAATTCCTTCTCACATTAGGAAGACTAAGGATTTTTCTGAAGTTGTGGGAGGTTTAAAGTGGCAGAGTGATTTTATTGGGCCTGTTTGGATATTAAGGGATTATACACAAACATCAATGTTAAACGAGGTTTGGATGCAGCTGGAAAAATATTAGGTGAAGGACCCCGTCCTGCTTTCATAATCCAAATTTTGGAATTTTCTCTCACACACAATTATCTTGTTTTTGGTAATGAGTATTTTTTGCAGAAAGAGGGTACTGCTATGGGGACTTCTTATACCCCCTCATATGTTATTTTCTTCATGGCACATTTTGAAAATGTGTTTATTTTTCAGAATTTTTTTCTAAAAATTTTATTTTATACAAATGATATATTAATGATTTGATATTCATTTGTAGAGGTGATTTAAGGGAATTTGATGCATTTATGAAGGAGATGAGTAGGAATCCATGTGGGTTGGAATTTAAATATAGGACACACAAATGGGAGATGCAATTTCTTGATATTGAGTTATACGTAGGTATGGACAACAGAGTCCAGTTTAAACCATATTGCCAAAGTATAGCTGTAAACAATTTTCGTCATGCTAGTAATATGCATCCTCCCCATCTCATTAGAGCTTTCCCTTATGGTGAATTTAAACTTATTTTAATAACACATCTGAGAAATCTCAGTTGGTAAATGAGCTTGGATATTCCTCAGAGGGGATATTCACCTGAGATAATTTATAAAGCTGAAGCAAAGGTCACTGGAGTTAAGAGACCATTAGGTAGGCATTCTCTTATTGCAAATGATGAGGGGGGGGGGCTGGGTGAATTGGGGTTAGTCAAGCAGACAACCAAGGGTACGTGAAGATGCTATTTATTTTGTCAGCAGATTTTCTCCATTTTCTGAGGTGCTAAAAAAAGTCTAGTCAACAATTTGTGGCCCATCATTACTGAGGATGAGCTTTTATCCAAGTTTTTTTTTTTCCAAGAGGGTAACTTTCTCCTATGGGAGATTTTATAATTTAAAGGAAATGTTACATTTGAGGAAAATTCAAATGGAGAATGGTGAGGTGGGGTCTTACACTTGTGGTAGGCATAACATTTTTGAAAGGATCAGGAATGTAAATGGTGGGCATATCAATGGGAGGAAATATTGAACTGATGGCCATTTTGATTGCTGCTCATGTGGGGTAATATACATTCTGGGTTGCAGATGTGTACCCCCAAAGTGGTATATGGGGCAAACTAAGAAGATGGCAAAAATAAGAATTCTGGAACATTTAGGAGATATAAGGAACAGCAATTTGGATAACACCATGGCCCAACATTTTCACTCAGCGCATGCTGCCATGGTTAATAGCTTCTTTTTTAGTGCATTAGCTAGACCACAGAACTGTTCAGGCAATAATGTTTTTGCATAAATTGTTACAAATGGAAACAAGACTTATTTTGAACTACAGAACTACCCAACCTCTTGGTATAAATTTAAAGGTGAATTTTAATGTATAAAGAAATTTGATGTATTTTACAATGTGATATTTTGTATTAGCATTGCACCTTTTGGATACTTCACATGGATTGACAATAATTTGATTGTGGGGAATTAAGGGAACACTCAGATTGGATACTGATTTAATATAAAAGTTACTGCTTTGTGGCGTGTAAATTATTCCCTGAAGGAATTTAGCTGAGGTATCAGAAACACCAGTAAAACCATTTGTAGTTGAATTGCTGAGGCTTTGTTTGGTTTTTAAGGTACGTTTTGCTGTTTGTTAGTTAAACATGTTCAAATATTTTATATATATATATATATATATATATATATATCTATATATATATCTATATATATATATATATATATATATATATATATATATATATAAATTTCATTTATAAACTACAATTTTCTCACCCCAAAAAGGTTTACTTGGAATATTTATAATATTGCCAGCAAAAAACTAGCATCAGTTGTTTCAAAATTTCCCCCAGGCATATCAGCTCTCATCACCTCAAGAAATGACTTCTCTTCTTTTCTTCTTCTTCTTTTTCTGCCTTTGCTCAGAGTCCTTTCTGTGTAGCAGGGATCCATTATAAACCACTCCAAATGCTAGCACATTATATTTGTTTTCAGGGGACCATCTTGGCTTATCTTGCTCTATGCTGTCTTCATGTGTTAGCTCAACATACCCAGTCACATGTGATGCAGTTACATTGCTTTATTCTGTGTTTCTTAAATCAGTAACAGCAACACTAAAAATATTTTAACCATTGTGGGTAAGCTGTTTTTACATTTCTTTGGCAATCCATCACATTTGCTTATAACTTTGATGAACAATTTTTTTCTCTGAAATCCATGTCAGTCACATTTTCCTCTCCCTCTGAAGTCTAAACTGATTCCCCCAAAATCAGAATCACCCAAGCACTTCTAATTTCAAATGTCTTAATGCAAGAATGCTCCACACCAAAATACTAAGGGACTTACCCCAATGTCCTGGCACACACATTTGTCATCTATGTAACACAATCATAAGCTCATGACCAATGGTCATTTGGTCATTTTAAAATCTTGTCAGTTTCATCTCACATTTGGAAGTTTAACAGCTGGAAGATTTTACACACAGCAATTTTTCACTCTATATAGAATTACCAGAATATTTACTGAATATAATTTTGGATGTTGGAGATAGAATAGCTGGATAAAAACTGATTGAAAACATATGTTCCCTGTAGATTTTGGACAGAAGTTCAAACTTTTGATCCATTTTTAAGGAGAGAGAGTTTTATATTCAGCATGTGTTTGTATTTACTGCTCCATTACAACCATGCACTGTTTGTTCAAAGATCATTATTATGGACAGTATTTACAGCAGCATGGAAGGCAATTACAAGAAAATGGAAAGATCAATTCTTCCACATTTTCAGTAATTCATATGTGCAGATAACATTACAAATATAAAATAAATGTGTATTTTATTATTAAGAGCAAATCAAGATGGACTCGGTTTCAAATTTGTCCAAAGAAGGTATAATGCTAGAAAAAAATAGCATGATACAGGTAAATCATTAAGAATGACATTGTCTATACAAGTACTTAATTTAATGTTTTGGTCTACCTGAATTGTCTTTGCTTCTGGTGTTATGTATGTAAATAGTTTTCTTCTCTTATCATTCTTTTTTTCTCTCTACTTTCAAACATTTTCACAGACTTTATATTCTAATTTCCAGCTTGTTTTAACCACGTAAGAGTTCTATAATTCATATGAATCTATTAATTTATACTTACTGTATGTTGCATTTTACTAACTTTGTAATACAAGTTTTCAAATGTAATCTTTAAGAAAAAAACTAGGGAAAAATGCATTTAGTGAGCTTTACACAGTAAGAAAATAAGAAAAGAAAAATAGAGCATGGAACTGGGTCCAATATATTCATATCTTTACACAATGCATTATAATCATCATATAAACTACTATGAAAACTATTTTTATTTATTTTTTATTTATTTGTTTTGCTCCCCCAGTGCTCTTTAGCCTACCTGCTGCTCAGCTCTCTCCCATGTCTCCAGTATCCATCTGATGGGAAGGGAAAGGACTGGGAAGTAACTAAAACTAGTGGTTTTGCCCCACCAGATAAAACTGGTGGTGGTGGTCCAGGAATGAGAAATGTAGGAGACTGGGAGATTTGACAGCGTCATATAGGCTGATTGGAGCAGCATTAGCTTCTGTGCAATGCCAAACTCCTATCTGCTCTATGCTGACATGATTATTGTTAAATTAGGTGGGTTATGAGGCTTAGATCATGAGGATATGTTTGCTCTGTGTTCTGGAGCAGCCATGCCTCCTCAACTATCTTGTAAGTCCAGCCAAGTGATCGATCGGAGGACAGCCTCCATCATAGTTCAACAAGATCTCTGCCCAGGACTGACGTACTTATTCTTAATTAGATGCCAGAATTGCTCTTCGATTCATTGTCTTCTGGGCAGTAGCCAGCATTTTATGCCTCTACAACATGGAGTCACTGTCACAGCTATTTGCTGTTTTAAACATGGTCAAAGAAATAGACAGTCTGCACATGTTCTGTATACAAGGAGAGGGACACGGGCTGTCTCAGAAGGCTCTGCAGTGTAAAATGTTTACCATGCATAAACAGTTGAAAGGGATCCACTAGGCCACCTTGATCTCCAAGCCCGCAAAACTCATTATTTTATAAAAAAACAGCATTAAACTTTTTTTCTTGTACTTAAAGGATTGCTCCAGGAGTAGTTTATGCAGAAAAATTTGTGTGTGATACATACCCAGCTAAAAAGCTATGATATATAAAAGGATCTACTGTGGTTAGCAATAAAAATCACCATGGCAGACAACCTAGCAAACCAGTGTAAATAATGGACAAGCTATTGACACTGCAGCACAGTGAACTTTTACCTGGTTGTCCTAATGCCACCTTACTGGTGGGAAGGTACAGTACTTTTGGACTAGAGAAAGGCAGCTGAGATTCCTTTTTTACCAAAAGGGGAACAAAGACAGCAAGTTTTTAGACAATGATTCAATTTACATTTTAAAGGAAGATTATTGAATCATTACTTATTTTGCACCTATATGTTAATGGAATACAAAACCCAAGGAAGTTTAAATTCCGTGTAAGATAAATTTGTTTAATTGGATGACCAAAACAATAGTTTAGACAGAGAGAGATTAAGAAATATTGTGAATGTGGTATAACCTTATCCTAGACTTCTGACTCATTTCCACAAAATAACACAAGTAAAATGGTCAGCTTCAACATAAAAATGTGCTTGTTTTATTTTCATTTGTTAGCTGGAATGCAGTGCTAATCCAGGTGGATTACTTTCAGGTTCAACCTGAAAAAAAAAAAACAATAAACAAGATTCACAGAAATACTAGGATGTGTAGATCCACATGAAATTTAAAGAGAAGTGAAATGATGCAGAGATGGTGATATAGTCTGTACAACACATGCGCACACAAGAAGCATATTCACAGAATATACAAAATTAGAAACAAGGTTAAAATGAGTGAGTGAGAAGAGAAAAACGAGTGAGATTAGTGGAAAGAAGGAATAGTAATTAATAAAAAGGTGAAAGTGTAGTGGGAAGAATGGAAGCAGGAGTGAAGGTAAAGTAAGATAAGTAGTAATGTAGTATAAGAGGAGTTGTTACTGAAGTATTTGCAGTAGGCAGTAATTGTGAGATGGTAAAGAGAGGGATTCATGTTCAGGTGATGTTGAAGAAGCATTTACATGTGTCATCGCTAAAGAGTAATTTTTGTACACAGGAATTTGAATTTGCAGAAGGGGGGAATGGATTTAGTTGATGTAGCAATGATTCTTAAGGTCAAGGGGGGCAATACTGGCAAGTTGTGGTCAGTAGAGTGAAGTTTGACTCACAGGGTTGGGAGGGTGGCCTAATGGTTAAGGTGTTTGCCTTACAAGCGCAAGGTTCAGTGTTTGAGTCTCACAAGGGATAATTGGCTAGGCTTAAAAATGCTTGCGAGGGCAGTTAGCTTAGTACTAATCTATGAACCTATGAACAGGTGTTTAAGGAGATGTTAGGGGAAGATTGCATTTTCATGGTATAAGCATAGGCTCTCATCAACTGGCTAGCAAGGAAGAGGAAGGTGTCTTGGTTTATACATTTATAGGTTAGAAATGAAAGTAGAAATGTGCATCACACTTTCCAACACCTTGTTTTTCTACCTTGTGTATCTATCTTGTAATCACTTCTACTCTATTTGGCTTCTTCATCCCTTCCTACTTAAATCCACATAATGTCGAACTACAATGCTCTAGTGACTCTTGTTTTGTATTTAATCGAATTTTTAAGATGTATTCTATGTATCTAAAAATTCTCCTGTAATCGCTGTTACTATTTGAGTGCAACTGTTTCTGTAACTTTATTTGCAATTGTTCAATACAGGACTTTTCCCCTGAGCCTTCGCTGAAAATGGTCTATTGCTCAGTCAGACTTACCCGGTTAACAAATGTCAAAATATATAATAAATAAATAAATTGGTAGCCATTTTGTTTATCTAGAAATGAGTAGCGGCATTTTCTCTTGAGGTGCTGGTCAAGGGAATACATCTGCATATGTTGTTGACTGTAGTTTTTAGTGAGGTCAAAATCTTCTTGGACTTATTATAAAACTCTTACTCAAAATGAGTGAGAATAACCTTTTATTAGTAACCATTCTTCCCTTTGAAGATGGGAAATATGACCCACCTCCCTCAAAAGAGGAGTGTGGTGATATTATAATTTATTGATTTAATATTAAATTGGAAAATTACTAATTGGTTGAGAAATATCTGTAGATATTTAAAGTTTCACTAGTTTCTGTAGGATGTTTATTTCATAATCTTTACCACTGTTTGAATATTAGGGTGAGCTTTTGTCTGGATCCAAAAATGATGTATTTTGTTGTATTAGTCTGTCCTGTTCAAGTCGTATTATTAATAAAATGAGGTCTTGTTCAAGTTCTTTTCTGATGGTAGAATTGAAAAAATTTGTCTTATAGATTATGTATGTATAAATGCATGTATGTGAATTTGTTAATCAAGGCTGGAGGACTGGTACACAACATTTTTCTGACTCAACCCGGGCCATAAAGCAACACAAAAAAAAAATAATAAACAAATTTGTTTTGCTGTTAACACAAAAAAAAATATGAAACATAGAATGTAAAAAGACATAATTATAGGTTTGTAAGTGTCTTCCTATTAAAATACTGGCACTCAAAATGCCAAATTGACAACAAGCCAAAAAAAACAAAAAACCCCAGGCAAAGGGCACTCTTCTCCTTTAAACCTTTTTTTCAGGGGAGCAAGCCTCCCATCCCCCCAAACATATATATATATATATATATATATCTCCGCTCTGAGACTACCATACCTGAGAGAAAATAGAATATTCCATGAAATGGTCACCTTGGACTTAATATATGCAAGTCTGTTTTTTGGCTCCCAACATTTCAAATGATTACCTTGACAAACATATTCCGTACAATATTCAACAAGTTAAATACATTACCATAAATACTACCAAAGTCTCAGTGCCTAGAATAAACATGGATATGATATAACAAACATATAAAAGAATATTATCAAGATTTCTTTAGGTTAAATAAGAGCAGTTTATTAAAATATGTAATGGTATTGCATTCCGGTAGGTTATTATAATTAAGCATTGTCTTTAAAACAGGTGCAGCTATAAACATATCATTTGTTTATAAGATTATTGGGGTTTGAAATAGGTCTCCTGGAGATTGTTGATGACAAAAAATAGTAGGGAAGATAATAGTGATACTTGTATTAATACTTGAGTAATGCCTTAGGTGACAGAGGACAAGGCAGAGGAGAATTTATGTAGCTGAGTTGTTTACCACTAAGGAAGCCTTTGAACCAAAGCAGAGTATCTGTGCTGATACTTGCTGTTCATGAACAACTAGGTCAAAGGCTTTGGTGAGGTTAATGAATACTGGCTTTGTTAGTAGGCCTTTATCCATGTCTTATTGTATATCATCTGTTAAAGTATAATGAACTATTGTGTAGTTATGCCTTTACCACTATCTATGCTGTATTTTTTCCCAGAAATCAGTTAGCTGTGTGAAGACAACTTATTTGAAACATCCTTTGTAGAGCTGGCTGCATTATTTGTCTGAAGTCTTTCACTTTTTCATCATTAGTAGTCTTTGGAGTTGGTTTGACAGTGACATGTTACCATTCAGCTGGCTGAGGGGAAGACAGAAAAACATTAGAGGTAACATTTTTGAGTATGAAAATATGTGAAATACTGGTGTTTCAATAGCCAGAGAACAGCTTGTTGTGTTAGTGTCAGTAACTTGTCCATTATTTACACTGATTTGCTGGGCTGTTTACCTTAATTGTTTTTTTATGGGTATTACATTGTTTTTAGTGATTTTCAACATTCATGGCAACATGGATCCAGTCAGAAATGAACAAAGTACTGCAAGTTATAAATAAAAATACTAAGAACTGTTACACAGTCCAAGAATAGATAACACACAGACAAAAAACAAAGAACCCCAAGATATATTCAGAAAATATAAAAGTGACTAAAACCATTAGAATATTTTAGAAGGTGATCAGATATACTAGGATAATAACGCATACCAAAAGACAGTATTAGTAGCAAGTAGGAAGTATTTATTCAAGTAAAGAAAGTGTCAACTACATTGACAATAATGTATGTAGTTATTTATTTATTTATTTATTGATTTATTTTACATTTGTTGACTGAGAGTGTCCAACTGGATTACAAGTCCATTTTCAGTGGAGGCCCGGGGAGAAAAGCTCCAAGAAATTTTTTTTTTTTCAAAACATACCTTTAAGGGCAGACTTTTGACATACAATTTCCATAGAAGAGACTTTTACATACATATTAACTAACAGATGGGATACATTCATTCTCTACAATATAATATTACATTTTAGAAGATATTCCTAAATTTAGGATTTAGGAAACCATAGCTCTGAAGTATAAAGAAAGACAGATATAAGGATTCTACAGTGTATCATGAGCTGGAATTAAATCATCATCCATTGCAAAATGCCATACTTTGTGGCCCTGGTCCCAGTCTCGTGTCACTGGTTTGATGTTTAACTTTTGTGTCATTGTACTACTGCATGGATGTTTCAACTATTAAAGGACTGATGGAGAGGTTGTATGAACTTATTAAACAAACTCCTCTGCAGCCCAGATAAGCATCAGATTAGGTCTGGAAGTATAAAAGGGTCTCAGTGACTGGATATTGAGGAAAGCCTCCAGTAGCAGCATATGATCAGTTGTATAGAGGACAAAATCATTTTTTATTACAAGAACAAAAAAATATGCAATTTGCATTTCAGTACCTACATGGTAAGGGTCCAAAAGGTGTTTAAAATTTGAGTAAACAGATTTTTCATTACAAACCTTTTTTCCTCTTCATTTACAAAATGATACCAATAAAATAACAACAGCGGTGTCCTTATTTATAATGCTATTAAGAACAATTCAACTTACATGCTTTTTATTTGTAATTACTTAGAAATGACTCTTTATTCAGCTAACATGTTTAAACTGAATACATAGACTGAGAGTGTTACATATGAAGCAATATTTAAATGCATTGAAAATCTAACATGCCATGAAAATCTAAGATTGCTAAACACATTTCATTTGTCTAATTTCAAAAGAGTAAATGCAAATATGAACAAATAAGAAAAATGTGTTTTTTCAGCTTCTATCTTTGAGCCAACAGAGACTGCATTTGATTTTACTTAAACAAATGCAGTTTTCCTCTTTTGCTGTGAAAGGCTGTTTCTACAGCCTAACACTAAATCCTAAATGCTATGTTGCCTGTCTGAAAGTTGTCAGCCATGTACTCAAGACGTACCTTTCTCTCACTTTCTCTTTGTTTTTTGTTACTTAGAAAAATAAAAATGGAACTCTGTAGCATAGTGCCCTCCTGTGGAAAAATGTTTGCACATCCTCTAAAGTCCAAAAGAGATTCCCAAGCTTTTCATTTCCTAATTTAAATTCTATACCTTCGAGAACAGCAGTTATCTGTTTATAAGGTTCAGAAATGGCAATAAATTGTACTCGTATTCTAATATATTTTTTCCACTTGCCACAACATGCTTCTTTGTAAGTTTACTCTCCATGTGATGGTCACAAACAAAATAGCATTTAAGTTGGTAGTTTCTGCATTCTTCCAGTTTTACAGCAGGGATGTTGCTGCAGATAGAGAAGCCAGGAATGCCGTTGCTATTCTGTAGAAGGCATATTACATGTAATATGCTTTTATAATTTCATGTTTTTTATCCCCAGAAGATTCTTCTTCCCACAGAACCAGTCCCAATAACAAAATAAAATTGTAACCAGTGGTTTGTTTGACTTTGCAAGAGATAGTGTATAACTTCATAAAAACAGGGGACTGACTACACATATTATACAATGTTTAGATCATTATCTGTGTCTTGTGACAGTATTTTCATTTGGTTATCAACTTCCAGCTCAGTGGATCCAGTGAAAGAGATGAATGGATAAAAAGCTCTAGTCTGCATTATTGACCTAATATTCTAATTCCAAGTGCTTAGCCACAAGAGTTCACAAAAAGACTAACATCCAAAGTAATACATCACTGTGCTGTACTACAGGATGAAAGTGCTACATAGGAAAACAAGATATGTGTCCCATTACCTGTCCAGCCAGGATCGTGTCTGCTTATTGAGACATATCTGGCATTGTTATAGGTGTTTTATCAACTATTACATCTCATTAACTGTATTACATAATCTGCTCCTCAGAAGGATATGGCAACTTCCTTCAGTATAGCCAAGTGTTTTGGCTAGCCCAAGGCACCTTCCCTCCATAGTACATGTTAAATAAAC
This sequence comes from Protopterus annectens, assembly GCF_019279795.1. NCBI lineage: Eukaryota > Metazoa > Chordata > Ceratodontiformes > Protopteridae > Protopterus > Protopterus annectens. The sequence goes on from NC_056749.1 coordinate 175,047,372, forward strand.
TAACTAGCAGAAGGAGACTGTTAGTCTGTCTATTCAGCCTGAGTAATGGGCCACAGTAAGGCATCTGCCCCACCAGCATCACTAGTCAATCTCAGCAGGAATCAGTCATACTTGCCAATGACTCTTTCTTTGAAAAATAATTGTTATTGCTAATGGTGTCACAGTTATGGCTAGGATGCAGACTTGGGTTTTGCAGCACTCATGTCTATGAACCCTTAGAACACACAAGATCGTACTAGGCAAACAAGGACCTTATTAAGACTAGTCGTGCTTCACATAAGTATTGGATATTTTTTGGCCTCTTAGTTTTTTTTTTGTGGGGGTATATATAACTTAGGCATGAGTGGTCAATCTACAAGCACACACTATAATTGACTGTGACTCTGACACTAGTTATCACTCTGCCAGGCCTTCTTGGAGAGTATTTTTGTCATGGTAGGATTTAGTGACTGCCAAAAGTTTACAATCATATGTGAACTTGGTCACCCAGAGGCCCTTACTGTTAATCTTGACTTCAAATAATTTGATACCAAATACGAGCTGCCCCAGCAGTGAGCCCTAAGGTACGATTCTAGTGACCAGCCTTTATGCAGGGGTAGACTCCCCCTATCCTAACTTCTTGGGCCCTATCAGTGAACCAGCTGGCTACACAGCTGGTGATATAGGGGGTTTAAACTTAATTTAGTGAGTTTCTCTACAATGTCTAAGTGGGGTATTAGGAACAAATGCCTTATCCAGGTCAAGGTCGGCATTATGCACAATTTTGCCCTTGTTTTGTTCTTTGGTGAACTTCTCAAAGATGTCCACCAGGTTGAGTAAACAAAATCTGCTCTTACCAAAACAAAATGAGCTGGCTCCTATGTCTGAAGGTTTCCAATTTTGTCATTAATCACATCTATCATTATTCTCTCCATGGCTTTACATAGTAGACTTGTCAGGCTTATGGTTTTGATAGTTTACCAGGTCCATGGATGGCCCACCCTTGCACATAAGAATAGCCATTGCGGTCCTCCATTTCTTTGGCACAAAGTCCATTTGGAGGCTATGGTTAAATAGATATTCTAGTGGGTCAGATATTTCATGTTTCATGCTATTGAGCAGGCAGCTTGAGCTATCAGCTGGTCCCATCGATGCAGTCTTTTTGGTTTTGGAGAATGCATTGATATCCAGTTTTCTAGTTATGGTCAGGAGCATTTCTTGATGGATGTCAGGGATGAACATACAGTGAAACTGTAGCTGAATTTATTGGCTAGTAGATATTATATCTTCTGGCTCAGTATAACTGGCTCTATTTGAAATTAGCTCTGCATATTGTTGCATATTGCCCTTGAGGTTGTGAACATAACTGAAGAATGCTTTATGATTGTCCTTAGCCTGGGATGCTAATTTAACTTTAATTTGTTTTGTGCAGGTTTAATCAGTCCCTGAGCTGATTATTTTGTTTGGTGAGGGAGTTTTTACCTTGACCTTCATATTACTGTACTTGATTTTCTTTCTCTTGTTGTGTGACCTATGTATTTCGGGATTCTACCATGGTAGCTTGCTTTTTGAGTTTGCTCTTTGCATATTTCTGGTAAGTATTACAGCCGTATACATATACAGTATGTGTGAATGACTACACATATGCATTGATGTTTCATGGATTTGGAGGGGAAGAACTTGGAATTTTGACAGGGCGTCATTTAAAAGTAGGAAGTTTGCCTTAGAATGGTTCCTAAAAACTTTTAAGTGTTAGCTGGTGTACTAGGCATTATTTTTATTTTGAAGGAGACAATTTTATTTTTTGACCTGACCAATATGGATGATACACATGGAAGGGGTGCAAAGTTCCCTCATGTTGGTGAAGGATACTGGTACCCCAAAAAGGTATATGAACTAGCTGGTCCAAGGCATTCATACTGATAAAGTCCAGGAATATTTGAGCCTGCAAGTTTCAGGTCATGTATTATTGCCAGTTTACAGTGGAGAAGTTGAAGTCACATGTGTATATGGTGTTGGGCTGAATGGATAGTGACTCCAGCTTATTTAAGTATGTGGTGTGTTTTTCATGGGTCATAGAGGGGATCCTATAGCTCACAAAGATATGATGTGGAACTTTGGAAATGGTGTCTTGCATGTGAAACAACTTAAGAGCATTATATTGTCTGACTACCCTTGAGTTGTGTATGTTTTTTATGTAAATTGAGACACCTCCACCTTTTGCCCCTTTCTGTGAAATATCTGGTCTAAATGTGTGGAAGGCATTGTAGACCTCCAATGCTGGTGTGCTCTGTGTAACTTTAAACCATGTCTTAGTAAGTACACAACCATCCATATCCTCCAGAGTGAGGAGAGCTTGCAGGGAGAGGAGTTTTTTTGTTTAGACTACTGGTATTGAGTAGCAGCACCATTAGATTATGCTGTGTTTGCTTAGTTGTGTTAGATGGTTTATCAGATTGTCAAGGCCTAAAAAAGACACTATGGAGTGTGCAAAGATTTAGCCAATACTCAAAGCCTAGAAGGGACATGTGCAAACAATCTCTGGCAAAGCACTGTGGTCTGTCAGCCATATCCTCTAATGCTGACAAATGACATTAAAAAGTTGTTGTTGTATCTTTCAGCTTTTCCTGGTTAGGGGTCGCCACAGCGGAACTCCAGTCTGCTAATGATTGTCAGTAGATTTTTATTTACTGGCTTGCCAGGCCTGACGCACAACCTTCAACGAAGGTACGCCCATTCACCCATGTCTCCACACAGAAGACGCTTTAGCTGAGAATCTAACAGGACAAAGTCTTACTGTGAGGTGACAATGCTACCACAGCACCACCACCGCAGCTAAATGACATTAAAAAGTAAGCCAATTAAAGTCCATTACCTTCTGTTCATACTGTGGCATCATCACTGGAGAAGGTAGAATGCTGCACAATGTTAGCCTTATACTGGCCTGAGACAAATAGACATATATGTCTCTCTTCATGTAGTCTGGGGTGCATGTTTCTGGTTATTTATCCCCACACAGAATATGACTGAGTTGTACTGGTACTTTAGTGCATGTGTGCTCTATTGCATCCTGTCCCTAATAGGTAACTGACTGTAACATTCTCCTTGCTCAGCTTGGTGAACAGGAAATCAGCATGCATCACAATGGAAGCTCCTATAGCAACAATACCAGATTGTGAGATTGCCTTGTGTGCTTAGTCCGTGACACACTGTGACGTGGCTGAATGTGACATGGTGGGTGTTGCTGCAGCATGCAGTGTGTAGTGTGTTTTGGAGGTTACTAAAGATACTTACTGTAATTTTTATATCTGGGAGGCCTTTGAGGTTTTGGTAGCATTATTTTAGGAACTTCAACATTATATGACAGGTGTTGTGTGTTTCTGACAAACCTGTTTGGTAGTTGTATTATGTGAGAGCATACCCTCCAGAGACGGTGTATAATTACATCTGTCATACTGAACCAGGTTTTTGTCAGGAAAAATGAGATAATTTCTGCATCATGTCAGGATGCAGAATTCTATCAAGATGGCTACAGAGATGAGGAAAATGCAGCCCCATGGTTTCAGGTATCTGCATAGTGGTCTTCTATGGGAGTTGCATCAAGGGGACAGTAAGGTTGTGACGAAGATAAAAAAAACTATTCTATGCTTCTTTTGCATGTAACCTCTGTATAAAGGAACTAAGAAAGTACATAACAAACTATCTTGGTTATTAGCTGGGTAAGAAGTACAATCTCATTCTGATCTTGCAGAGCAGCGTTCCTCTGTTCAAACTAGGCACACATTAAACAGGTGCATTCTCAGGAACTCTTATGAGTTCATTAGATAGGCAATTTGAGATTCTATGTCCCTGCATCTATGCAGGTCAGTCTGCGATCTGTCTGTTCTTATTTTATTACAAGTACCAATCACTGTCCCTAGAAAGAACATTAAAGTCAGCTATCTATGTGTCAAACAGAGCTCCTCATTAGCACTCTTCAAGAAAAATCTTGATGATTGGATGGGAAATGGGAAATTCACCCCAGGGATCACATCTGTGGCTCTGATCGACAGGGACACAGGAAAATAATTTTCTTGGGTGGCGAAAGCCAGGGTACATTTTTTGGCTAGGCTTGTATGGGCCCTAGGGCCGATAGCCTAGTACCTACCTATGAACCTATGTACTACATACTGTGTCTGGCAGTTGGCTTAGATGATTATGGGGCTGTTAATGAGCTATTTCTTATGATCCAGTGCTGCAAAGTTTGATTCTCACAGCCTCCCTTGCCAGTGAGTGTGACTTTGAGCAAGTAACTTAACCAGACACAGTGAGTCTGAAAAGGTCCTTGGAGATCAGTGTGCTCTACCCCTTGAAAACAAATAGAAACAAATAAATCAAATACATACAAAAGCAGAGTTAAAAGGAACAGTGTATTCATTCTTTATGTATGCAATTTGATTACATAAAATGACCAGTTGTGGTTATACTACTGTTAGTTTTCCCTTCATTTATACAGGTTATGCCACAAGAACAGAGTTCTGGAAAAAAGGAGAATAAATCCTTGTCTTGTGAGAAACAGTGATAATATGACAGAGCTGCAGGAAATTACATACTGAATGAGCTGTGAGACATCATTCATGAAGAAGTAAGAAATAGAATTACATGCTGTATAAAAAGTCGAAGGAAGAGTGGGAAAACAACCAGACTGGCTAATGAAAATTCCTAAAGTATATAATCATATTTTGCTAGCCAGTTCTTTTTAGCACAGACCTCTATACCTGCTTTTCAACTAATCTAGCAACCATTCTGATTTAATTTTTTTTTCTGGTTGACTTATGTCACTGCAAGTTGCAATCTGTCAGGTATGCCACAGCTAAAGAAAGAATCTGACTGGTTGCAGCTATTTAGAACAGTTTTGCACAGCAGTGGAAGTACCTTTAAGCAGATGCCAGCTGAGAAACTAAAGTTCTGTTTGTTAAATGTCCTTGTAAGGACAGCTTTTACGTCATAAATGGTCTGCTGCCTTTTTTTTAAGTCCCCATTTAAAGACAGCTAGCAAAAGGCTTTATTTTAAGGATGGAGGGGATGTTGAGAGTTTGCTTCCTTTGAAAAATATCTCATGATTTTCATTCCACAGAAGACTCAAGAATTTTATGTTTGTGTATCTCCTTTTAAGGACTGCAGCTACAAGCCCTACAAATTTACTCTAAGGACAAAAAGTGTAATGTTATGCATTAGGGCTATGGCCAGAGAATTACATGTTGTACTCGTATGATGCTATTGCTTCTCCCCAATCAACCTGATAGTTAAAAATTGGAAATGTTATCCCCTCAGCACGTAAATGTTTGCATTACTTTTCCTCTAAATCAATGGGAAAAAAAATATTATCAATTTATGTAACTCTTATTGACGGCATTAATTTTGGACCGTTGTGAACATAGTAAGGCCTAGATAAAAGCCATTTTTTTCTCTAGGTAATTTATAGAAAGTTGTAGTCAGTAGAGTACAAGGAGTATGCCTAACTACACCCTTGCCGTGAATGCAAGGAAAGTATTGCTTGAAAGGCCAGGATAGAGCTGCTGGCAGGTCTCCATCAGAGAGAGACGTAAGGGGGAATGAGGATTACTATGATGAATGAGCATTATATTTTTATTTATATTTTTTTGTGTATATGTTGAGGGAAGATAATAGATAAGTGAAGTGTATTGTTTGTATAGTATTTTACTAAGTGGTTATCTGAACATGAATTTAATTATTGGTAAAAAGGGCATAAAAATACTGTTTTCATTGGCTTGTTAAGTGGTAGGGTATGCATACATGTGCATGTATGTGTGTGTGTGCACGTGTCTGTTTTGGGTACAGGGTTAAATGCTCTTATTTTGTTCAACTGACTATATCTGATTTGGCTTTGAAGGAAATTTCTTTTTTTT
>NC_056749.1:175053759-175086259 GCF_019279795.1 Protopterus annectens
CTGTACAGTTTTTAGAATGGGTTAACAAAAATATCCTTTTCCCTCGTAAGCTTAAGTCAAGTTTTTAAAACATTTTTTTACTGTTTTCAGGGAACTGTGCAAATAAGCCTAGAAATTGGGGGTTCTATAAATTTCTTTGGCATTATGCATAAATTTTTGGCTCCATAAAAATTTTACTTTTATTACCTCTACTTTAACCCCCCCCCCCCCCCCCCCCCCCCCCCCCCCCCGGGGGGGGGGGGGGGGGGGGGTTTTTAAAAAATGGAAAATTTTTTCTTTAAAAAACGGGTTCCAATCATTTTTAGCCAAAATTGAACAAACCCTACAAATTGGGGAAAAGGAAAAATGGGAACTTTTTTAAAACTGTTTATAAAATTTTTTGAAAACAGCCCACAATTGATTTGATTTTTTAAGTTGACTCCAACGGGGAAAAAAACTTCCAAAATTTTTTTTTTTTTTTAGATTTGTTTTTCCTTTTAAAAACCAATGCGATTAACGGGTTTTTTGGTTTTTGTGCCCGGCAAGACAGCCTTCTTACTAAAAGCTCCATACTTATTTTTTGACCACCCTGGTGAAAAAAGGACATTGTGTTTTCCTAAACCTTGCATTTGGGTTTTGGGTCATCGAATCCCAGTAAAAAACCCCCCCCCACCCCCCAAACGCAATTGGGAGAAAGAAACCCCCCCAAATTAAATATGATTAAAAGCCGGACCCTGGTAAGAAAAGGGGTAACAGCCCCCCCCCCAAAAGGGAATAAACAGTGCCCCGCCCCCAAAGCCAAAAAAAATAAACCACCCCATTTCGGGGAAAAAAAAATTGCCCCAAACGGAGATAAAACAGAAACATTTTAACCAAAACAGGAAACCCCAAAGAAATTATTACGGGTTGAACCCAAGAAGGAAAAATTTTTTCAAATTTTTTGTGACTTGGAAAAAAATTGACTGAAGGAAAGGTGGTTTTGATGAAAAATCGGGGGGGGAAATTTAAAGGGGGTACAATATGTCGGGGGTATTAATGGTGAACTGATGGGAGTACAACCAAAAAAATTTTTTATCGGGACGTTGAGTCCTTTTTTTTTATTAGGGACAGGGAAGTGGTGAAAAGGGGGCCCCTACTTGTTTTTTTGCAATCTTTTACTTAAAAGAGGAACATTTGGGGGGCTCTAAGGGGAATATTCTAAACAAAATAATCCATAAGAAGTAATTTTAAATAAATAAAATTAGGATGGGGGATAATTGGGTAAATAATTTAATATTATACTTAAATAATTAACCTTGGGAATGAGCATAAGATTATTAGATGAGAAAGGATTGAATCAGTGTGGTTATCAGCAGTTCTGCAGATGGACCCTAACAATTTTCCAAGTGCTGATTTTGTACTGCATATAGAAGGAAAATTGTGTCACCAGCACCATTCCTTTGTTGCATTAGAAAGCAATAATGGACAATATAATTTATTTTTTTTAATAATTTAAAAAAAGTACTCTAAACAAGTTCACATGTCGGGATTATATGAGGAGGTAACATGTACCCACCATTTGGGTTATTTATTGACATTATTGGCACTGCATAACAAGTGCCGATCATTCCCTATAAGCATTAAAGGCAATCACTTAAGCAACCTCAGCGGCGATCCTAACTTAATTGATAGCTGCTACAGTGTGTTAGGAATTGTAGCAAGAAGCTACTATCCATCTTTGTTATGCTTTACCAAAGTTGCTTGACAGTTTGGCAAACTGCTATTAAGCAAAAACCCAATAGCTCTTTGTTTAGACTAAAGATAATTTCTTACAGCCAGTGAACTGTAGCAAAGACAGCAGTTTTCTAGAGATTAGCAAAAGTAAATGATGCAGCAATGAGCTATAATACATATCTATAATAAAATATGTCTTTGCTTAGCATGAAGACCCCTTTTTTTGGACTAACACTGAAAATATTTTTACTTTTTGTCCTCATCCTTAAACGGGGTAGGGGGTATAAAATGGTAGTCACTGCCCTTGCTGCAGCACTGTGCCATATCATTGTTCAGAGACAACAATGGTGAGCACCAAGCAATATCCAGGTAGGGGGAAAAATGGGACACTTGGAAACAAGTTAGTGTGGCAACTGGTAAGATTAATCAAGAGATTGCTGGTGCTCCAACACAACAGCCCACACACCTGAATTGTATGTAAAGAGATGAGCTCGCCTAACAGAAAAAAGTAGTACCTATTCCCATCATAATTAAGACAGAGTTTTTAAAAGCACTTTTGTGGTATACCTGTTGGAGGGATCAACCCCAGTGGCAGGAAATAAACCTGAAAGGCTAAATTTTGGGGGAGTTGGGATGGGTGGGCTTGGGCCAGAGACAGGCTGGCTCTTTAACTAAAACATGCTTTAACCATTACCATCATACATGGGACTCAGATCTAGGGGTGAATCCTGTAGCACTTGGATGTTGGGATGCTCAAGAAACACATGCACTGCAGATGTAGTTTCATACTCTGAAATCCAAGGTGAAGGAGATGTAGGCAGGAAGTAGTAAATCCACACCGTTTATTTAGAAGAATAAGCACTTTCATCCCAAATAGTTAAATTTATCAGGAACTTGGAAACAGGTCCCAGAAACACTGGTAGAATTAGTACAAGGGCCCAGTAACTCAAGTATGAACAGTGTTCGGCCTCTCAGAGGGAGTCCCAGAGGTAGGGGGTTGTGCATCAGGCTTCAGCTCTGAGCCCAGTGCTGTTCATACTGGTGATGGATTACATCAGCAAACAGATTGGAGGGAACAGAGCAGGAAAGCTCTTTAATGCAGATGATGTGGCATTACAGATGAATAAACTGTAGGCAGTAGAGTGGTATTGAATCCAGAGAGATGGTGACCGTGGACATGACACCCTGACCCCATGTAAAAATGGCAAAAAGGGGGTTGATGATGATCATGACTTTCAGTTTAACAGTATTCAATACTGTATCATATACTGTGTTCTTCAGATATTCTATAAAATGCACAGGTGCACAAACTGGATCTTGTGCAGAGTATACTAAACACCACCCTACAAAAACATATATTCCAGTACTGTATGAATGTGCTTTTATTATAAAAATGACAGCAGAAGTGGTTTTGCCAAAGGCTTTTTCACTGCTGCAGTGCTAGCCCATCATCACCTTTAAACAGACAGGTGCCAACATGTGATTGTTCTCTAACCACAGAAACTAGTTCATCATATAAACCAAAACATTCATAAACCACTTCCCATATAATAAGTAAATGGTTAAACTTTATATTTAATAAATACTAAAATAATATATAATGCATATAGGCATATAACTTATGACATTAAAACTATTTATTTAATAGTTTCATATATCCTCATTTAAGCCTGATGCGAGAAAAGACCTCAGAAATATAGCCCATATTCTGTCTTTACTTTTTAACAGCAAATGTTTTGATTGGAAGAAAAGCTGCTCAACACCATATCTATGCCTGTAAATGAAAATGCACCCAGAACCATGAATAAGAGAATATTTATAAAATAATACTTACAACTAAAGCAGATTGCAGTCTTCTGCTTCAATGTACAGTAAGTTTGTTCGACATAGTATGTACATGCTGGGCATTTTAGCTATAAACTACCCAATCACTATTATACCTAACATTGTGCCTAGTAGCAAATGTATTTTTTGTATGTGTATTAACAGAAAGCCTTCAGCTGTCTCTCATCAAACAAATCTGTTTCCACATCATGAAAAAAGCTGCCCTTGAATAGGATGTAACAATACCTTTGTAAAATATGCTGGTTTGCCATTGACTGTTGTGCCATGTATTATAATAAACTTAATAGTGGTGACTTTTGTCTTATTTTCAACATGATAATGTGATACTGATGATCTAGGTGCACTCTGGACCTCAGCCCTAGCTCAATAACAGATCCCTGCTTTTGCCATTTAAAGAGCTCTTGCTCTGCTCAATCCTTTCTCTTGTGGTTTACTAGTGGAAAATATCAGCTTCTGATATGGGCACTGATTTTTCATTGCAAATTTTAGTCATTCTTAAAATATTATGGCATAAAGATATTTTAATTATATATTTACGGTGGCATCTGTTTCCAGAAAGTAATGCATTTTTAATAAGTGGGTTGCAAAAAGAATGACGTTTAAAAAAATCTATCTTCCTTTCTGCTAATTATAATGTTAAAAGTTAAAAAAAATCATAAGACAAGGTGAAACCTATATCAAATGCATTGGTGTAAAAAAAAAAAAAAAAAAGACAAATTCCTTCATCTCATTTAGGCTGCTACTTCAGAATAACCAGTGATCATCAAGGAAATGTTTCCATATACCACTCTCTTCCAAAAAAAAAATGATATTCATTAAAAATGTAATAATGCTTCAAATAGCTGATGAACAAGTCAATTGTGGGTAGATGTTATGGGCAGACAGCCTCCATATTACAATAAGATATCTGCTTTTGCTGATTCTCTGTACAGTATTACTGAAAAGTACAAGTCTGACATACCTTTTCCTGTCATGGGTATTCAGTGTTCACTAATATATTATTACTGTTTTGCAATGGAGAGGAAGACATTGTGGCAAACATGACAGCCTGCCAGAAGTGACAAGAAATACTCTCCAGGTGGCAGGGTAAGTCTACTGTATTGCTGACATTATGTATCTGTACTTAACGTGTTTATCACGGTACTGATTTTTTTTCAGTTTATTATTTCATCATTGCTTATTTGAAGCTTTCAAGTTTTCATTTATTTCTGTTCAGCTGTTGTAAAATGTTCTAGTAATCTTTGCATTTGCTATGTCCATAGGACAACTATACTTAACCTATTTTCCATAGCAGTGAGCATTTTTTTTCCATTTTAATAGTTCACCATTGGCTTGCTATTCACCGCCTTTGTATATTTCATCCATTTACTTTGCTGTTGTCCTACATACTGTGCCAGTTCTGCATTCATATCCCCCTACTGTTATCGTCTATTGTACAATAGTTCCCACTCATTGTTTTATATTCCTTTGCTGTCTGTAGTTTCACATATATACTAGCTCAATCCATCTCAGAAAAAAACGTGGTAAATATTAATCTTTACAAAATTAACTGGTTCCAATCATACCTGTCAGTCTCTTAGCACAAAAAGTCTGAACAAAGCCTGACATAATTGGGGGGGGGACAAAGGCCCAAAAATAGGGACACATTTTAAATACTGCTCTTATAAACATAGTTGCTAGAATAACAGCCCACAATTGCACGGGTTTGCACTTGTTTAAGCTCTGCACTGCAGCGCCAAGCTGAGGAAAACTATTACTGGTGCCAGAAAGTCTGCTCTTCTGTTTTTCCCTTAGATCTTGCTAGTTCTCTCTTGCACTTCAAATAGCCTAATCGCTTTGCACTTAACAGGTTTTTGTAGCAATTATTGTAGCACACCTAAGTGCTATTAGCACTAGTCACATTCTTCACTGAAATAGCTCCAGTACTTAGTATTTATGACCACCCCTCCTGGCATGATTAAAGGACAGTTCCCCGTGCTTTCTCCTATTAACCTGGTGCACTTGGGCATTCTGAGTCAGTGCAGCAACTGCCTCATGTACACAGACAACCCTCTCCTCCTACCTCCCAACAGTCAGACTTGTGAGAAATGCACTTATACCACCAAATTGAAAGCTATGCACTCTTCAGCCAAGACCGGACTCGCTGGTCAAGAGGAGAAGGTCAACACCTGCACCACACCACAAGGAATAAACAGTGCTCCAGAACACTCACTATCACAGCTCTCATATAAAAACATAAACCACACACCCACCTTCGTGGAGGCTCTCAATAGAAATGTACCCAAACAGCAGAGACCTCCAAGACAGAAACGCAGTCGACCACCACAACACAGTGCAAACCACAAGACACACAGTTCACTTCCACAGTGTGCCCCTCAACCTAAGCCCCTAAGGCTAAACATTTTGCTACAAGTCTTTGTAGACTTGGAGAAAGCATATGACAGGGTGCCTAGAGAAGAGTTGTGGTATTGTATGAAGAAGTCGGGAGTGGCAGGGAAGTATGTAAGAGTGGTACAGGATATGTACGAGGGTAGTGTGACAGTGGTGAGGACTGCAGTGGGAGTGACAGATCCATTTAAGGTGGTGGTGGGATTACCTCAAGGATCAGCTCCGAGTCCTTTCTTATTTGCAGTGGTGATGGACAGGTTGACAGATGAGATCAGACAGGAGGCCCCGTGGACTATGATGTTTGCAGATGACATTGTGATCTGTAGTAAGAGTAGGAATCAGGTTGAGGAGACTCTGGAGAGGTGGAGATATGGTCTAGAGAGCAGAGGAATGAAGGTCAGCAGGGCTAAGACAGAATATATGTGTGTAAATGAGAGGGAGGGTAGAGGAATGGTGAGGATGCAGGGAGTAGAGTTGGTAAAGGTAGACGAGTTTAAGTACTTGGGATCAGCAGTTCAGAGTAATGGTGAATGTGGAAGAGAGGTGAAGAAGAGAGTACAGGCAGGATGGAATGGGTGGAGAAGAGTGTCAGGAGTGATTTGTGACAGACGGGTACCAGTAAGAGTGGAAGGGAAGGTCTACAAGAGGGTAGTGAGACCAGCTATGTTAGATGGGTTGGAGACAGTGGCATTGACAAAAAGGCAGGAGTCAGAGCTGGATGTGGCAGAGGTAAGATGTTAAGATTTGCACTCGGTGTGACTAGGATGGATAGTATTAGGAATCAGTATATTAGAGGGTCAGCTCATGTTGGACAGTTTGGAGACAAAGCAAGAGAGACTAGATTGTGTTGGTTTGGACATGTGCTGAGGAGGGATGATGGGTATATTGGGAAAAAGATGCTAAGGATGGAGCTGCCAGGTAAGAGGAAAAGAGGAAGGCCTAAGATAAGGTTTATGGACGTGGTGAGAGAGGACATGCAGGCGGTTGGTGTGACAGAGCAAGATGCAGAGGATAGGAAGAAATGGAAAGAAATTATCCACTGTGGCAACCTCTAGGTGACTCAATAGTGAGGCACACAGATGTCCCACTCACTAGGTTGAATAAGGAGAGGGTAATAGTCACCTGTCTATCATGTGCCAGAAACCAACACACAATACATGCACTCAGGTCATTACACAAGTACAAGTATGATTCTGCCATTGTCCAAGTGGATGTGAATGACCTGAGATGCACCTCCCTGCAGTACATGAAGAGACATAGTGGAGCTCTCAGATTATGTGGCACAGGCAGGTATGACACTAGCCATGAACAGTATCCTACCGTCATCCACAATGATACCGCAGTACAAACAAAAAATGACTGACTTCAACAATTGGCTACGTTTCTGGTGTCATTCTAAGGGGATCCAGTATCTGTCTGCTTCGGATGACATGATTGACAGACCTCGATGCTTTGCCAGAGATGGCCTGCATCTCTCACCCCTTCATTTCTGGGTAATGGCTAAAGCTCTTGCCACCCCTATAGCACCTTTTATAGGTGGTGTTCCAAAGACTAAATTACCACTGTAACAGCTATAAATAAATGCAATCTAAGGGTCATGCTGCTCAGTGCTAGAAGTCCAAATCTCAATATGCACTCACTTGAAGCACTCCTCAAAATGGAGAACATCGACATTTGTGCTGTAACGTAGACCTGGTTTAAAGTGGCAGAAAGCACCCCTGCACTACCAGGCTATAACTCATTCCACACCTTTCAGCCCTGAAACATGGACCAAAGCTCCAAAGGTGGTGGTGTCTTCATATTCATAAAGGATATGCACACCTCCAGACTAGTAGCCCAGCATAATGCATCTGAGATACTTCAGGTACAACCAACATTGGGTAAGACGGCGATCCAGGTCATAGCCTGCCATATGTCTCCAACCATGTCCCTAGACTCACTCCACATTTCTAAGCACCCTGGTTTCTATCAAGTCCAACCCAACACTCTCTTACTAGGAGACTTTAACTACCCCTCCATAAACTGGGAAAACTACTCAAGCACTAATACACTGGCCCAACGCTTCCTGGAATTCATCAATTCCAATTCCCCGGACCAGCTCATTCTGACCCCCACTAGAGGAAGCAACATCCTTGACCTGGTTATTACTAACATGGGTGACCATTGCCCTACACCAATAGTCAATCCCTCCCTGGTCAGATCCAACCATAAACTAATCACCATGGAAATCCACATCTCACCCACACCCCCCACAAAGGTAACCACCTTGAAAACCTTCTCCAAAGCTGACTTTGGACTCCTAAAAACAGAGGTGGCTAACTTCACGGCAACCATGCCAATGGAAAATAGCTGCATGACTGCCGAATCATACACTGATGCACTGTACAAACATGTACACAAATGCATTGAACTAGCCATACCCAACAGAACCAAGATGCTCTCCTCCAAAAAAAGGAAGCCAATCTGGTGGTCCCCTACCATTAATAAACTCTACAACAGAAGGAAAAAACTGTTGCAGAAAAAGGTGAAGTCCCAAGAAGGCATAATTGCAGCAGACACTGAAAACAATCACAAAGCCTTCTATAGCTATATCGAGAACCTCCACCACAATACCCAGATTTGCTCCAAGATACTGCACAATGGTAACTCCTATACTCAGCCAACATACTGCCCGACAGATTCAGTGCCAACTTTACCCCTCCCCCCCAAGAACCACTCACAATACTGGAAGAATGCCAGGCACCCAGCATTACTGCAGCACAGGTTAAAGCTGCATTGTCCAAGACCAAGAGTGCAGTTTCCATGGGACCCGATAATATCCCTGGCTGTGTTCTACATGAACTAAAAAGCAAACTGGCGCCACATCTGTGTGCCCTGTTCAGTCACAGCCTCACCTCAGGGTTTGTCCCTACCGAATGGTGCACTGCTACAGTTATCCCTCTCCATAAAGGGGGAGTGACTACAGATCCTGGGAATTATCGTCCCATTAGCCTGATGAGTCTGATATGTAAAGCTATGGAGTGCATCATCATGGACCTGATTAACAAAGATATAGGAAATCTCCAAACTCTGGACCCCACTCAATTTGGTTTTGAGAAAGGGAGATCATGACTGCTCAACCTGGTTGACTTCTTTGAGTCTGTCAGCAGGGCTGTGGATGAAGGCAAGGCAGTGCATACAGCCTACTGTGATCTGGCCAAGGCCTTTGATACCATTCCTCACTCGGGCATTATTGATAAACGCACCAAACTAGGCATCAACCCCTATATCACTAGGTGGGTTGCAAATTGGCTCACAGAACACACAGTGTGAAAGTAGCAGACTCCAATTCAGACAGACGACCAGTCACGAGTGGAGTCCCACAGGGATCAGTCCTGGGTCCTCTCCTGTTCAGCATCTACTTCTCAGACGTTCACCAACACAAAGGGACTCTGGCTGACCAGACGACTGCAAGCTGGGAGCCATTATTAACTCCCCAAATGATTCAAACATCCTACAGAAAGGCCTCACTGAGACCAATGACTGGTGTCAAAAACCATGGCCTTAAGCTTATCGCCAATAAATGTGTTGGCATCCCCTTTGGTAAAAACTCAGTTCCCACTAATTACCACATTGATTGGAGCCCACTGAATGCGTTATAGGAGATCTGGGGAATCAGGTTGACAGCAACCTCTCCTTCGACCACCACATTGCCACTGTGGTCAGAAAGTCCTTCTGTGTAGCACATCTCATTACCAAGGGTTTTGCATCCAGGAAGAAAGGTCATCATCTCTCTCTACTCTTCCCTCATTAGACCAGTCATTGAGTATAATGCCCCATTTGGCATGTACCTCACTAGACACCTGCAACAACTGGAGAGGACACAGAAGTACCTCACAAAGAGGATCATAGGCATTAAACACATGTCCTACACGGACAGACTCAAAAAGACTCCAGCTATTCTCTTTCTCATATCGCCTACTTAGAGGTGATCTCTGCTTGACTTACAAAGCCATGTCTGACCCAGCTCTGTTAGAAATGCTACATCTTAAGAAATCCCAATCCCTCTGCACCACACGCTGCAGAGACTTCAACATCATTACCACAATCAGAGACTGCCATGCTCTGGAATAGACTTCCCATACATGTCAAGCAGAGCACCTTGCTGACCCTCTTCAAGAGAAATCTTGAGGAGTGGATGGGTAATAGAAAGTTCACCCCAGTGATCACTCCAATGGCTCTACTTGATAGAGGCACTGGGAACTAACGTTGGGCAGCATGATGTCAGGGCACATCTATGGGCTAGCCTTGTAAAGGCTCCAGGGCCATTAGCCTAGTACACACCTATGAACAGGATTTGTCTCAGCATGAATTTTTCTGAAAGATATGAAGATTGAAACTCAAATGTATATCCTTACTTAATGACTTAAATTTTCAGATCATCCCAGTTGTTTGCAAGAAAAATCACAAATTTTATGACCAATACACCAAAAATATGACTCAAATCTGTGCAAAAATCTGGTCAGTTAAGAGATATAGTTCCAATTATATTTATTTATTTATTTTACATTTGTTGACTGGGATAGACCGACTAGATACATGTCCATTTTTAGTGGAGGCCCAGGGAGAAAAGCTCCAAGGTCAGCAAATTAGATTAAAAAATACTGTGTATAAATTAATTAACATATCTTAAGCAAGCAGTTAAATTTAAGATAAAATATTTACAGAGGTTTCATACCTAGGCAAATTATAGAAGTTCCAGGGTTAAAGAAACTCAGAGAGTAGGTCATCATTAAGTAATTCAAGACAGCTAAGAATAGGTTCATAGGTAGGTACTAGGCTATCTGCCCGAAGGCATTTATAAGCCTATCCGGAATGTGTTGGCTTTTGCCACTCCCTGTGCCTCTGTCCAGCAGAGCCATTGAAGTGATCCCTGGGGTAAACTTTGTTTCCCATCCACTCGTCAAGATTTATCTTGAAGAGTGTTAGCAAGGAGCTCTGCCTAATGTAGATTGGAATCTTGTCCAGAGAATGGGTAGTCTCTGGGACAGGAATCTATCCCTCCAGCAAGTCCTATTTATTGTTGTGGTGAGGTTTAGATCCCTGGAGCATATGGCTCGAGGGGATATGGTTTTCTTTAGGTGGAGCATGTCCATCAATTCTGAGTTGGACATGGCCTTGTATGTCAGGCAGAGATCACCTCTGAGTAGGCGGTATGCAACCGAGTACAGCTGGAGTTTTTTCAGTCAAGCTACATAGGGCATCTGCTCGAGGCCAGTGATCCTCTTGGTGAGGTACTTCTGCGGTCTATCCAGTTGTTGCAAGTGTCTTGTAAGGTACATCCCAAATGGGGCATTGTACTCTATGATGGGTCTGATGAGTGATGCATAGAGGGGCTCAATGACCTCTTTCGATCTGGATGCAAACCCTTTTGTGATTAGGTGGGCCACCAGACCTCTCAACCAATCAGGGACAAATTTCAACAGAATCAGGGACAAGTCACAAAAAAATCAGGGACAATCAGGGACACTTTTAAAATATTAGTGCTATTAACTTGAAACATTGACAGAATCAGAGCATATACATTAATACACATTTTCTGAAGTAAAAAAAATCTATAACTCTTAATTATTGTCATTATTCATTAAGTGTAATTCACCACCTTTCCTCCAAAAGTCACTAGTTTTAGGAGGGATTAAGAGGGACAGAGCTAACATTTGATCAGGGACAGCTGAGAGGTATGTGGGCCACATAGAAGGATTTTCTAACCACTTTGGCAATGTGATTATCAAAGGATAGGTTACTATCTACTTGGGTCCCCAGATCCTTTATTACATCTTCTGTATTTAGGGGGCTACCACCTATGCGGTAGTTTGTGGGTACTTTGTTTTTTTCAAAGGGGATGACTATGCACTTTTTGGCATTTAGCTTGAGGCCATGGTTTTGACACCAGGTATCTGTCTCAGTGAGACCCTTTTGGAGGATGTCTGTGTCAGCTGGAGAGTCAATTATAGCCCCTAGTTTGCAATCATCTGTGAACTTGGTCAGCTATAGTCCTCCTGTGCTTACCTGTACCTCTGAGAAGTATATGCCGAACAGGAGGGGTCCTAGGACTGAGCCCTGGGGAATGCCACTTGTAACCAGTTTAGAGTCAGACCTAGTTCCCACAACTCTTACCATGTGGGTTCTGTCCGTGAGCCAGTTGGCAACCCATCTCATGACGTAGGGTTTTATGTTCAGTCTGGTGAGCTTGTCTATAATACCTGAATGGGGAATGGTGTTGAAGGCCTTTGCAAGGTCTAGGTAGGCTGTGTGGACCACCTTTCCCTCTACTGTTATTAACTCATACAGTCCGTTACAGATAAAAAAATTTACAATGGTTATATAGCTAAACATGTTAGAGTTAAACAAAGTAAAGGTCAGAATAGTGCCACAGGTAAGCTAAAATAACAACTATTTTAGTCTAATTGTCAAGGAGAGTTAGTTGGGTTTGCTACACTGACATAGCCAGTTTAGTGTCAGATGTTGTTTAAGTCTAGTCTTGAACTGACTCAGGGAGTTGAGCAAAGTGATTTTGGTTAGACAGAGTTCCAGGATCTGCCTACAGTGTTAGCGAAGAGGTAGTCCCCGGCAGAGTTATTAGTTTTGATAGTCTGAACTAGTACTTTATTAGAGGAATGAAGAGGTCGGGAATGTGAATAGAGGGTGATAATATTTTTAAGAGCAGGAGTATTATCTGGATTGTAAAGGATCTTATGGGAAATAGTCATGAGGTTATATTGGATCAAGCTGGGTAATTCTAGCCACCCAAGCTGGATTAGGTTAATACAATGGTGAGTCCTATAAGGCAGGTCAGTGGCAAATTTGACAGTATAGTTTTAGCAGATGGAGAGTTTTAAGGACAGATTTGTTTAGACTGGAGAGTATAGTTTTTTATTGATGGTCTTTATGGATTGATTAACATGTAGGTCAAATTTAAGATTATTATTGATTAAAACACCTAACAGTTTTGTAGAGGTGTCTGGGGAGATTATTGTGCCATTATTACATTTAATGGTAAAAGTGAATGCAGTAGACCTCTGTTGGTGAGAAAAGCAACAGTTTGTTTTTTTTGGGATTCAGGATCAGACGGCGACCAGAAAGCCAGTTTTCAATTATGTTAAAGGTGGTTTGTTTAGCTGACCACAGTTCATTTGGAGATGTGGCTGAGCATATCAGGGTGGAGTAATCGGTGTATTGGACACAGCTGACTGTAGGGATGGCAGAATAGAGGTCATTAATGAAGATGGAGAAAAGAAGGGACCCTAGTATGGATCCCTGGGGTACACCTAGTGTGTTGAGTAAAAGTTTAGAAAGTTTGTTTTGCCAAAGGACAGCCTGCTGTCTATCATTTAGATAAGATTGGAACCACTGGATGGCTGTAGTATCTAGGCAGAAAGTTTTCAGGGTGTGGATTAGCAATTGGTGATCCACCATATCAAATGCCTTGGAGAGATCCAAGAAGAGGGCTGAGGATATGTTATTGTTATTACAGTTATGGTTTATGGTATTGGAGAAGGCTAGAAGGGCTGAAGTAGTGCTGTGGAGAGGTCTGAAGCCGTACTGGGAGTCTGCCATGAGGTTATTCTGTGTTAGGTAATGCATCAGTTGTCTGTGGATACATTTTTCCATAATTTTTGCAAGTATGGATAGTATTGCTATTGGCCTATAATTGGATAACTCAGTAGAGGTACCTCCTTTGTGAAGTGGGATTACATAGGATATTTTCCAAATAGAAGGGATTCTGGCTTCTGTTATTGTTCGATTAATTAGTATCGAGATGGAGTAAGCAATGGCATTGGCTGCTTTTTGTAGATACTCGGCAGGGAGTTGATCAGCGGAGAGTGTGATTGGTTTTAGTTTTTTAATCAAGGTATGGATGAGTGAGGTGGCAACTGGTTGGAATCTAAATGTCAGTTGGTTTCTGGGGGTGTTGCTTTCATAGCTGGCGGAGCTGGAGGTAGTTGGCTTGCTAGGACTTGAATGGTTTCAGTAAAGAAATTATTAAAACTGTCAGAGACGTCCTCAGAAGGTTTATCAATGGAGGCTGCAGGGACTGGGGTGGAAGGTTGACCAGGATGTAATAGTTTATTTAAACCTGCCCAGAACTCCTGAGGCTTGTTTTAATTTCTTTCCTGTAGATTATAGTAGTAGTTTTTTTTTTTGTCTTGTAGAATGTTTTTTTTAGTGTTCCTTATTTGCCTATATTGAATGTGATCTTGGGGGTCTTTAGTAGTTCGCCATAGTGCACATGCCTTATTTCTGAGGGTGATTTTTAGTTTAGACTCTTTGGAAAGCCATGGTGCAGTTTTTGCCTTAGTTCTTTTTGAACGAACGGGTGCATGAGAATCTAGGATTTCTAGGAATTTGTTGATAAAGTATGCGACTGCTTCATCTAAGGGGAGATGTCTTAAGATTGACCATTTACATGAGTTTAGCCCTTGTAGGAATCTGGTGGGGTTAAAGTATTTTTTGTTTCTTACCATTCTAAGTAAGGGTTGTTGACAGTTGATGGCTTTGTGCTTAATAATATAACTGAGAAGGTGATTGCTTAGGTCATCAGAGAGGGTCCCAGAGGTGTACAATTGGGGATGACTATTTATGTGTACCCAATCAAGTATGCTTTCTTTTTGGTTTGGGTTACCTACCTTGGTAGGCGTTGTGATGATTTGTGAGAATGCATGCAGGTTAACATAGGTAGTTGGGGAGTCTGAGGAAAAGGTAATCCAGTCTATGTTAAGGACTCCGATTAGTATGGTTTCTTGGGGGTAGTGACATGTTAGACAGTGAAGGGTATCTTCAAGTGTAGCTACATTATTCCCTGGGGGAATGTACATACAGATGATATAAATACACTTATTTTTATTAATTTATAGCTTAGTGGCAAGAATCTCCGAGTTGTGAATTTGAGGTGGATGTATAATTATATCAGACAACTGATCCCAAATGTAGGGTTACACCTCATTAATTTACATATAACGATAACAGACAATCATTATCCACTAACCAAAAAGCGCACGGTACCATCTATCACAACTTCTTCTTTTTTCGGCTGCTCCTGTTAGGGGTTGCCACAGCGGATCATCTGTTTCCATTTCTTCCTGTCCTCTGCATCCTGCTGTCACACCAACCACCTGCATGTCCTCTCTTACCACATCCATAAACCTTATCTTAGGCCTTCCTCTTTTCTGGTTACCCGGCAGCTTCATCCTTAGCATCTTTTTCCCATTTCCCAATATACTCTGCATCCCTCCTCAGCACATGTCCAAACCAAAGTAATCTTGCCTCTCTGGCTTTGTCTCTGAACCTTCCAACCTGGGCTGACCCTCTATTCCTAATCCTGTCCACCCTCGTCACACCCAGTGCAAATCTTAATATCTTTAACTCTGCCATGTCCAGCTCTGACTCCTGTCTTTTTGTCAATGCCACTGTCTCCAACCCATTAGCTGGTCTCACTACTCTCTTGTAGACCTTCCCCTTCACTCTTACTGGTACTCGTCTGTCACAAATCACTCCTAACACTCTTTTTCACTCACTCGATCCTGCCTCTACTCTCTTCTTCACTTCTCTTCCACACTCACCATTACTCTGAACTGTTGATCCAAAGTATTTAAACTCATCCACCTTCGCCACCTCTACTCCCTACATCCTCATCATTCCTCTATCCTCCCTTTCATTCACACACATGTATACCATCTATCACAACTGGTTCCTGTTAAATCTCTTTCTGAATACCCCTACTTCGTATTTTAAACACTTATGTAAAATATCCACCATAAACAACTACAGATCAGCAAAAGCGATTTCTCTAAAAAATGTGAAAATTAATCCTGGTTATTGTGTGTGGCTTGCTCAGCAAAAATCGTTAAGATTCCATTAGAAAATTAGAAGGTAGCAACCATGTAAAGCAGCATGACTTTGAACACGTAAAACAAAGTGACGCTATATTTTAACCCCTGGAGCCTGCCTTGTAGACACATTGTGATAAAAATAATACACGTGCATTATATTTCACCATATTCATTCATATCCCTCGAATCGGGGACAAATTTAGAAACAACCAGGGGCACTTTTTAAAATAGTACGGTTATTCTTCAGACATACGAGAATGATGACTAATATGTATTTTCTGAAGTAACACAGGTCTATAACTCAAATTGTTGTCTTTATTAAGTGTAATTCACCACATTTCCTCCAAAGGTTACCAACATTAGGAAGTACTGAGAGAGAGTTAAACCTTGAGAAAAAAATCAGAAACAGCGCAGTTGTAACTTCCGTACTACAAGGCGGAAATAAATGACGTCCAACATACGGATGCTATAATCACGTGACATAAAGACGTCTGTCGTGATTGGAAGTAGTCTATGTACTGTGTTTTGAGAGTCTGGCAGTTTCTGGAAACATGCGAAGGTAAACTGGGATTTTCACAAGAAACAGGAATGTAAAGAGTGTAATGTGGGATGACTTGGAAGCACTGAAGTTGAGTTGACTTTAATGTTTACATGCTAGCCAACCAAACTCACGTTTAATTCATGTTTCCTATAAAGTGCCCTGAGCTATTTCTTTAGTATGGCTAGTAGTTCTGTATTTGTGATCACCCATGTATTACCGTACTATTTTTTCTGATTTCTTCTCTTTTGTAACGTTAGGAGTTTTGTTGATCGGGTCTTCGGAATCTGAATGATTGTTTTTCTGCTTCGATACCTGTTACTACTTTAGAATGCATCTTGCTTCCCTTGTAAGCCAGTGAACCGGAAACGAACGAGACATTCTGTCTAAATTAAACACTATGTAACAAGTATGACGTAATTGCTGTAATTACTCAAAGTTTGACATATCATTATTAAAAAGTGTTAATTGGCCCCCATCCCAATTAGGCTGCAGAGTATGGAGCAAGGGTTGTTGTCATGAAAGTCCCAAAGGTTGAAAAGGTGTTCATTTAATTCGGTTCACGTTTGCTGTGAACCAAATAATTTGTTAAAATAAATATAGTTTCGGGTATAAAAAACAGGAAATTAGAACCCATCCTGTTAAAATATGTGGGAAATAATTATGTGAATTAAAAAGCTTTCATTGCATAATGATTAGGGGTCGACGTATTCATCCCTCCCCACGTCATGGATATCGACATTTTTTTTAGCTCAAGAATCGCAAAGGTAAATAGTAATAAGAAACAGCTGTCGGGGAGTTTTAAAGTGTTATAGTAACACAATTAGAAGGTTAATAGATGTACAGCTTTTGCATCATCATACGCTTTTCGGAATAATAAAAATCTTGAAAAAAAATGAACATTTTCAATAAAAAAAATCATTTAATAAAAAAATGAACATTTTGGCATTGGTGACTGACTGTAATTATCTGAAAATGATGAAAATTCAGAGGGGGAGGGCAAAATGTAAGGCAAAAATTAGGGACAGTTGAGAGCTATGCCTTTCCTGCACCACTGGATTCTGTTAGAAAACTAGGGGAGAGCTAATGAAGGAAAGAGGAGTAAAATATGGGTGAGGGGCGTGGCTACAAGAAGGTCAGACCCGTGCAAATTTGTAAAAGATGAGTCGAAATTGTTGCAACAATTTCACATTTGTGGCATTTAGTATGTAGCAAACTGGCATTTTCAAGTTTGAGTTATTTTGGCTTAGATCAGAATTGAACGAAATGGTCATTGGTCATGCACAGTGTTATGTTTTAGTTTTGTTTTAAAACCTGATAGTAGTTTGTATATACAAACCACACTTAAATTTTGACAGCGTTTGATTGTTTCAACAGTCTCAGCTTCTTTTCTCAAGAACCAGGAACAAAGCTAGACATAATGAGGAGGGTAACACAAAAGGTGCAAAATCAGGGATGGTCTTTAAACATTATAGGGTCATAGGTAGGTACTAGGCTACAGGGGCGGCTCCTGCTATCGGACTGCCGGACTGCAGCCCTCCCACCTACAAAAAACAAACAAAAAAAAAATCTGTGCAACAAAATAGCACGAGTCCCGACTCCTCTGCGCATGCGCGGACACTCAGACTGCCTTTATCAGCAGTCCAGATGCAGAGAAAGAGGTACCCAGCAACCTGTGCTGTGCGATAACCAGGAATCAGTGCGGTCGACGACCGCACAGACCAGAGGAGCTCTGGACTGCTTCCCTTGCAGGCAGGGCCAATGAGGGGTGAGCTGAGAGATCTCGCAGGGATTTCGCTGCTCTGGCTTCGCGAATGCTGGACAAATGGTCGCTGGCTGGATGGTATGTTCGTGAAACGAGTAGGACAAATGGTCGCTGGCTGGGTGGGATGTTCGTGAAACGAGTAGGTGAGGCTTCGGACATGTTCTGTTCATGAAACTGGTAGGTGAACACTGTGTGTGTGTTGTGTATGTGTGCGCTCATCGACACGCATGTGTGTTCACTTGTGTCTGTGTTTTTTTTTTTTACATACAACACCAATCTTTTTGACTATTGGTGAAATTTTTTGGATTACATATTTATGCATGGTGGCAGTGTAAAATCCTTTGTCTTATAGCTACTACAGAGTATAAGATTAGTTTATGTCCTGTAGTCGCACTTTCAGTGCAAGGATTTCATGTTCACCTGTGTTTGCATGACACAGTCTTTTCCCAGGTACTACAGTTTCCATCTAGAAGTGCTTTTTGTGTGTGTGTGTGTGTTTGTGTGTATGATACATACCTGTTCAGTAGTTTGCTACTTCATTAACTGATAAACTATAGTTGAACACATCGCCCCAGTTATAAGTTATGTCAAACAGAGAGAAAACATTACAGTGTGGTAGCAAGTATCCTTTTCTCCACTATTACATAGTCTAGGCGTTTGGTAGGTAGGTTTCCAGTAAATGTTAACTGACATAAAGGGATTTGATTGACATATGCTCACACCCATTTATATCAGTGGCTTTATAGGTAGCATACTTGCCTTTGATGCTTGGAAGAGCAAAAGGTCCTGGGTTCTTTTCTCATACTGAATGCTTGGATTTTCATTACTGAGATTGCAGTGCAGCATAAGGTGAGTATTGCACTCCTGAATGTGTTATCCTTCAGAGGACATGTTAAACCAAGCCTCCATCAGCCAGAGTTGCTGTCAATTTAGATGTTTTTTAAAGTTCCTATGGCAGTTATCAACAAGTGTTGGGGGTGGGCTACATACACATCGTTGATATTATTAACACTTTTATGTACTTATTAAAATGTGGTACAGTAATTCAGATGAGAGAATGGGCAACCTGTGCATTGCCACCCTGATTAGAGAAGGCAGCTTCTCCAGCAGAGTGTTAATGTACAGGTAATGCCTGATGAAAAACAAGCCTGCTGCTTCATGGCACCATATGAAGGTGTTGAGAAAATTGAAAAGAAAAATAAACAAGCAGCTTCCATTTTTACACTCACTAAATGTGGTTATAAAATTTTAAAAAAGTAAATAAAAGGTGTGTGTGTGTGTGTGTGTGTGTGTGTGTGTGTGAGAGAGAGAGGTGCATCTGATCTATGCATCAGTGCATCTGAGAAAGAAAAAAAAACAGAGTAAGAGAAGACCAATGTCTTTGGACAATTTGCCTTAAAAAAATAAGAAATGCAAAACCCAAATTGCCTGGCATTATTGACTGACCATAATACTCCAGACATACAAGAATTTAGATGCAAAATCGGGGACAGATAAGAAGAGGCATGTGACGGTGGTATCAACCAGGAAGCTGTAACGTGTGTGTGTGTGTGTGTGTGTGTGTGTGTGTGTGTGTAAAATGCCCCAGTTGCTATATACTGGTGGCTAGAGAGAACAAATGGTGGTGGGTAGAGATACTCAGGCTTGAACCCTGGATGCAGGTGGCAAGGACCTGAATTCCCTGTCCACCATCATTTCTAAAAAAAAATTGCAGATTTTTCCCTCATATTTGTTCTGTTGCTCATAAAATCTGTGGTTTCTGTATCTACATTTTTCCTTGGCTTGCAAAGTCTGTAGTGCAGTGGTGCACTGATAGCATTGCTGCCTGACAGCTACAGGTTCTCTGGTTTTATTCTTGGCTGGGGTGCCTTCTGTGTGGAGTCTGCATGTCCTCCCATCTTACAAAGATGTGTCTGGAGTTTCTCCCTGCTCTGCTAAAATTTGTCTTTTGTTCCAAGTCGGACTAGTTTCCTGGTTAAATGTTTATAAATAACAGGCATTTGAATTTCAGACTTCATATTCTTCAGAAAGTACATGGCAACACAAAACTGTTTATTCTACCAGATGTCTAAGTTTATAACATGGATATTTGAAATTTGTCCCTATTTTTGGGACTGTATTCCTCCATTATTGGCTTTGTCCAGGTATTTTGTGCTAAGGTTGAGAGCTAGCTATGGTGAGAACTGAATTCATTGAATGTTTGGGGACTGTATTCCCCCCCATTACTGGCTTTGTCCACATGTTTTTTGCTAAGAGGTTGAGAGCTATGGTGAGAACTGAATCCACTGAATACGTTTGGGGGCTGTATTCCCCCATTATTGGCTTTGTTCAGGTGTTTTGTGCCAAGAGGTTAACAGCTATGGTGAGAACTGAATTCACTAAATGGTAGCCATTTAAGTTTGTCTTCCTCTCTTTAAACAGCTGATTTGGCATAGTGGTATGTTTCTCTGACTGTTTTGCACAGGGCCCCCTGGGTTAAAGACGTGGCAGTGAAATGTATGGTGGTAACACAGCATTTTATTCTAGCAACTTTCCAACATTGTACAAGCAATGTTTAAAATGTGTTCCTAGTTTTTCGGCTTTTGTCCCCCCTGATAAATTTCAGCTTTTTCCAGATTTCTTGTGCTGCAAAGTTCAGAGATACAACTTTGTGTCGAGTAGATTTTACAAGGAGCTGAGAGCTGCAGGGGAACAAAACTTTAGTGCTGCTTATTCTGAGTCTGCTTGCATTGTTAATAGCACAACAGGTAGTGTACTTGCTTTTGATGCAGAAGGTTGTGGGTTCTACTCCCACAGTAGATAGATGCATTTCTGATACTGTACTGTGTTGTAAAGTGGGTGGAAGCTGCAGTCCTTTTTGGCAAAGATACCTAGAGTAGTAACTATGAACCTGTTATCAGTTTGCCATACAGCCCCTATTGCGATATTACTAGCTTATCATTTTTTTTATTGCATGCAACATAGGCAATGTATTCCTCAAGGGCAACAGGCACTTTACTTGTAGATGAATAAACAATGACATATAAAGTTGTTTGCTAGCAGCAGCCTCTTCATTGTTACAGATTTCTTTAATGTGGAATTATTTAGATGACTTTTACACTTCAGAGATTGTGCATATTTACTGATACTGGTGGAGTGTAGAAAGATGAGTAGACTTTTATGATGGAAATGTTCTGAATTGGGTAGTTTTGTCATTGGTGCATGCATTTTGTTTCATTGGTTACTAATGTTCAAAACAGTAAATTTAAAATGCCCTCTAACAACTGTACTGTATTGTACAAGGAATAAAATTTAATACAATCGGGAAGGTGTATCAAAGAGCATGTGTATGTTTCATGTTCAAGGGGCCTATGATTTGTAAACAGCCCAAAAGGAGCCTATGATTTGAAAACAGCCCAAAGTTAATCTTTATCTGCCACTGGCAAAATGTATTTTCTTTGAAAGTGGGTTTCAATGCTGTTTCAATGCATGTGAGTTTCAAGGGCAGAGAAGTTTTAATGCCAAGTCTGTTTTCATTGTCAGACTGCATTGCTTTGCTTTAGCAGATATCTATTGGGGTTTGCGCTGTAAAAATGCAAAATAAAACTTTCAAATGAAATCCAAATCATTGCAGAAGTAAAGCAGTATGCACATTACAGTGTTTATGGTAAATGGGGCAACATAACCAAGAAATGGGACACTGGAATGGTTGCAGGGAGGAGCCTCCAATCAACCATGATTTTGAGAGGGGAAGGGCAGCAAACTCAGACAGCCCTGGTTGAACTATACCTCTCAGCTGTCCATATTTTTGCAGAATGAATAGATATTTGCTTCTTCTTTTTGGTTTGTTCCTGATAAAATGTGTGGTTTTCTGGCAAATCATTTAGGAATGAAGTCACTAAATTTTACGTCATAACCTTCAGAAAAATGCATGCTAAAGCAAGACCTGTTATTCTATCAACTGTCAAGTTTACACAAGAGCAATTTTTAGTAGTGTTTGTATGTTCCCCCAATATATTTGGCCTTGTCCAGATTTCCTGCATTAACAGGTTGAGAGGTACGTGCAAATAAAATTGCTTTACAGAATTAGGCATATCCAAACCTTTCAACTGTCCCTGATTTTGGCTCAAAATGTTGCTCTTCCCCTAATAATCTCTCTGCAAAATGGCAATTTTGGAAGAAAACATGGAGGGTTTACAATTAATAAATAACTGTAATAATCAGTTATAGATCACCTTTATTTCAGAAATTTATGTAGATTCTTTTATTTTGTCAGCTGCTCAAGTTAGCAGTACTAATATTAAAAGTGCCCCTTCTTTGTCAGGTTCCCAGCTGTATTGTGTGGCTATTTTATATTTTTGCATCACATTTTTGGTCCATTTTTCATAAAATTGTGTTTTTTTTTGGCAAATCATTAAAGACTGAAGTTGGAAAATAATGAAAGACATTTGAGTTTCAGATTTCGTATATTTCAGAAAATTCATACTAATGCAAGACCTACTATTCTATTATCTTTCTAAGTTTATAAGAGCAATATTTAAAAATTGTCCTTATTTTTGGCCCTTTGTCCCACTTCTATGTATGGCTTTGTCCAGATTTCTTGCTCTGAGGTTGAGATGTATGACAAATGTGCCAGGGCCATTGCAGTCAGCCAGAGACATTTCAAATTGTGACATACTTGTTGCACCCCACTCCCCCATGTAGTGACTCTGGATGTGTCCAAGCAAGGCAAGGAGCAGTTCATAGGTTCATAGGTTTATACTAGGCTATCTGCCCTAAGGCATTTATAAGCCTAGCCCAAATTTTTGTGGCTTACGCCACCCCTTATATGAAAAAATACTGTGCCCATTAGTTTGTTGTGCCTCTGTCCAGCAGTGACACAGAGATGATTCCCGGGGTAAACCTATGATCTCCCATCCACAGGTCTAGATTTCTCTTGAACAGAGTCAGCGAGGTGCTCTGCCTCACATGGACCGGGATTTTATTCCACTTGCAGTGTAAATGTGCAGACTATTCCCCCCCATCCAAGGTAAACACAAGTACTACAGTGGCTTTTCATCTGTCATTGATTTTGCAGAATGTTCTGGTTTCTGTCATTTTTATACTGTTGATATATGCTTATTTTTATTCTGAAAGACCACCAGGTAATCTTGTCTGATATTGTAAGATGCAAGTAAGTTTTAATAAGCAGTATTGCCAACATTGAAAGCTTTTCTGTTGCTGCCATGCAGAGAATACTTGCATAACTAGCTAATGTATAAGCCTTGGATATTGAAATGCATATGACAGTATTTGTAATAAAGGCCAGGATTAGATTATGTTAAGATCATTACAGGCTTTACCTGAAAACTTAACAGAATGCCAATCTATCATGCGTGGTCCATATCCTGTGCAGTAATCCTTTAAGCAATATATGTTGAGCTTGTTTCTCGTTTGCTTTTCATTTTTTACTTTGATCATGTTTTCCCCATGAAACAAGTAGATAGTTGTCAGGCAGCAGGTCTTTTTTGGATAAGAAACATTTTTACAAGTGAGGGTATCACAGAGATTGCTACTTTCAGCATGTTACTTGGTACATTAATAAAGCTGAATATAAATTATAATTAGAACTGGAGTGCAAGGAGAAGTGATTTGAGTTAAGTGCTGCTTGTTTTTCTTATACTTGATTTTGACTGGCATTCCAGTAATGTATTTAAAAAGTAATTTATTTTTTCATGCCCCACATCCATTTTGTTTCCATCTAGATATTAAGTAAGCTGTCATGCAGCCAATGGATTGAAATATATTTTTTTTCTTCTACACTTCATTTTGTCATGATTGGACTCCCATAATGATGGTTTGGCACCCAGGGCAGCGTATTTAAAGTTGTTGTGGTTTTGAGCATAGCTCCTCCCCTTTCTAGTTGGTCACACCCATTCCCATTGACCCCACCCATTCATCTGTCTCCTGCAGCCCCCCTTTGATTTTAAGTCACCAGCCGCCACTGCTAGGCTATCGGCCCTAGGGCCTATACAAGCCCAGCCAAAAAGGTACCCTGGCTTTTGCCACCCAAGAAAATTATTTTCCTGTGCCACTGTCGAGCAGATTTCCTATTTCCCATCCAATCATCAATATTTTTCTTGAAGAGTGCTAATGAGGAGCTTTGTTTGATATAGATAGGTAGTTTATTCCAGAGTATGGAAAGTCTCTGGGACAGACATGAATCTATATCCCTCCGGCATGTTCTGTTTATTGTGGTGACAAGGTTTAGGTCCCTAGAGCATGTAGCTCGGAGGGATTTGGATTTCTTTAAGTGGAGCATGTCCAACAACTCTGGGTTTGACATAGCTTTGTATGTTAGGCAGAGATCACCTCTGAGTAGGCAATATGCGATGGAGTAAAGCTGGAGTTTTTGAGACTGTCTGCATAGGGCATCTGTTTGAGGCCGGTAATCCTCTTTGTGAGGTATTTCTGCGGCCTTGTTGTAGATGTCTTGTGAGATACATACCAAAAGGGGCGTTGTACTCTATAATGGGTCCAATGAGTAATGAGTGATGAGTAGAGGGGTAACAGTAACCTCTTTTTTTCTGGATGAGAAACCTTTTGTGATGAGGTCTGCCACGTAGAAGGATTTCCTGATTACTGTGGCGATGTGATTATCAAAGGAGAGACTACTGTCCACCTGTGTCCCAAGGTCTGTTATCACACTTTCGGTGTTAAGTATACTACCGCCTATGTTGTAGTTCATGGGTACCGAGTTTTTACCAAACAGGATGACAGTGCACTTTTTGGCATTGAGCTTGAGGCCATGGCTTTAACACCAGGCATCTGACTCAGTGAGGTCCTTTTGTAGGATGTCCACATTGTTAGGAGTTTCGATTATGGCTCCTAGTTTGCAGTCATCTGCGAACTCCATTAGCCAAAGACCATCTGTGTTAGCCTGTACTTCTGAGAAGTAGATAAACAGGAGAGGACCCAGGACTGAACCCTGTGGTACTCCACTTGTCACTGGTCTGAAGTCGGATTTGGAGTCTGCTACTTTCACAGTGTGGGTTCTTTCAGTGAGCCAGTTGGCAACCATCTTGTGACTTAGGGATTTCTACTTGTTTAGTGAGTTTATCTATAATTCCAGAGTAGAGGATGGTGTTGAAAGCCTTGGTGAGATCTAAATAGGCTGTGTGAACCACCTTACCCTCATCTACATCTTTGGTGACCGCTTCAAAGAAGTCTGTCAAGTTTAGGAGACATGATCTGCCATTTACAAACCCTAACTGGGTGGGGTCCAGAGTTTGGAGATTACCAATGTGATTGTTTGTTTATAAGTTCCATGATACGTTCCATAGCCTTGCAGACCAGGCTTGTCAGGCTAATGGGGCGGTAGTTCCCGGGGTATGTAGTGGCTCCCCCTTTGTGGTGTAGGATAACCGTCGGTGTGTGCCATTCAGTGGGCCAAAGCCTGTGGTGCGGCTATGATTAAACATGGTACTTAGGTGGGGTTCCAGTTCGTTATATAGTACGTGTAGAATGCAGCCTGGGATGTTGTCAGGTCCCATGGATGCTGTGTTCTTGGCTTTGGAGAGTGTGGATTTTACTTGTGCAGCCGTGATTACAGGAACTTTGTATTCTTCTGGTATAGAGATGGGCCCTTTAGGGGTGAGAGGGGAGTAAAGTTAGCACTGAACCTATCTGCCAGGATGTTGGCAATATCAGATGGTTCTGAATATTTAGTGCCATTGTGCTGTAACTCAAAGCAGATCTGAGTGTTGCCATTGAGATTCTTGACATAGCTGTAGAATGCTTTGTGGTTGTCTTTAGAATTAGTGGTGATTTTGTTTTCGTAACTAGCTTTGGAGGATTTTATGAGGGATCTCAGCTTTTTACTGAGGCTGACCAGGGAGTTCCTCCAGTCATGGGATTTTACTCTTTTTGCAACAGTCTCTTTCTTTCTTCTGTTGTAGAGATTGGCTTCCTTTTTATGGAGGATGGTATCTTGGTTCTGTTAGGGATTACACGATCCAAGCAATCGTGTAAATGCTTGTAAAGTGCATTTGTGTAGGAGTCAGCAGTCGTACCTCTATTGTTCGTCTGCATGGGTGTCGTGAAGTTTGCCACTTCTGTCTTAAGAAGCGTGAAGTTGGCTTTGCAGAAATCTTTTACGGTGGTTTCCCTAATGGGGGTGGGGGTAGGATGTGGATTTCTAGGGTGATTAGCTTGTGGTCAGATCTGACCAACGAGGAATTGACCTCTGGTCTGTAACACTGGTTGCCCATGTTGGTAATGACCAGGTCTAGGATATTGCTGCCCCTGGTGGGGGTGTGGATAAGTTGATCCAAAGCGTTGGAATTTATGAATTCCAGAAAATGTTGAGCAAAAGAGTTGTTACATGAGTAGTTTTCCCAGTTAATGGTGGGGTAGTTGAAATCGCCCATTATTAGGGTGTTAGGTTGTACCATTATATTTTCCAGTTTATCAAGAAATGAGGAGTGGGAATCCTGGGGCATGGTGGGGGATCTGTAGCAAGCTACAATTTGGATTGCGGTCTTGCTCAGAGTTAGTTGCACTTAGATAATCTTGGATGCATTATGCTGAGCAACTAGCTTGGATGTGTGGATGTCCTTAATGAATATGGACACACCTCTGCCTTTAGTGTTTCGGTCCAGGTTAGGTAGCTAAAAAGTGTGGTATGAATTATAGCCTGGTAATGCTGGGGTGCTCTCTGGAGCCTTGAACCAGGTCTCTGTCACTGCATAGATGTCTATGCTCTCCACTTTAAGGAATGCCTCGAGTGAGTGCATTTTGAGGTTTAGACTTCTAGCATTGAGTAGCATTACCATCAGATTTTGCTTGCTTGTACCTGTTACGGTGGTGAGTTTGTCATTTGAACCTTGCCTAAAACAGGCACTATAGGGGTGGCAAGAGCCTTAATCAGTATCTGGAATCCCAAGAGCAACAGATGCAGGCCATCTCTGGCAAAGCATCGTGGTCTGTCGATCATGTCATCCCAGGCAGACAGATAGTGGATTCCCTTAGAATGATACCAGTAGCTTAGCCAGTTGTTGAAGTCAGTCATTTTTTCCTTGTACTGTGGTATAATTCTGGGTGATGGCAGGATGCTGCTCATGGCTAGAGTCGTACCTGACTGGGCTACAGGATCGGACAGCTCCTTCATGTCTCTTTTCATGTAGTCCAGGAAGGTACATCTCAGGTCATTCACACTAACATGGACAATGACAGAGTCATATTTGTAATTGGTGCGGAGTGACCTGAGTGCGTGCATTATCTGGCGGATCCTGGCACCCGACAGGCAGCTGTGACAGTAACTTTCTCCTTGTTTCGCTTGGTGACTGGAACATCATTATGCCTGACGTCACCTATGACTAGAGTGTTGAGTACATTGTTATGCCTTATGGGCTGTGGTTGAGTGGCACACTGAGTTTGTGGGCTGTGTGTCATTTGGGTTGTGTTGGGGGTGGAGGTTGCTTGCATTTCTGCTTTGGAGGTCCCTGTTGCTTGGACAGATTTTTATTGAGAGCCTCCACAAATGTAGGAGTCTGTTTTGTGTTTCTGTGTGTTTGTTTTGGTGATGTAGGTTTTGAAGGACTATGTGATGAGTGTGGTGTGGTGCAAGTGTTTACCCTCTCCTCTTGAATGTCTAGTCCAGTCTTGGGTGAAGAGAGCTTTGCTTCCAGTTTGGCTATATAAGTGCATCTCTCACAGGTTGTAGTGTTGGGTGGTAGGAGGAGAGGGTTGTCTGTGTACATGAGGCAATTGTTGCATTTCTCTAAGATGCCCAGGAGAAAACACCGGGAGCTGACCCTTAGACATGCCTGGATAGGTGCTTATTTATCAAGTACTAAAATCTGTTTTCCTCTAGACAAGTGAGGAAAGATGAATGATGTAGTAATTTGTAGCTTATTTAGTGCTTACAATGAGTTCTGAACAAGTGCTGAGCTCAAAGAAACAGATTTGAGTGCTAAAACTAAAAAACTGGCTAATTCTAAGGGAGAATTTGAAGAGCACACTTTATGGCACCAGGAATAGTTAAACCTTAGCTAAGTGGCAGGGGCTCAGAAGCTTACAAACAGTCCTCGCCCTAACTGCTCCCCCATCTTCTCCTGTCTTAGCAGAAATACCCTGATGATCAGAAATACATGCATATTACCCCCACTATTACTGTCAGTAACACTGAGCATACCAAGTATTAAACTCTGTAAACTTCACCTGTAAAGTCCCTGTTTGCCTATGTTAATTTTTTATTTCTTTCAATTCTATAAAACTTTATATATCCTATCCCGCTTTTTTATCTTTTTTTTTTTTTTACCCCAAATTACAGTTCAAATCTCATATTATAATAAGCTCCTCCACTGAGGCACATTATTAGTTTGTTCCAATGTTTTTGCTCTTTCAGGTAATGATGTGCATGCTTAAATCATTATGAAAGTGAATGCACCACCTACTCATAACTAATACCACCAACCTTCTTGGTTCTGTTATTTTTACTTCATCTTGCCTTATAAGAATACCTTTCCTGCAACAGTCTTTGTTCCTAGTGCACCATATTCTTCCTCGTTACATTTTTCAGGTGTCTTTTAGGTTCAAGTATAAATCTTACCTACATTAAATATGTGCAGTCACCTTTTGGTTCATATATCACTGAAAAATCTCCCCAAATCACTTTTACAGCTGTTCACGTTCAAGCTTGCCACTTGAAAACTCAAACTTTTCATTTTTTTATTTCGTAGATTTTCCAGGATGATTTCAACTTATAACCATTCACATGTTGCCTGTATCCTGTCTCCCTTATAAGGATTTTTTTTCTGCGTTCTGTTGCCCTTCCCTTTGTGTTTCTTCAGCCCGATGCCTTATCAATATGCTTACTTTTTCACTTTGCCATTCCTTCCCTATGTATACATTTATCTTCTCCAATCGTTCCTTATAGTTTCATAGGTAAGTACTAGGCTAGCTGGCCTTGCAGGCCATTTTAAGCTTAGCTAATTTCCCTTTTTTTGCTTGAAATCTGTCCCATTTGGTTATTGACTGGCCTTACCCATGGCTATATTACCCCAAACCATAGATAATTGAGGGGACCAGTGCATGGGATAAAACATTTAAAAGCTGCATCTCACCATTAGTAATAAAGGGGGCAGTTCTGGGGTAAATGTTCTGTTTCCCATCCATAGATGAAAGTTGCGCTTGAATATGGACAGGGATACATTTTGTTTTATATGGGTGAGGAGTCTGTTTCACAGCAGCAGTATCCTCTGTGAGATATACCTGTCCCCCCACACCATTCTGTTGATGTTGCAGAAGAGGTACACAGAGAGAGATCACAGACTGAGGATTTTTGATGCAATTTGACTTGATGATCGGCAGTAAATCCATCGGTAATGGATTGGAGGATGCTTTGTATTCTATACACAGGTCACGTGTTAGTAGTCTGTAGGATACTGAGTATCGTGACAGGGTTTTGAGTTGGTCCATGTAGGACATGTGGTTTAAACCTTGTATCCCTTTAGTATGGTATCTCTGTGGGAGTTCCAGTTGTTGCATGTGTCTGGACAGATACATGCCAAAGGGGGCATTATATTCAGTGACTAACCTTAAAGTGGGCTAAGTAAAGGAGGCAATGGCATCCTTGGATCTAGACAAATCCCTTTGTTCATAGTCTGTGTAATAGAGAAAGACTTTCTTACAAATAGACACATGTTGGTTAAAAGTTAATTCAGTATCCACATAATCCCAAACAACTGGGTCATCTCTTAGGGGCATATTGTCAATGTAGAAGTTCCCTGGGGTAGATGACTGCCCAAAGAGTATAGTAATGCATTTTTTGGCATGTAGTTTCAGTCCATGATTTTGGCCATGGTTATTTATTTGGGACAAACTTTCCTGCAGGATGGCTAAGTCATTTGGGATTTCATTGACTGCTCCTTGCTTGCAGTCATCTGCTAACTGTCAGATCCCTTTGGTATTGGCTTTATCTTCAGAAAAGAACAGAAGTCACAGAAATCCTCATTAATCTCATTTTTGTCCTGCTGTTGTCACAAATTCCATCTTCATTTTGTGCATAACTAATCGAACACATTAATTTGGCTAATCCTACTCTGAATTGACCCACATTTGTGTTTGGTACATTTTCGCAAGAAGGGTTTGCACTGTCACCCCTTTCCCTAGATTATACACACTGCTTTTTTGCATAGTGTACTACATGCAACTCCCCCATGAAAAAAAAGTTCTTGGTTGGTTCTAGTAAATTACATTTAAAGTCCATCTGCATTAATAATTTAGTAAATGATGTATCTTCTTTATCTTTTGCTGAAAAGGAAACCCAGGCCTCCCACCCCAAGCTCATATGTTTCTGTCATTAGTCCTTTTTGTGGCATCATGCACTGTACTGCAGGTATTTTAAATACCTCTCATTGTCCTTTATCTGTATCATCATTTCAGAATCAACTGTTCAGTTTATTGCATAACCTCAAGATATAGTCATTTAATATGAAGTCCTTCAGTACTGTAGTAATCCATTTTAGGATGAAAAACTAGTGAACAGATTTGTATTGCTGCTCCATTGTATCTCTTACATTCAGACATGGATTATTACCTTAGTGAGTGTTAGGTGGGATATTCTGAACAATAAACCCAAAGGTTTCCCCAAAGTCTTGGGCAACATACTTATCCAGCTTTACTATCAGTTTGGCATTTAATTCATGTCGGTAACTGGGTGGATAAATACTGTATTCTGCTTCATTTTTTTCTTTCCATTATCCCAGCTGCTGCATAACCCTGTTCTTCACTATTACTTCCTAATAGTACTCCTTCCTCACGCATATTTGCATCACTTTGTCGCTGCTGCTTATGTTCTCATGGCACTACAGTTGATTCCTTATTTGCCTTTTGCTGCAATCTTCCTGTGCATACAGTCAGCCCTGTTTTGTCTCAGATTGCATCATCCCGAACTAGATCTGTCATTCTTCCCCTTGTACCACAATATAACACTTATGTTGTAACCACTTGCTGGTTTTAAGTACTGCATCTTGACATCATTGTGCATTTTCTCCACCTCGTTTCCACTTATTTCGCCATTCGGTTTATTTCCTCACCAAGAAGTGCTTTGTACCACGACCTGTAAACTAGTAGGGGAATTTTCAGTGTCATGGACAGACCCTCCCCCATTCCTCATTCAATATGATATACCACCTTGAATTTCCCATGAAAAATAGGTTTCTGGTTTTGGGGGGAATGATCCATTCAGCAGAACAAATATGCATATATTTATAAATACATAATTGGAAGTAAAGGACTACAGAAAATGTATTTCTGTAATATAGTCTGGTTGGAGTGCATTGTAGGATAAATAATCCTTTCTGTGAAACAAAAATTTACTGTGTTTGCTGCGATACATATTGGGTGTAACAAATTTCAAAAATGCAACTGCTTTAATCATGCAAGGACATCAAGTACTGCAGTATATCAAAATGTGAGGTACAACATTTTGAGTTTCTGTTCGTAGTTCACCTTTCAGCAAAATGTCTTGGAGATCTGATCTGCTTTTTCTATGGGTTCATCATGTAAGTATTTAGTAGTGAAGGTTTTTGTGCATCTGTTGCCATGACTGCTAGGAAGTTTATTGGCATATATTTGTATTCGAGTTATTTGGATTGTAAATTTACTGCTTTGCTTTTCCCTTGACTGATGGTATGATTGTATATTATTGCTGGTAGCACACATCAGAAAGTCTGCCCTTTTTATTTTTATGACATTTAAGTCTTTGTATTTATGTAAATGATAAAAAAATATAATTGGCTAGATTATAATTCAGCTGTTCAGTTTAGTTGACATTGTTAGGTATAAGCAGTGTATTTCTTTGTATCACTGTAGGAAACAAAACACAGAAATTAGCCACATACAGAATTTTGTCCATGTTTGGATTGTTTTCTTGTTTTTAGAAGCATGGGTTGGGAAGTACAATTTTTTAATGTTTGGTTATTACAGTAACAAGTAAATGTTCAGTCATTTTCAATTGTAATTTATTGTTGATGGCTTGATATGTTTCAGTGCATAAGTTGAATACTGAACAACAGGAGATATCCAAGTGATGCTACATAGTTAAATGAGAAGTAGCAGACATGGAAGCAGAATATTTTGTAGGCAGCCAAGAGGACAGGGAGGTATAATCTGTAGATTTGGAGCTGATTTTGTACCACACTTTAAAGTTGTTAATGTATGTAGAGTGATACACTGTAACTGAATTCTTGTTGCATTATTCCTAATAGTGATACGTTTCTCCTCCAGGGTCAGCAGTCATTTGCATGAAGATGATGTATTCCTGGAGGAACTGGAGACCGAAGGGGAGAGGCAACTACGAGGCCTGCTGATGCAACAGTTGGACACCAATGTTTCAGTTGATAAGTAAGTATCAAGCAGCAGGCATGTCTCCTCTGCAAG
>NC_056749.1:175718759-175831259 GCF_019279795.1 Protopterus annectens
GTGGTTAGCATTGCCACCTCACAGCAAGAGGTTCTCCAGTTCGATTGTCGGCTGGGGTGCCTTTTGTGTGGAGTCTGCATGTCCTCCCTGTGGTTGCATGGGATTCCTCTGGGTGCTCCGGTTTCCTCCAACATCCAAAGACATGTTGTAGGTGGATTGGACACTCTAAATTGGCCCTAGGCATGAGTGAGTACGTGTGTGTGCCTTCTGTGGAAGGTTGGGTGCTGGGCTGGCAACTCGACACTGTAAAAATCCACTGCCAGTCATGAGCGGACAGGTGATCCGCTGTGGTGACCCCTAACTGGGAAAAGATGAAAGAAGAAGAAGATTGCAAATTCCATATCCACGCTTGGGAGTCCTTATCCTATTCCTTTTAATGAATACAAATTCCTTTCAGGTTACCTGGTAACTAGTATATATTTTGCTCCATTATAGGCTAACTCTTCTCTTATCACCTTAAGAAAATAGCAGGTTGAGTAGCTTGGAGTTTTGATACATGTAAAGTGAGGCACTGAACACAAAGTTAGAGAATCCCTCAGCAGGTTCATAGCACTATACTGAAACCAATGTTATTGTCAAAAGTGTGTAAAATACAGTCTCTCAAATATTTGCACAGAAGATTAAAAGCTTCTTGCCTGAACTCCAAGTCATATTTCTATGCTAAATGCAGTCTACACTGTATAAGATATAAGATCTTACAAAAGTCAAATAGACAGACACAGTGGCAGAATTTTCTTCTGTTTATAGGGGTTCAGGGTTATAGTTCTTCTTGACAAACAGCCTTTTTTCAAAAATCATTTCTAATGCATTTTGCAGCCCTAGCTTTGTGCATGATCAGACCCAGAGCTCTTCCTGTGTTATCATCTTCAACTTTAAGTGCTTAATCCTAAGCACTTTACAAAAAAATAAATTGGAAGCACAATAAATTAAACACAAAATTAAATAAGTAATTCATACAGCAAATTAAACACAAATTCACAAACATGGCTCCTTTACTTGTATACTTCCATATGGAATAATAACATTTTTGGACTGGTTTATTTAACTAATCCATCCACAGCCCCTTTTCCCATTTTTGCATATGGGGTTGGGGTGTCACTTCAACAGTGATAATCATCTAGAGCCTAGGTTTCCATGACCAGGTGGTTAACCCTGCCATGGCGTTTCTTCCATACTACACACTCCCATGCACTCTCACACCTATGGCCAGTTTAGAGTGTCCAATTTACCTACTACATGTTTTTGGAATTTGGGAAGAAACAAGAGCTACCAGTGAAAACTCATGGAAACATAGAGAGGACATGCAAACTCCAGACAGAAGGCATCCTAGCTAAGAATTGAACTGGGAACCTCTTGCTGTGAGGTGATACTACTCTACCACCCATCATGGATGGATGGAGTCCTTAACTAAATGACCTATCGGTTAAAATTGTACATCATGTCAAATGCCAAGGTGGTAGAAAACAAATGATGCAAAGACTATTAATCTAATGTGCTTCAGTGGAGCTGTTAACAAATAATTGTCGATTTTTATTCATATTTTAATACTTTCCTATTTTCATTACTGTTATTGAGGGTCATGTTGTGAAATTTCATTGTGACTGGCAGAAAATTACACTTTCATTGTCCTTATGTAATATGCCTTACTATGTACAATGCCAAATATTTGCTAGTAATTGTGAATATATATATTATTTCCATGTGTGCATTATTATTGCCAAGACACAGGCACTCCAGTGCCATAAGAAGGATAACACCATGACTGCAGTCCAGTCAACTTTTTATTTTTTTTTATTTTACATTTGTCTGACTGGACAAGGTCCATTTACAGCGGAGGCCAGGGGAGAAAAGCTCCACAAAATGAAGTAGACAAATACATAATACAGTTTTGTAATAAACAACTACGCAAGACAGTTTTGCAGAAAAACATTAAAGTAACATAGCTATATAAAAAAAATAACTACATTTGTTTAGTACCTAGATTGTACAGTCTGCAAGACATGAAAAGTTGTTTGTGAAAATTTAGACAAAAAGGTAATTCTATATTTCTGCATTATCAATATAGTACAGTATCACTGTAAAGACTTGAAATACATTAACAATTATAATCACAAAGACATTTGTTTATCAGTGAACAACATTCCTGTTTAAGCCTTTTTAACAGTATTGATTGTTCACACGATATTTAAACTAGTTTTGCTTATGGATTGCAACTTCATTTTTTCCGAAAATGCTCAGGAATCTAATGATGTATTTAAGCTGCTAGAGATATGATATTCCATGGGAGCTAGATATTATTTGTGGATATCTTAGTCTTGGAAACATTAATGTACATATGGAAATGCTACATATATTCATAATTAGTAGCAATTTATCCAGTATACTATGTGACACACAAATAATAGCAGTGTATTTTGTTAGCTAACATGATATTTTACATTATTCACTTATCTTTATTTCTATCTATATCTATTTTTTTTAATTTTTCCAAGTCTTTTGGGTTTCTAATACCATGATGGGGATGGACTCCATTCCTAAGTCAAAGTATGATTAAAGTTCATGAAATTAGTATTGTTTCAACCTTTGATGTCAAAAGTGCTCTTCGGACCACCCACAGTGTGCCCAGTAATGACGACTCCTGCAATTTGTATGGGGTTACATGGATTGGTAACATATCTAAATACAATTGTAGGTTCTTTTTTATAAGACCCATTGCTCCTACTACTATTGAAACTGTCTGGGTATCTTTTTTCCACATTGCTCTCGTTTTTGCTTGCAGATGCTGATATTTTATGACTTTGTGCCTCTCTGTACGCAAGACACTGTAGTGACTGGGTGTGGTGATTTCAATGATCAATGCTACTCTTGTCTTCTTTTCTTGAACCACTATATCTGGTTTTCTAGCATCTGTCTTTTAAACTGTAGGTAATGGGTGATATAAACATTTTCTATGATGCTTTGTGGCTCATGTTTCCAGTGTTTTTCAGCCACTTCAATACCATAATGTTTGCACAATCCCCAGTGCAACAGTCTCACCACATTATTAAGCCTTTCAGTATGCAGTTCTTCTGCCATTAGTATGTTGCAACCAGCAACAAGGTGTGCAACTGTTTTTAATTTGGTTTTACAAAACCTACATTTGTCTGTTTCTCCTACATGTTCAATGGACTTTATAAACCAACGTGTATGCAGCCCACTATCTTGGGCCACCAATATTAACCTTTCATCTCTTGGTTTGAATTTGCCTCTCCTTAGCCATTCCTGTGTTCGTCCTGATCAACAGGAGGTTCTTCCAGAAGTTTTCTATACTTGCAACTATATTTATGCTTTTTCCACATTTCTTGCCTTCTCATCTGATCCTTCACCTTATATTCTTCATTTTGTTTTTTTGGCATATTCAGTTGCTGCTTGATTTTTATCTACTTCTGGTTTGATTTCCATTCCTGCTCGATGCCGATAAGCTTCTGCTAGATTAAGCAGAGAAGTCATCTTATATTTATTCTCCTCATGTTTCAGAACTTTCACTACATTTAGGTCTTGTAAGGTTAGCAGATATGCATGGGGTCCCATGATTGCAGATCTATACATATAATCAATTTCAAGGAGGCCCATCCCTCCTTTGGAACACGGAATATATAATCTTGGTATTCACTGATTTTTATAAATCATTTGATGAGCATGAAGCATCCTTCTTGTTTTCCTATCTAATCTACCAAACACGTTTTGGGGCCAGTCAATCACTTCAAAACTGTAAGTTAGGACAGGAAGAGCAAATTGGTTTATAGCCTAGATTTTGTTCCTAGATGTCAGTGCTGTTTTCATGATTAATTAAGTCTTCTGAAGTATTCCTTACTAAGTTTTATTTACATTTTTTCATGTTTTATTGTTGATTCTTCATCACTTCCCAAATATTTATACACTCCTTCTTGCTCAAATTCTTTTGTATCACATTCTTGTCCCAAACTGATGTTTTCCAGGCGATGCAGTTTTCCCCCTTTGAATTTTTGTCCCTGGGATAACAATTTGTCCTTCGTCATGGCTTAATTGCAAAGTGGTCTACTACTGTTTCATGGTCACTGTAATATAGCTGATCAGTGTGGGGTGTATCTTATACATTTTTAAGCACTCTTTTATCCATGAATGAGGGATACTATCAAATACTTTTTTGTAGTCAATCCATGCCATACTTAGATTCTTCACCTTTTTACAGTTCTCCACTATGACTTTAGTTAACAACAAATGACCCTTTGTTCCATATGACTTTCTTTTATTGCCCTTTTTTTCTTCTGCCATAATTGAGTTTTCTTCTAAATGACTATAAACTCTGTCAGCATCAATTCCCATGTATAGTTTATATGTCATCGGAAGGCAAGTTATTGGTCTATAATTTTTAGGGTAGCTTGCAGGTTCACTCTTATAGTTTTTCCTGTTGTTAGCCAGGTTGGTGTCTGTTCTGTGTGGGCATATAAATAGTTCTTACTCATGGCTAAGTCTTCGTGCAAAGATGTTAATACTTTTAACCAGAAGTTAGGTCCTGGGATTTTCTAATTACAGGCTTTTCTTAACTTTGTTTCAATCTCTCTCTGGCTGTTACTTTATCCCATTTCAGTCCTGCACCTTTAAACTTCTTATTCTTTTTTTTTTACTTCTTCTGTCCATTTAACATCTTTGTTATGTTCCACAGGATCTTCAGAAATACTTCTCCAAAATGTATCTATTTCTTCTTTTTTGGCAGTTTTTCAATTCCTTTTACCTTATTTCTCAGTTCTCTATAAAACCTTTTTGGGTCATCAATAAATTGCTTATTTTGCACTTTTCCTTTATATTTATCTTCATATCTTCTAATTTTTCTACCTGTGCTGAAAATTTTAGTTTATTTGCGATAGTGCATGGTAGATCCTGGTCTGCTCTAATACTGTGCATTGCTTTTATCACATCTATCTTTCTTAGTATTTTTGTTGATCTGTTTCCTATTATTTATTCTTCTAACAGTGACACTTTTTGTCTTAATTGCTTTATAGTTTTCTCTATTCGTT
Source organism: Protopterus annectens (assembly GCF_019279795.1). NCBI lineage: Eukaryota > Metazoa > Chordata > Ceratodontiformes > Protopteridae > Protopterus > Protopterus annectens. The sequence goes on from NC_056749.1 coordinate 175,723,796, forward strand.
ACTTTCATGATGATATTCGATTTCTCTCCTTCCTTTCCCTCACTATCCTGTGTTCTTGTGGTAGAACTTTATCAGTTATTAATTTAGCTGCACATTAATATATTCTGTTTACTTCTGTTATATCGCATGGCTCTCTATGAACAGTCCTAATTACAGTGTTCATTTGTTTTATCAGATTTCTGACTTTTTTTTAATCTAGCTGTATGTGTGTGTGAGTATAGTATGTGTATAAATATTTTCCTAGAATCACAGGCCAAAAAACAAGAAATATAATATAATATAATATTTAGTACAGTACAGTGTGGATAGGGGTATCCTAGACAGCCAAGTACTACCATCTTGGACTAAAGTGTAAGTTGGACTGCTTGTAGTGGAAAAATTTAGTAGGTTTGCATACTTTATTTTAGTAAGGTTAGGAATACTGAAATAAACATAAAATTAATGTATACTGTTTCCAACAAATTATTCCTTTATGACTGAGTGCTTACTAGGATGACAGTCTTAGCCTGTATGCATAAGTGTTATCTGTTGATAATAAGAGTGATTTGCTTTAATTACTTCTGTTTCCTACTAAGAGATCACTCAAGGGCTGCGGTTGTCATTTTATGATTGTTTTATCTACTTATGAATAGCTCATACACCTTTCATTATTGAACCAATATTAAAACAAAAAGGTACATGTACAAAAGTTTTCCATTTATAGCACCTGTTGTAATAGTATTGAAGCAAGATACATTTTGATGGCATTATTATGTAGGTTTAGAACTGCAATTTTAAGACTACTTAAACAAAACAAAGTTTAAAATAGATAAAAGTCTGTAAACACAAATGTATCTAGTGAACATCTAAACAGGTGAATTTTTTTGTGTTTTATATAACTTGATGGAAACAGATAAACAACACGACTCATGGTTTATAGTTTGCAAATTACATTTTTGAGTTTTGTTTGTGTCTTTCAGCTTTTCCCGGTTAGGACTCGCCACAGCGGAACTTCCGGTCCGCTAATGATTGGTAGTAGATTTTTACGTACTGGCTTGCCGGGCCTAACGCACAACCTTTTTGTATTATTTATTATTGTTTTTTTTTTCCTTGTCTCTGCTTTAAATCTTTTAACTAGTTGCCACATTTTAAAGATTAAAAATAAAACTTTCTTTAGCAAAAGTGAACTAAGCAAAACACTCAGGCTATGATTCAGCAATGAAATTTGGAAACTTGTGTAACTTTGAATTTGTTTCATTTTGGTAAGAGGGTTATCTTCTGCTTTACTTGCTGGACAATAATTTGTGATTATTTCTTTTTTTAATTACTTTAAAGTGCCTACATGCAACAGTCACAGACTACTATAAATAGTAACATACTAGGTTTCTTATGAGGGAACTTTGTCATCATCATCATCTTCTTTCGGCTGTTCCCGTTAGGGGTCGCCACAGCAGATCACCTGTTTCCATTTCTTCCTGTCCTCTGCATCTTGCTCTGTCACACCAACCACCTGCATGTCCTCTCTCACCACATCCATAAACCTTATCTTAGGCCTTCCTCTTTTCCTGTTACCTGGTAGCTTCATCCTTAGCATCTTTTTCCCAATATACTCAGCATCCCTCCTCAGCACATGTCCAAACCAATGTAATATTGCCTCTCTGGCTTTGTCTGCAAACCTTCCAACCTGGGCTGACCCTCTAATATACTTATTCCTAATCCTGTCCATCCTCGTCACACCCAGTGCAAATCTTAACATCTTCAACTCTGCCACATCAAGCTCTGACTCCTGCCTTTTTATCAATGCCACTGTCTCCAACCCATATAACATAGCTGGTCTCACTACCCTCTTGTAGACCTTCCCTTTCACTCTTACAGGTACTCGTCTGTCACAAATCACTCTTGACTCTCTTCACCACCCACTCTATCCCGCCTGTACTCTCTTCTTCACCTCTCTTCCACACTCACCGTTACTCTGAACTATTGAGCCCAAGTATTTAAACTCATCCACCTTCGCCACCTTTACTCCCTGCATCCTCACCATTCCTCTATCCTCCCTCTCATTCACACACATATATTCTGTCTTAGTCCTGCTGACCTTCATTCCTCTTATCTCTAGAGCATATCTCCATCTCTCCAGGGTCTCCTCCACCTGTTCCCTACTCTCACTACAGATCACAATGTCATCTGCAAACATCATAGTCCATGGGGACTCCTGTCTGATCTCGTCTGTCAACCTGTCCATCACCATTGCAAATAAGAAAGGGCTCAGAGCTGATCCTTGATGTAGCCCTACCTCCACCTTAAATGCATCCGTCACTCCCACTGCAGACCTCACCACTGTCACACTGCCCTCGTACATATCCTGTACCAGTCTTACATACTTCTCTGACACTCCTGACTTCCTCATACAATACCACAACTCCTCTCTAGGCACCCTGTCATATGCTTTCTCTAAGTCTACAAAAACACAATGCAACTCCTTCTGACATTCTCTGTACTTTTCCATCAACACTCTAAGAGCAAACATCGCATCTGTAGTGCTCTTTCCTGGCATGAAACCATACTGCTGATCACTAATCATCACATCCCTTCTTAACCTAGCTTCCACTACTCTTTCCCACAACTTCATGCTGTGACTGATCAATTTAATCCCTCTGTAGTTGCTACAGCTCTGCACATCATCCTTATTCTTAAAAATCTGTACCAAAACACTTTTTCTCCATTCCTCAGGCATCCTCTCACTTTTCAAGATTTCATTAAACAATCTGGTTAAAAACTCCACTGCCATTTCACCTAAACACCTCCATGCTTCCACAGGTATGTCATCTGGGCCAACAGCCTTTCCATTCTCTTCATAGCTATTGTTACTTCCTCCTTGCTAATCCATTGCACTTCATGATTCACTATCTGCACATCATCCAACATTCTCTCCCTCTCATTCTCCTCATTCATCAGTTATGAGGGAACTTTGTAATGTTTTATAAAAACCTGATTTCTATCAGGGTTACCGTGAGATGTATCTGCTTATTTTCTGATGACATATTTGAGGGCAGACAGGAGTATTTATTGTAAGATATTGATCTGCTGCTCCTTAAAAAGACCTGCGTGCTGGTGCTGGTCTGGCTCCAGCTGTAGCTACAGCGTAGCTGCTTAGTTTTCCCCATTTTTCACGGTAGTTATCTCACAGCTAACTGCGGTTCCTTGAAAGGTCCTGCTTTCTGGTGCAGGTCTGGCACCGGCTGTAGCGGCAGCGTGGTAGCTTTGCTTCCACCTTTTTTAGCGACGGTGTGGCAGGTTAGTTCTCACCATCTCTTTAGTAGCTACATGCAGCTAACTGCTGCTCCTTGAAAAGACCTGCTTCTGGTGTTGGTCGTCTAATACCCTGTGGCTGACCCAACTAGCCCTGAGTAGCGGCTGTCTTATCAATTAGGATTTTATTTACTCCTTCTTACTGATAGTTTCACAACTACTTCTTCGGTTAAACAGACCACCGAATTTACTCCTGCTAGGGCTATAACCTCTAATGCTGACCCACTGTTATTTTAAAACACTCAATCTCTTTCCTCTACCTGAACTGTGTGTAACTTACACTGGCCTAGATTAGGCTGGGGTTTCTCTTCCCCTTCAGGTACCTACCCTCATCTTTCATTCAAGGATAACTGTCTGGAACTAGATGCTCCCCTCTGTTTCCCTGTGCTTTTAATCTATTAATTAATACATTTGTGGTAATAGCTTCTCTAGTGCAGTTTATGATATAGCTGGTAGTAGCCTTTTGTAAGACTGTGCATATTGTACCATGTGCTGTGCCTAACATTAACTACTGTTGTGCAATTCTCTCAACCCAGCCTGTTTGTTACTGCCTTTTCATTGTCAAATAACTCAGATTTATTTTTACTAAAACGACCTGTGATTTCTGCACTGCCTTAATTACATTGTGTTGCAATTAGTTATTCTAACATTATTTTATTTTCTCAACTTCTCTTCCCCCTATATTAGCTACCCCCTGGATATACCCTGTGTTTTTGCCTGGGTGGAACCCCTCCGCTAATTTCTGCTACTGTAATTTTCCAATACCTAGACTTCTCCTGCAACCCTCTACATCAAGAGTCAAGAAAGTATGTCTACCTTTATGTTAGACTTGTAAATTGTAACACTTTTAACCCTGCCAAGCTATCTGTTAGCTCCCAGTCAAGCTTGCCAGCAGCAACCCCCACCCTTACTCTTACATTTCCAATCCCTCCCTGACCAAACGTGTTATTTAAGCCTGAGCTTTCCCTCCCTCTAGCCTTATCTTTTACTTCCACTGTGACCCTCTCTACATTACTGTAATCTCAGCTACTGACCACTATATGTCTCCCTTTCCCCTTTAATTATCTTGTGTACCAGTTTTGTATCTCTACCCTATGCTGACTATTTCACCCCTCATATTCCTATTCCTTCCTTCTTCCACTCTTGCCCTATCCTCCTAGATACCCTACTTACTTGGCCTCAGCCAGCTTTCTCTGATAATTTTTCCTTCCTCTTTGGTTTACTGTTTAATCCCCCGCCTGCTGCGCCTAAGTGGGCTCACTCCGCCTCCCTACCCCCACTCCCACCCACCCCCAGGGGTCCTAGTCTTATAGCTCTACAACCACACCCCCTCCTCTCCTATCCTCTCCTTCCCGCCAAATTGTTACCAAGCCTTAACACACCCCTTCCACTCCCCCCTTCACTTTCTTTGCCCTATTACCGTAATTTCTTAAATTACCTTTCTCCCTTACTTATACTTCTCCTTTTACCCTACTCTATCTTCTCTAGTCCTATCATTCTTTATTCCCTTTAGCATCCAATTCTTGTTTCCAACTTTTCAAAAGATATACCACCCCCTCTCCTGCTTACCACACTCATCCTCTCTCCCTTGTACTTTCCTCCTTCCTCCTCACTTCTCGGATAACTAAATAATGACTAACTACATACCAACTTTGCCTATACTCTCAATCTTACTCTGGACCACCCTTCTCTCTACATACCATCTCACCTTCTTTGAAATTTCACTTAACAACTATCAAAATGCTTCACAAAAACACACTTCTACTTTATTCACTTTCACATCATACTCTAATGTTAATTCCACCCCTAGCTATCATCTACCTATATTCCACAGGCTACATCACCTTACCTACATCCTACAATCAGACAAAAAAACAAAACCTCTCACATTTCTAAAGAGCAATCTTTTAACTAAACTAGTTAATCCTACCCTACAAGATGGGGACATCCACCCCAACCCTGGCCCTATCTCCCCTCCTCCCCAAAACTGCTCACCTAACCCTAACAATAACTTCCTCATAGGACACCTCAACATTCAAAGCATACATAAGAAAATACCCTTCATCCATGCCCTCTTAGATATCCACTCTTTTGACATCCTTTGCCTCTCTGAAACCTGGCTAAACCCAAGCACAAAAGACTCAGACATTATACCCCAAGGTTATAATATAGTAAGACATGACCGCTTAAAACGTAAGGGTGGTGGTGTAGCAATACTTTTCAAAAATCAACTTAACATCTCTACCCAACCAGCATGTCCAAACCAAGATAGCAAAATAGAAGCCATCATTATTAAACTCCAACTAAATGCCAAAAAAGCCCTTTACTTTATATGCGTGTATCTTCCTCCAGGTAACAACATTCCTATATTAGAAGACTTTCTAAGCTGGGTTTCTACCACCTACCCCCAAGAAACCATAATTCAACATAGATTGGAACACTATTAATGACGACAATCCCTCCTCTCATATTAACCTACATGGTTTCACCCAAACCATTACCTCAACTACAAGAGTCCATAAGCCCAGTAAGAGAGTATATTAGACTGGATACTCACAAATAAAGTCAACAAACAGTATAAAGTAGGTACTATGCCAGACGATATCAGTGACCACTCCCTAACCTACATTACTAGACAAAAATCAGAATATGTTAACCTCCCAAATACTAGGCTAATTCGTTCTATCAAGCATTTTAACATAGACCTCTTCCAAGCTGAACTGAAAGCATGCAATTGGAATTGCTTAAAATCACTTCCCCTGGAGGAGGCAGTCTCATTTTTCAATACTACCTTCTTATCCATACTTGATAAACATGCTCCTGAACGTTCTATTAGAGTAAAAACCAAAACAGCCCCATGGCTTACCAACAATACTAAAAAACTCATTCAGACTAGAAACAAAGCATGGACAAAATGGAGATGCCATAGACAAAACCCTGATTTAGTTCTTTTTCGCCAGCTTAGAAATCTAGCTAAGAAATCAATAATCTCTGACAAGAAAATTCTACTGTGAACTTCAGGAAACTCATCTTAACAATTCTAAATATTTCTGGTCATCAGTAAATAGACTTCTCTCCCCAGGAATTGCTAAAACTCCATCCCCACTTAATGCTGACCCAGAAACCCTCTCCAGTCTGCTACTGCTTTCCTCTCTTTTTTCTGAAACTATTCAATCCCTAGCCAAACAAATGAACACCAACAACTCTTATATTCCAAATAATATAGCTAACTCCTCCTATAACTTCTCTCTAAAACCCATATCTACTTCTTTCATCTATAGACTCATTCACAAACTGAAACCTTGCACCCCTTCTGCAGACAAGCTCCCTTCTCTCTTCCTTCAGAAAGCTGCCAAAGAAATTGCTTACCCTATATCCTTACTTATAAACAGAACTATCCAAGAGGGAACCATCCCTGACATCTGGAAAATCTCCTATATTATCCCACTACATAAAGGTGGTAACTCCTTGACCTTTCCAACTTTAGACCTATCGCCTTCTCTCACCCCTAGCAAAAATCATGGAAAAATGTATTCATCAGCAACTTGTGCACTATCTCTCTCTTCACAACATAATAGCAAACTGTCAGCATGGCTTTAGACCTCACCACAGTACCACCACTGCCCTTCTTTCCTTTGTAGATACTATCAACAAACATCGAAACAACAATACTCTCTCTTCCACTCTCTTCATTGATCTCTCTAAAGCTTTCGATATGGTCAACCACTCTCTCTTAATCAACATTCTTGAATCTCTCTCTTGTGATAAATTCACCATTAAGTGGTTTAAATCTTATCTTAACAACAGACAACAAGCAGTAATATGGGAAAACCATATCTCATCACTCTTGCCCATTTCCATCGGAGTTCCCCAGGGCTCCATTCTTGGTCCACTTCTGTTCTCTCTCTTTATTAACGATCTACAGACTGCAATCCCACAAGCAACCTGCATACAATGCAGATGATTCTACCCTTATCTGCTCGGCACCATCCTCTACAGAACTGATCTCACTGACCCAAAATACCTTTAATTCAGAAACATGGTTTTCTAAACGGTTTCTCCTTCTAAATGCCAAAAACAAAACTCCTCCTCTTCTCCCCCACCACTCGGTCCCCCCCTTTAAACTTTACCATTTCCTCAAATAATAGTACTCTCATCTCCCCTGATCTCACTACAAAACTTCTAGGAATAACCATTGACAATAATCTCCTTCGATCAGCACATTAACAACAACATCAAGTCAGTTAACAGAAAAATAGGATCCCTTTATCGCATCAAACCTTTTCTAACCCCAGCAACTAGAATCAAAATTGCACAATCTCATCTTTTATCAACTCTCCTATCGCTTCCCCTATTTATACAAACCTTAAGAAAAGTAACCTCAATAAACTTGCAACCTGCTATAACAACATAGCTCGGCCACTAGTAACCCATTTAGGACCCACCATTGTATAAACCTAAAACAACTAGGCTGGCTCGAATTTCAAAACTACCTTATAATTCCTCAACTCACTATTGCGCACAACATATTACACCTACCTGACAACACCCCAATACTCTCTCAACTTCTAATCCCTTACAACAATCTCAACTCACTTCGCTCCTCTTGTAAACTCATGGCAAAATCTATAAAGGCAAACAACACAGCAGGTGATTCTTTATTCACTAACACAATAGGTAGAAGTTGGAATCTCCTACCTAGTGACATAACTCTGACTACATCCCTGCCACTTTTCAAACAAAAAATTAAACACTACCTCCAAAATCATTGGCTATGTTCCTGCAATACACCTGACTAACCAGTCTTTTACCCTGTTTCCCCTCCACTCTTTTTTTCTCTACCCACCTCAGTTTTGTTTCTTTCACTGTTTTGAGATTTAAGTATGTACTTTTTGCACAATTGTGTATATGTAATGAACTGCTTATTGTAAACTTGTTTCTTTTTTAAATTATCTTTCTTTTTGTTTTTGTAATATCTGATCTTAGCTTTTATCTTAGAGTAGTAACTTTTTTTTTATGTAATGTACGTAGTATATAGTGGAGCTTTTCTCCTCGGGCCTCTGCTGAAAATGGACATGTATCCAGCCAGACTAGCCCGGTCAACAAATGTAAAATAAATAAAAAATAAAATGTAGATTAAGGCATCTGTAGTCAGACCACATACTTCTTGAAGGTGTTTCTTTAGACAGTGTAGTGTGCAGTTAGACAACAACATATTGTATTAGGAGATGGAGTATGAGGACAAACTATGCTTTTTTATGATTAAATAACAATGCATCTTATAATATGTTGTTGCTGCACAGAGACAAAGGTTAAAGATCTTGGTGAAAACACCAAATGCAAGAGTGATGAAGAAGTGTGCAATTCCTTACTTCTATCGTACAAAGTTACAGAAAGCACACATGTTGTACTGAAATTCGGGTAGATGTGTAATAAACAACACTATCAAAGAGCAAAAATTATAAATGAGATTTTGTTCAAGAAATTGACAACAAGATTTGTGTGAGTAGGTTAGACATTTATACTTTTAGAACATCCACAGACAGTATTTTATGCATGGTGCATATCATTTATAACAAAAGTTTAAAATAATGACAAGTATCAATCTTGTTTCTATGCTCTGACAGTTCTGCAGTGATGTTAGAATTGCCTTAAAAATTATATGGTGTGACTACTGCTTTATAGGCTATGACTACTGCTTCTTAAAAAAGAAACTTCAACTGTGTAAGACAGCTATTTTTCCACACCCCTTTCTTATGAAAACATTATTCATAATAGTATCTTGGAAGCAGATACGTAACCCTTTCCATACTTGAGAAATGAACTAATGCAGATTTATAATAATATCAGAATGTCTACAGTGAAGTTTGTTAGCATAACACAGAATGCAAAGTGAAAGTATTAAATTGTTATGTTAATTGTGATTATTTTTGTGTTGCAGTTAGAAATCAGGGAAACAAAAGTATAAAACATTAAAAAGAATTCGATTTCTTCAATTCATGAAATAAACCATTGCAACCAAAATAGAGAGGAGACCAAATTATAAGGTATCATTTGATTTTCACATATAAAGATTATGCACCAACAAAAAGCATGCTGATAGAAAATATAGTGCTATGCTACATGATTTACTGAGAACCCAGTATTTGTTGTGGGACAAAATCGATTTTAAAGATGATGTTATACATGATGAAAATGTTAATCTCAGATATACTAAATACAGCAACACCAAAGAGGTCAAGAGAGGGTGATACTAATCACATACTTGCATGCATAGCTTAGTGTTTTAATTACAAAGAAGGAAATTAAAGGTCAACAATCTATAATGTGTTGTACATAATAATGCTAGTCAACAAAAGTACAGGATCAAGTAAGTGGTACTTGGGATCAACAGTTCAGAGTAATGATGAGTGTGGAAGAGAGGTGAAGAAGAGAGTACAGGCAGGGTGGAATGGGTAGAGAAAAGTGTCAGGAGTGATTTGTGACAGGCGGGTACCAATAAGAGTGAAAGGGAAGGTCTACAAGAGGGTAGTGAGACCAGCTATGTTATAGGGGTTGGAGACGGTAGCATTGTCGAAAAGGCAGGAGTCAGAGCTGGATGTGGCCAAGTTAAAGATGTTAAGATTTGCACTGGGTGTGACTAGGATGGACAGGATTAGGAATCAGTATATTAGAGGGTCAGTTCAGGTTGGGCAGTTTGGAGACAAAGCAAGAGAGGCAAGATTGCGTTGGTTTGGACATGTACTGAGGAGGGATGCTGGGTATATTGGGAAAAGGATGCTAAGGATGGAGCTGCCAGGTAAGAGGAAAAGAGGAAGGCCTAAGATGAGGTTTATGGATATGGTGAGAGAGGACATTCAGGTGGTTGGTGCGAAAGAGCATGATGCAGAGGACAGGAAGAAATGGATGATCCACTGTGGTGACCCCTAACGGGAACAGCCGAAAGAAGAAGAAGAAGATCACCATCATATATTTTGCTTGAGTAATGCAATGAGGTTCACCTCTAAATTATGAAAGCATACAAAGATGTAATTCTCTTAATTAAAGCATATGGACAAAAGCTTAAAGAATGGGGGAGACAAAGGACAAGAATCAGGAACAGATTACAAATATTGCTCTTTTAAATTTGGAAAGTTGCTAGAATAGCAGGTTTAACATTAGAATGCATTTTCTGAAGGATATGAAGTCTAATACTCAAATGTCTGTCATTATTTATTGATTTCAAGCCTTAATGGAATTGCCAGAAAGCCACAAATTTTAGAAGGAACAGACGAAAAATATGTGCAAGAATCTGGATATTCTGCAAAATTCTGGACAAACAGAAAGGTATACCTGCATCTGTAGTCAGACTTGAACTAGGCTGTTACTGTTCCAGAACTCACGATCTTATTTGGGTCATCCAAAGCTTGTTAATTTCTATTGGTCTAGATAAAACCCACTATTTCTTTATTAGCCCTCACAACAGAGCAGTCATTCTGTTGAAGTCTTTTATAAAATACACACCATAATTTTTTGATGTAATTGTGTAATGATTTTGAAGCTCAAACCATTAAATCTGCATGGGATGAAGTCTTTGTTTCAAAAATCCATGGAATGAGATGCATCACTCTAAATGCAGTTTTTATCAGTGTAATCAAAAACAACTGTTCTGTCTAGAAATAATACAATTTGTACACTTCCTGACTCCTATTTGTTGTGTGACTGTGGGGTTAGTACATTTAAGTAAGAGTCCTAGTGGGGTACCACCCATGGTGAAAATGGTATACAGTACTTTTTATCTGGTTGCTGTGTGTTACGTATGTTCTACTAGTATTTTAGGTTTTAGTTAAGTCTTTATATCAGCAGGTATTTATTGAAAGTGCTTATTTGGGTTCACCAGCCACGGTGGTACAATGGTAGCATTGTTGCCTCACAGTAAGAGATTCTCCTGTTTGATTCTCGGCTGGAGTGCCTTATGTGTGGAGTCTGCATGTCCTCCCAGCGGTCGAGTGGCCTCCGAAAGACATGCGTGAATAGGCGTGCCTTTGCTGAAGGTTGGGCATTAGGCTGACAACTCAGCACCATAAAAATCTACTGTTAATCATTAGCAGACCGGAGTTCCGCTGTGTCGACCCCTAACCTGGAAAAGCCGAAAAGACAAACAACAACAACAACATACGGATTTTTTGCTTTGCTGAAATAATACCATAATACGAGTCCTATCATGATATTAAAAAAAAAAAAAAAAAAACTTCTGTCTTCCTTGATGCTGTTTACAGAAGCTAAATCATGGGATTCTGAACTGCTTTGCCCCTGTTAGGATTAAGTAACACAGATTTTTGGAAAACCCTATATATTGCTAGTGGATTTACTTTTAACAGACTCACAGACCCCTATAATTAGGATAAGGTCACAGTTTTTGATTCAATCAAGTACTTGTTGAAAGGTTTTTAACATCTTGTGATTTTTATTGCCATAAACTGCTACATCACCACTCTAGACTTTACCACCTGGCCTTGTATGTAATCTGTTGGGTGATGAATGATGTACTGGAATATTTCAACAGCAGAACATGCACCAAATTAAAGTTTTTTGTAGCTACTTTGAATAATGGGTCAGGAAAAATTAATTATAGGCTTTATCATAGAATTGCAATACTATTGGGTCTGATTTGAGGATGGAAATCAAGATGATATAATGAAAGCACACAATACAAAGTAAGATTTCCTTACACATTACCATTAAAATATACAATCAAGTTACATTTCTGTGTGCTTCATACTGCATGTTAGCATTAGACAAAACAGAAGGAGATAGAAAATGAGTTTGAGTCAGTTGAGATCTTGGTCCATGGTGGTGTGGTCAGTCAACCAGCAATGGACTTTATCAGAAGACATACAATTCTGAACATGATCTGAATACATACGGGGTCATAAATAGCCATGTTAAGGTAGTGTTAGCCAGTGGTGATAATGCCATTCTCTGCTATATAGTTAGAGGAAAGGACACTTTTATAAAGTCAAAAACAAAGATGACAGTGTGGCATTGTATAGCAGTGGATAATGCTGCACAGGTGAAGGTGGTTGAAGAATAGTTATAAGAGTAAATTCACAGACTGAAAACACTTAGGGAAGAGATCAAAGACAGAGAATTGGGCAGTAGTGGGAAAAGAGACAAACACAGAAGGCAAGTGTAGCTGCATTGGAATGAGAGGCTACAATTAGGGAAAATGACTTACAACAGAGAAAAGGGAAGGGTGAGAAGGGGGATGAAGCAAAATGCTGGAATGCCAGCAGAAAAATTAGAAAAATTGGGAAGACAGCAAAGTTAAAAGCAGAAATGGAGTTAGCAGATGGGATCAAAAAATGATTTTTTTAAAAAAAACAGCAGACATGGAGGGCAGCACTGGGCAGACTGAGCAAAGAATTTTTGGTAGGACACAAGAAGATGCACTGAAATAGTACTTGACTTTGGTCTTCACAATGGAAAGTAGGTAAATGGTGTCATGCTAAAAATAGAGGACGCACAGATTAGGTAGCGCAGTAGGCATACACCAGGTTAGAAATGGAGGAGTTGACTGGCATCTGGCTGCCCTTAGGGATGGTAGAATACAAGAACAAGATGGGCTCCTCATAGCATATTTTTGGGTCTGGACAGTGTGATGGCAAGATCTTCAGCACATAGCTAGCTGGTACAGAAGTGCCTAAGAGCTTGAAGAAAGCAAATGTATTACCCTTCTACAATGGGTGGAAGAATTGAAAAGATGGGACAACTACATGCCTGCTAACATAATAGCAGTGATTGGGAAAGTCATGGAGATAATCTTAAGGGAAAGAATAGTAACATTTCTAGAGGACAGCAGTGTCCCCAATGACATCCAATACAAGTTTGTGACCAGAACAATATGTCAGTTAAATCTACTCTACTTTTATGACTGGGTTACAGTGAAACTTGACAGGATAGTAAAATAGACTTGATATAACTGGACTTAATCAAGGCTTCTGTATTACTTCCACACAAGAGACTGGCCGGTAAACTGGAGGGATCTGGTTGGGAGGTTAGGAGCAAGATTGATAAACGGGATTGATCCAGACCTGAATGGTAAGACAGAGAGGGCTGGGTTTAAAGAGATGATGTCAGAAATTTGGAAAGTGACCTCTAGGTTTGTCTTGGGTCTAGTATTTTTTAGAGTGTTTGTCTCGGATATGCCTGAGTGAAAAGAAATCAGCATCAGCATCTGGCTAATGAAACAGAGATATGTAAAGCAGTGGCAGATGGAAGGAGATTATAGGAAAGATTTGTAAGGGCTGACTGAATGGGCAAAAAGGTGGGAGCTTTGTTTCTGTGGAATGAAGGAAAATTACTGCATTCAGACCACAACTACCCTGGCGTGAGGCATAAGCTGGGAGAGAAACTATTGGTAAAAGAGGAGGAAAAGTATCTCAAATTATTGATCACAACTAGAGTGGACGGCTAGCTAGAGACAAAAATAGTAATGGAAGCAGCAAAAATAATGCTTCTGTGTATCTTTGGGGCATAGAATACAGAAGCAAAAAGATAATACTTCCATTTTCCAGGGCCCTGATCCGACCACATCTTGATTATTGTGTAGAGTTCTGGAGGCTGTACAAGGAAAGCAACATTAGGCCGCTGGAAAGAATTAATGAAAACAATTCCAGTAAGATCCATGGATTGGTGAGAAAGGACTGTGAATACAGACTAGAAAAGCTAATGTTATTCTCATTTGGGACCAGGAAACAGAGGAGAGAAAATTCTTGTGCACAAGTTCACATCAGGAAAACTTGAAGAGTTCATTCTGAACAGAAAGAACAGGGTGGGAAGAAGAGGGCACAGGAAACATAAGTTAAATAAACAAGGCATGCTCTACACCTTCCAAGGAACACTGTTTTATTTAATTGTTGGATGAGATGTCATAGCCATAGCCCAATCAAACAAAAACATCAATGCCAGACGCAATGCCAGTCTGCTAAATCGAGAATGTCAGTACTCAGCAGTGACAGAAACCTGGTTCATCGATAAAACCTGGTTCAAGGCCCTTTTCAAGGCCTGATCCTACCCCAGCATTATCCCCCAAAACCTCGGATCACCCAATCCCAAAGGGGGTATCCACCAAGACTCCAAGCACACCCCATTCTGCAATTTGCACCCACACCTCAAAGACGGTGTGCATGGCCAACTATAGGGAAGACTGCCCTGCAAATTTAACTATGTTACAGGCCACCCCACCTCAATTGTAGCCTCACCTCAAATCTGTCACAAACCTCAACTCCCAGGGATAACAAATACACCACACCAGATACCAAGGTATCACCATACAACATCAGGAACACTGACTCAATTACCCTAAACCCAATAAAAGCAACTGCTCAAGCTTCCAAACAAACTCAAATCAAAACATCCTGGAAATACCCTCTCAAATGAGGGAGAAAACATACTTGACATCATCATCGAAGGAGAGAGATATGGCATCAACATCAGTACGGTATACCCACCAACAGTCAACACCGAAGTATACTCACTGCTGGAGATCAGGGTCCCACTCCACCTGCTGAAAAGAGAAGACCCAAGTAAAGAACTTAAAAAAAAAGAAAGACTGAAAGAACTTCTCAAAGTCGACTTTTAAGGCCTAGAAAACAGTGGTTCCCGCTGAATCACTTACAAATGCCTTCTACCAGCACCAGCCAGCTGCGCAAATGCCTTTTGGCCAGCACAAAACAACTGCAAACAAAACAGCAAGCAAAAAAAAACTCTAGCATAGTACCAAAGGGGTACATCCACCAAAACAAGGAAAGCAACACAAAAGCTACTACAAAAAGGAGGAAAAAGGTAAAACACAAAGCCACTATAAGTAAAAAACTAAGAGCTCTCATAAATATAAAAAAAGCAAATTTTGAGAGAAAAACAAAAAAAAAAGCAAAAAAGAGAAGAAATCTAAAGAGAGTTTATTTTATTTATCTAGAGGCCAAAAAAAGCTATGTTAGAAAACTCCCAGATATGCTCATGACTAGTTCATAATGATGACAATTACTGATGAAGATTACTGATCCCAGGTGGCAGTGCAAACTTTTCCCAAACTTCAGGTTATCTCAACTTCCAAAAAGGAGAGATATCTATACCAAGCGATTGCACTGCTCAAACCAAAGCAAAACACAAAAGTGAAAGGGAAAACTCCACCAACCCGTGTGGTGTCCCCGGTGTCCTGCTCCGTGTCCAACGAAGAATTAAACAACAGCGGACAGCTAAACTACCACTATCCTTACCTGTTATACATGTACCCAGGATCTGGATATGTACCCAGGAGGGCGCACTGCAAAGCCTCCACCCACTTCACAAATTACCGTCCTCTGGCGACCCTGGAAAATTAAGCCCCCATAGCTGAGGATCGGGACCTCTATAAATAATACATAGGGAATTTGCAGACTTTGGATCAGTTCCATTTTGATTGCAGACTTTGGATCTCATTGGCAATAAACTTGGTTGACTTTTGAAACTTGGCTCAAAAAAGGTTTCACCAAGCAGCCAGTCAAACCAAAGCGATCTGGCTAAGGCCCCTGATATGGCTACCCCCTTGATTATCTGGCTACTCCCATCATCAAAAAAAATAGCCATCATCAAATAAAGATGGAACTACATCACAAGACCCATACAGAGAACCCTGGGGTCAGAGTTGCTGGCGCCAACAGTCACTCCACAGGGTCAGAGTCACAAGTGGTGTACCCAGTACAAAGCTCGTCACAAGTGGTGTTTTTGTTTCTTCTACAGCTCAAGCCCTTACGTTAAACACAAGGGAAGTAATTACGACAAAGTTTGCAGATGTTAGCAAACTGGGCGCCATAATAGAAAACACACAGAAGACAAGAAACACAAGTCTCACAGAACGCCTCAGAAACTGGATAACTTAAATTAGAAGCCAATGCCCAGTCAAACCATGCATAAAAAATGCCTTAGGAAGGTCAAGCTCCAAGGAAAAACAAGGCTACCCCCTAAGTACCAAATTAAGGGACCTGGAAGAGTACAAGGAAAGTTATCAGGGACCTGGGACCCAGGTTGTAGCCTAGTATGTCATGAAGACAGTGTAGCATTTGACCTTTTATAAGGAAGACCTTCATCTAGATCAAGGTCTCATCTAGATCAAAGGAGGTCATCAGTCATAATTCTCTTCAATCATCACATAATCACCATTGACAATGCATAAATGCCCACCGAATGCTGCTGACCATAGGAGGCTGGAAAGGTCACAAAAAAAAAAAAGGGTCTCAAATAAAGGTGGGTCTCAAACATCGACTGAACTCTTGACTGAACTATTCAGTCAGCTTTCAGCAGCTCACACCTGACTTGGTGAGAGGTGACCTACATACACAGCCAAGATTTGAACCCAGATTTGATGAATAAAATCATCTTCAAAAATCAGATCGAGCCACAAGAGCGAGACTTAGGGAGGAGACAACCCCGACAATAGGCGCTATTGGGGATATGGTCAAGGATAGGATTCGGCCACCCAAGGAATAAAATCATATGTGGGAATAGGCAGAGCACAGAGAGCTGGCACCTCTTGTGAGAGAGAAATCTCAAATGGATGGAGAGATATAGATAGAGGAGATTTAGGTAGTGTCACTGTTCAACAGACAACACAGCAAATAAATAATATAGTTTAGTACATACTAAAGGGGTAAGCCACAAAACTATGGGCTAGGCTTGTAAATGCCCTCGGGCAGATAGCCTAGTATGAACCTATGAACCTATGAACCTAAGTAAATGTTACTATTCTATTCACACCTCTGATATATGTAGGTAATATGATTACATAATTGTACAATCATAAGTATTAAATAGAAAGTTCTATTCTATTTATTAGATAACTCTAAAAAGAGGTTTAAATTATTAAATTATTTATATATCTTTGGATTATTATATACTTCCAAACCCAATTAAGACCAATGTAACAAGTCATTAAACATCTTACGCAAATAGAAATTAACCCCAGATATATATATAATTGGTCTGATATATACCTTAAGAGAACCAACTTCAACACGGAAACACAGCAGACAAAAGTAAAATAAAATGTGTTTAATAAATCAATAAAAACATGTTCAATATAATGGTTAGCACTTTCACACCCAAAGGTGCTTCTTCAGGCCATTCATAAATTAAGACAAACACACAGCATATATAGTAAAAAATCAACTACATACTAGCCAATAAGACTGCACTCCATTGAAACATATTAATATGGAAGAGCCCTTATTTCTATTAGTGAGGGAGATCCCTAGATTTTAAAACAGGCTTCAAAGAAACCTTTCCATTCAACCCAGGAAATTTATCTGCCTGCATATTGATTATCCACCACAATTCTCTTCTCTCAGTATAATTCCTAAAATCACCACAACATAAATTTTCCTTAACAATTTCCACTACTATAAATCTAAAACTATGTGAAAGGCCACACTGTAATGTGTGCTTAGCTAGAGCACTTGTTGTGTCTCCCACCTAGGTGTTATAAAGGTGCTCCCTCATCCTTTCAGAAAGAGAACAATTAGATTTTCCTATATAAAAATGACTGCCTGCTATGCAAGAGGCAAGGTAAACTATATCTGATGTACGACAATAAGCTGATACTCTAAACTCATATATGGTACCTGTGAACAGATACACTAGATGTGTTAATATACATACAAAAATTACACCTACACAACATTTTTTGTACCCTGTATGCCATAAGAAGCAGCTGTGGACACATGATTGGTTCTAAAACACAACTGTCTCTTCAGGGTCTTCTTGCTTTTATACCTACTACATTCCCAATCAAATGATCTGTCAGGAGAATAGACCAATTAGTCCTGATAACGCTATGTATCACCTCTATATTACTCATGTAATATAGTGCGATAGCTACTGCATTCCAATCTAGCACTCTGGGCCTCCCAGAAGTTGCATTACACTCCACACTCCTAAATGCTTCAGAAAAATAAGGTCTTTACTTATCAGCTCATAAACTCACTGCCTCCCTACATGCATTCTCTATCTCCTCAAATTTGGTTCTTAAGGTAGCTGCATCTTTAAAAACTCTCATCCAATTATTCAACCTGGACATATGTAAGGTTTGACTTTTCAAGATATTCTTGTAGACATAAGCTGGGTGCATACTTTGTTGTCGTAAAACTACATTACGTCTACAAGATTTCCTATACAATCCTGTATGTAAGCAATCATTTTCATCTTTAACAATGCATACATCAAGAAGATGTATAGAATTCAATGAATAATGACCTGTAAATCTTAAAAAATAAGTGGTAGTATGTATATACTCTATAAACCCTTGTAGCTGTGAAAAGGAACCTCCCACAACAAAAAGATGTCATCCACAAACCTTCTATAAAATAAGATATGCCCCGTATAGCTGTTCCCACAAGGCCAAACCATGTCGGTGTAGCTGTTGGCACATGATGTGTCCATAGCTATGCCAGCCTTTTGTATGAACAAAGATGCTTCAAATATAAATACATTGTTTTCTAACATAACTTCCAAAAACAGGCATAACAAATCTATCTGTCATGAATTATAAGTGCTATGCTGACCTAAGAAGGCTTTTGTCATCTCAGTGTCCTGTATATTAGGGCTCACTGTAAAAAGTGATTCCACATCTAAGGTTACCAGATAATCTTTCAAGAACCCACTTCCTCTGGTGAAGTTATATAAATCTTGTACAAATTGTTTTGTGTCCTTGAGAACATTCTGTATCATTTAAAACCAATCTAAGATGTTTCTCTACATATATAGACAATGGCTCAGTGAGCCATCCTTTTCCATAAACTATAGCTCTAAACCAAGGTTGTTATAAATCTTTATGTAGTTTGGGCAACCCTTGAAAAATTGGGATAACCGGATGTTCAACAGTCAAATAGTAAGACAATTCTGAAGTTATTAAATGATTATATAAACAATCCTGTATAAGGGAGCAAACAGAGTTTTTCAACATTTCTGCTAAAGATGATATATACTTTAAGTGAACTAGCTGATTGTCATCTCTCTCATTGTAAAGTTTTAGAAACTCAAACCATCTGTCTCAAGCCTTATTTTAGGTGGCTCTCACATGATTTTCAAAACAAAAAGAGGAATAAGCTAGTATTGTATTCATTAACTTCCAGTAAATCAAAATGCAGACACTCTAACACAGCTCATTAATTTTTGTTTAACACAACAGAGGAATTTACACTTTTTCTCACAAAATTAGAGACCAGCTATACTAGCTCTTACCTAATCATAGTAAAGTGAATCATCTCCATTATTAGCAAAAAATCAATTTTTTACAATATTTGGTATACTTAACCAGCCAGCAATGATTATTACATGGAATAGTGGCAAAAACAACATCAAACAATACAAGCCTGAGCCCATATCGCTGGTCTCACCAGTGCTGGATCTGATTTTTTTAGTTGAATCACTACTCTTTGGGTTCTGCCACTGAGCCATTGATTAATCCACCTGCATCAGAATTGTTTAACCTGATATTTTTCCAATGATAAATGAATAGGATAGGATGACAGTAAGTCAAAAGCTTTGGTTAAATCTAAACAGATTATACCTGTAATAATTTCCATCTCTATAGCGCTAGAGATGTAATATTAAAGGCTTGTCAAATTAGTGAGTGTAGAATAGCCCTTCAAAAAACCTTGTTGTAAAATATCAAACAATGCAATATTGTTTTCTGTAAGCATGATTTCACTAATATACTAATACATCTGTCAAAGCATTTGTATAATATTGGTGTTAGACTTAATGTATGATAATTCCAGATTTAAACATTGGAGTCACTAATGATTCTTTCCAGGATCTTGATGCGTATCCATTATAGATCATAGAAGTAAATGTCTTAGTTATTATATTCTCTAAATAATATTTTATATTAACCAACAAAATTCCACAATACAACCTGGTTCACTTGATGTATCAGATTTAATTTTAATACTCTTAGTAATATCTCTTCAGTAATATTAGGATATTTTGTCATACAGTCAACTCTTTCTTTCATGACTTGAGAATAACAATCGCTCATATCATTATCAAAGGCAGTGAAATATTTATTACATTTATTAGCTATTAATTCATGATCACTAATCATTGACATTTCTACAGAAATAACATTAATATGATCTGCTTCATTCCTGAAGGAATTAATATGTTTATAATTTTTTGGTATTTTTGTCATTTGCCAACAAATTTTCATATTTTATTTTTATTTTATTTTCATTTCTTATACTTAGCTATAGTTCTTTGCTTCTCAATCTTAGCTTCTTATTTTTTTTTATTTTTATTTTTATTTCCAGTTTGATTACCAGAGAGGTCCACTGGGCTCAAATTGCCTGTTTTCAGTGGAGTCCCGGGGAGAAAAGCTCCAATAATACATAGTACAAGCTCCATAACATGAAGTACAATACATAGTGGAAACAGAAACAAACTAAGCAAATTTTACATACAGAATAGCAAAAACTAAACAAAAGTTAAACAGCAGCTTGGAGAAGGATGTGAAGCATATTTACATGTTTAGTGGTTGAGAACAGTAGTACAAGGTTAAATTAATACAGAGGTTTAAATCATCTGAGAATGATATAGAAGTAACATTAGCATGGATGAGTTCTTTATGCATGAATATTAACATGAGATAAATTAATACAGAGGTTTAAATCCTCTGAGAGTGGTATAGAGGTAGCATTAGCATGAAGGCAGTACATAGGGTTAACCAATAGTGTGCAAGGAAGAACAAACTGTGTGTTATAAAGTATTTATGTATTAAGCAAGTTAGGTAGGTGGAGTGCAGTTGCATTTCCATTTTTGGGAGAGGTAAGAATGCAGCTGGGTTTTGAAGTGTTCAGAGTTCTCAGAAATTCTTAGAGATGGAGGGAGAGAATTCCATTTTTTGGTGACAGAAAAGGATAAGAGAAGCTGGCCAGCAGGACGGTTTGGTTTATAAACAGAGATTAGATTTTGGTGGGTAGATCTTAGAATTCTGTTTGGGGTGCATAACGTTAAGATGTTTGTTAGTGCTGGGCATATAGTTGGTTTGAAAATAAGCTTATGAGTGGTGATGAGTTGGAGGTAGTCAAGGTAGTTTGGGAGTTCTAGCCATTGCAGCTGGTGGAGAGGTTTACAGTGATGAGTGGAGTATTTGGAAGTGGTGGCGAACTTTGAGATTTTATTGCAACAGGATTCTAGTTTAGAAGAGATGGAGGAAGATATTTTAATTAATATCTTTAATAATAATCTTTTAATTAAACTTATTCGTAAATTTATGGCCAACACCAGAAACCCTCTTTTTCTTATAATATAATGTGCTCAGATTATACTACAACTATAATGAGAATTTATGTTTGGAGTTTACTGTTTTATAGCAAGTTGTTCTAACTACACTGTTATACAATAGAAATTCAATATTATCATAAACCCCACTAACTGACTCAGCCACCCTACCCAATCCGATTATAGCAAATTGTTCTTTAACTGGTAATAATCAATTAGACTATAATTATAATGTTTAGTCCATGCTGTCAGTTTACCCTTAGCAACTATTCCAAATGAGGAAGACAAATCAGATAATCCTAGAGGAGGAAAAATCAGAATGTTTCAATTGCAATAAGAATATCTGTACCTAGCAAGGCTAATAACTGAAATGAAAAACTAAATTACCTGAATTCGGTCCCAAAATCAATTGTGTAATATTATGATATTCAAAAATTTCAATAAATTCTCTTTCACTATTATTTCCTCGTTCACTTACTTGCCAGTAAATGTTACAATGTTAGGATATTATAAGGACTAACTATTTCCTGGATCTTGGAAACCACGCTTTATGATCAAGAGTTGTAGAACCATGGAATGGACTACCAGAATGGGTTCTGCAGAGGAACTACACATAGTCATTTTAAGAGAGCATGGAACAGCAGGACAAATGGTCTATTCTGTCATAAAAATTATCTTATTTCCCATATTTGGTCAATTTACTCCCATCAGTGCTCTAATGTATGGATCTGTTTTTATTCATGTCAGTACAAATGATGTCACCCACTAGGACTCTCTGACTGCTAGTAGTAGTAGGGAACTGACACCCCTCTTAGATAGTAAAGCTTGCACTGGTGTTAGGACGTATTTTTCACTAATCACCTAGAGAAAGGATAGTCAGGTCACAGTGAATTAAATGATTTTTTGGATAAACACCTACATGGAAAAAATGTCCTGTTTTAAGAAATGGAAATGTGTAGAGCATCCAAGCCTTGTTTTGGGCACATGTGTTCAGACAAGATGGTTTGCATTTGTCAAGATCAGGGAAGATAATTTTTGCAGCAGATGTTATGCAATATTTGACAAACACTAAGCAGGATTTTTGCCTGGTCAGAAATTTAACAGTCCACAGAGAGCAACATTCAATGCATCTCTGATGGTTGTTAATGCTAGGAGCATTAATAATAAAGTGTTTTTATTGGAAAATTTGCTATGTTTCCACAAGATTGATGTTATAGTTTATGAAACATGGTTAAAGAACAATGACTGGAAACTAATTCTGTCTGGATAATAATGTTTTTACTGTAACAGACATTCTAACAGAAAATCAGGTGGAGGTGTTATGATAGGGATTAAAGATTGCTATGAGACCTGTGTTACTACATGTTCAGTCATAACACCAATACTATAGACTGTGTAACTGTGACAGTAAAGACAACCCTGGAACACATAACAATTGTTGGAGTGTATAGACCACCAAAGTCAAGTGCAGATGACCTAGAGGAATTCTTACATGAAACACAGGAGGGAAGAATAATATTAGCTGGGGACTTAAATTTACCAGAAACAGATTGGAATAGTATTGATTCAAAAATCTTAGCAAGGGCATTATTCACAGAGTATATTCATGAACAACAATTGCTTCAGATTGTAAAAAAAAATAACTACTCGGGTCGGAACCTACTAGATATTGTTTGTGTTCCCAAAGAAATTACTGTAACTTCAAGTCGTGTTTTACCATCATTGAAGTGCAGTGATCATGGGTTATTAAGGTTAATTTGTCACTAGATAATTCTGCAAAACTGAAATCTAAACCAATGCACAGAAGGTTAATTACAAATTATATGGAAGCAAAACAGTCGCTATGTAAAATTAACTGCAGATAGAATGTGGAAAGTTTTGAAAGAGAAATTGAGTGCAAAAAGTCAAAAAAATGTTTAACATCAGGATCTAGGCATACAACATCGGGGGGATATATTTCATTAAGAATAATATATCTGGTTAAGGTTAGAGACAAAAAATACAAGAAATGAAAGAGAGGTCAAACTACAACTTTGAAAACTGAAATAAACAAGCTGGGCAAACAGATTAAGCAGAGTGTGAGACAAGATCAAGAAAAAACATGAAGAAAATTTATATAAAGATATTGAGCATAACAGGAAACCATTTTATAGATATAGAAGATGTGGAAGAAGTAAAGACACACAAATTGATAAACTGAGTGCAGATTCTAAAATTTATTCTCAGACACAGCAGATTATAAATAAATTTACAAAATCTTATGCCAAGCAGTTTGGCTCAACAAAAGGGGTGATAACCTGTCCTAGTGACATCCAGGTAACCCCAGATACTGGAATCAAATTAGATTATATTGAAAAAGAACTGCACAAACTGGATCCAAACAAGAGAGGAGATGAATTAATAAGAATGACCTGAGAACCCTTCAGCAAGAACTTACACTACCATTAAATCTATTATTCACTAGGTCATATAAATATGGGGAGATTCCTCAAGACTGGAGACATGCACTTATTAAACTTGTCTTTAAGGGAAAGGGGAGTAAGACAAACCCAGAATCATATAGACCCTTAAGTCTACTTTCATGTCGTGGAAAATTAATGGAGAAGGTAATATTGGATAAGTTATTCTCATAACTGGATAGGTTGGGACTTGAAACTATATATCAGCATGCATTTGTTGAAAAAAGATCTATTACCACCTGTAACATGATATTCTATAACAATATAATAACAGCTATGAATGAAAAATTGTGCTGTGATGTAATTTATATAGACTTGACTTCAGCATTTGACAAGGTCATACACAAAACACTGATCAATAAATTAGTACAACTAGATATTGATAAGACGGATAGCTGCATGGCTTACAAGTAGGACATGGCAAGTATCATACAGCAACTGGACAGGTGAAATCCTTGGTTACAGTCAGGGTGTCCCACAGGGCTCTGTCCTAGGCCCTTACTTATTTAGATTGTATCTTTCAGATCTATCTTTTTCATCTGGTGTGTTCTACAGTCTATATGCAGGTGACCTGAAATTGGGTCAGCTGATAACAAGTGTTACAGATAAGGCATGTCTGCAAAATAACTTGACTAAATTGACCATTTGGGCACAGGAGAATAATATGCTGATAAATACATCAAAAACTAAGCATATGAGATTTGGGAGACATAGACTGAAAGGTGAATATTTAATACAGCACA
Source organism: Protopterus annectens (assembly GCF_019279795.1). Taxonomy (NCBI): domain Eukaryota; kingdom Metazoa; phylum Chordata; order Ceratodontiformes; family Protopteridae; genus Protopterus; species Protopterus annectens. The sequence continues at coordinate 175,748,583 of NC_056749.1, forward strand.
CAATGACTGAAACTGTAGACTCATTTAAGGACCTGGGTATATGGGCAGCTTCAGCTGTGAGTTTTTCTAATCATATCAACCAATTGGTTAATGATAGTTACAGAACTATAGGATGTATAAAAAGAAATAAGTTATTGAACTATAGGATGTATAAAAAGATTTATAAAGTCTAGGAAATTGAAAATAATGAAGTCATTGTTTGTTAGTTACATTCGACCCAAACTTGAGTATGGAATAACAATATGGAAACCCTATAAGAAGACAAGCATGAGTAAACTGGAAAGAGTACAGTGGAAATATACCAAGGGCATCCATAGATGTGAAAATCTAAGTTATTATGAAAGACTAAAATATCTGAACTTGTACAGTGTCTCTTACAGATATCTAAGAGGAGATCTTATTCAGGTATATAGGGCATTTAGGGACAGTTACCTCTGGGAATGTTTGGGGTTATCAAAGTACTAGAGAATCATCAGACAATCTATGTAGAAGATTCTATAGGAATGAGAAGTGTACTAACTGGTTCTCTGACAGAGTAGCTGATGCATGGAACAGGCTACCCAATTACATTAAAGCAAGCACTAGTTTAGATATTTTTTAAGAACAGCCTGGACACTTATTATGAGAACAAGTGATGTTATGAAGTCCAATCTCGCCTACATTCTTACCCATGAGTTTGGAGCCGAACCTCAGCTCCGACTCGGCCATACTCTAGCTCAAAGTCTTTAAATTGGCTGGGCTAAGAAGGTATCCCATTCTGCACAGCTCCCTTTCCCCAGATCTTGTTTGCCGCTCGTATAGCTCGGACGTGGTCTCACTCTTGGCTGTGACTAAGTATCACTTTTGTCTTTATTGACAGTTTTTTGCTTTAAAAAAAAGCCATTTTCATAGCTGTGTGTTGTGCGTGTGTACTGGCCTAATTTTTGGTGTAAATTTTTTTCTGGTATGTTTGTCTTTTGTGGTTTCACGCTAAGTGTTTCTCCTACGGGCTAGGCCCGTTTCAGTTAGAGGACCTAGTCCGCCCTTTCATCTGTGTTGCTTGTTAGTGTTAGTAGGTATTAGAGGACCTAGTCTTTTACATGTGTTCCTGTTGAGACTGATTAAGTTAGAGGTCTTTTGTAATTGTCTGTTGGTTTTGCTTAGTTCCCGCGCTTTATATATTAATGGTTGTTCGTTGTTAACAGTTGGTGTTTTCTCTCATTATGTCTAAGGATACGAAAGAGCATAAGCCCTCGGGCATTAAGAAATGTACTAAATGTGGTTATAAGATGTCTATCACTGATGGACACTCTGTTTGTGTTTATTGTCTGGGGGCTATTCACCTCCAGGAATCTTGTACTTTTTGCAATGCATTTAGCCCGCGTGTTCTTCAGAAGAGGAAGAACAAACTAATTTTGAAAGGACTTTTGAAACCCTCCTTCAAGGAGGATCTGGGAAGGGCTTCTAGCTTTAAGTCCTCTCCCTCTAACAGTAAAACTTCTAAGGCTAAAAAGCGTTCTCCGGCTCCATCTGTATCTTCGGAGCCTCTGAAGAAAGTAGTGAAATCTACTGTGGCATCCTCAGCTCCACTGTCCTCAGAACCGCAGGAAGTTAGTGTATTGACTGAATCTGCTTCGGCTCCGAGTCCCTTGGAGCCAATTGCGGAGGTGCTAGTTCGGAGCCGGTCTCCAAATTTTAAGCCGGTGTCTCCTCCTCGTAAGTCTCCTTTGGAGAGGAGGTCTAGATCTCCTTCCTTATCTTCTAGGTCCTCCAGGACTCTTTCAGATGTGGATGTAGATAGAGTGGTGCAGAGACTGCTCCAGTCACTGATACTGCAAAATTGTTTTCGGCTCCGGCCCAGTCGTCTCCGGAGCCTGTCACCCAACCAGCGTCAATACTTCCTCCTCCGATCGAATCCCAGCTTTTGGAGCCAGAGTGGTCGGCACCGTCTGATGTCCCTAGGTTGGCTCTGATGGCCCATCCTGGCTTATCGGCTCTGGCTTCAGCTCCGACCCTGTCGACTCTGCCACGAGGTCCAGGACTCATGATTCCTCAGTCGGACCCTAGGGGAAGGCCTTGGGTCGCTTTTCAGCTCCTAGCTTCCCTTTCGGTGCTTCAGCACAGGGAAGCCTGACCCCTGCTTTAGCTTCAGACCTTGTCCCATTTGCTCTGAGGTCTTCCATTGTGGGTCGATTTCAGAACTGGCGGGACCAACTTTCAAGGCCATGCGGAGAGCACTGGCCAGGTCCTCACCGACATCATTCAGCACTGACACTCTGTCCCCTCCAGATCTGGTGCAGGTCTCTGATCGCCCTCTATCTTGTGACAGCAGAGACCCAAGGCCTCAGGATACCCCCATGAGTGGCCCCCATATTTCTGAGGGCCCCTCAGTATTTTTGCCTGAGCAGCCACCCGGAAAAAGAATGTGCAAGAGGAAGCACATTGACTCCCAAGATGAGTCCCTCATGTCAGACACTGACCTCGAGGAATCTGAGGGGTCCCCCAAGTCATCCTCTGAGGATGTCTCTTTCTCTGACATCCTGGAAATTTTGAAGCAGAGGGGTGACTGGCCCTCCAAAGCTCCCTCCGAGAAGGAGTTGGTGTTCATGAAGGCCTTTGGGGCTCAGCCCTCCACCTCCTGGGTGTCTTCACCCTTCGAGCTTTTAGATCTGGTTTATCAAAGGGTGTGGGAAACCCCTGACTCTGTGGAACCAGTCCCCAGGAGACCCAACAAATTCTTGTCCACCCCATCTGACAAAGAGTTTCTATCCAAGTGAGTTCCTGTAGATGCCATGGTGGTGGCAGCGGCTATCAAGAAGGAACTGGCTGAGACTTCGTCTACCGTCCATCCTCCTAACAAGGAGTCTAGGACCATGGACCGGTACGGGAAGCGTATGTTTTCTTCAGCGGCCTTTACTCTGTGGTCACTGAATTACTTATCTCATTTTACACGGCTCCAAAGAGATCTCCTGAAAGGGCTTGCAGATACTGTACAGGGTAATGTTTCTGATGTGATGGCTCAGAAGGTCAATGCTCAGATGTCTACCCTCAACTCTATTGCTAACTCCTCCATGCGGCTGATCTCTTACACAGCCGAAGGAGCGGGTAGGGCAGCAAGTTCGGGAGTTGCTCTTAGGAGACACTCCTGGATGTGCCTCTGTAATTTTGTGGAGGCCTTCAAGTCTACATTCACCAATGCCCCTTTTGATGGTTCCTCCTTATTCATAACAAAGGTGAATGACACTCTCACTAGGTGCGAGCAAGAGGGAAAAACTCTGTCTGCTGTGGGATTCCATTTTTCCCTACCCTCTAGGCCTTATCCCAAGACCCAGAGGGGTGGGAAGATGTGTTTCAAAAAAATTGCAGAGGTTTTTTCATGATGCACAAGGTAAGTCCCCCACCAGAGGCAGGGGAGGGGGTGGGAATTCTGGTAGATTCCACCCTAGGGCCAGAGGAGGCACGCGTATCCAGGGAGACCACGATTCTTTTTGTGGTTCTCCCTACCAGCGCTCCTTATGGGAGGTCCGACTGTGCATTTCCAGAACCAGTTGGGGGTCGCATTTCACTATACCCAGATGCCTGGCAAAGTATCACTCAGGACCAATGGGTATTAAAAATAGCTTCCGGAAGATATCGCATTTCCTTCTCTTCAGCTCCCCCTCCAATCAAAATAATCCCAGATGTTCCACCCAATCAAAGGGATTCCGCAGCTTCAGAGGTTTTAAAGCTGCTAGAAAAAGGAGCCATCCAGCCTGTCCCCTCAGACCAGATTGGATTAGGGACTTACTCCAGATTCTTTTTGGTGCCAAAAAGGACAGGTGACCTGACACCCATTTTGGATCTCAGCAGATTGAACACCCATGTAAAGAGGTCCAAGTTCCAAATGGTCACGTTGCAATCTATTCTCCCATTGTTGGGAGAAGAAGTGTGGATGTGCTCCTTCGACCTCAAGGATGCTTACTACCATATAAAGATGGACAGGGCATCCAGATGTCATCTACACTTCCGGCTGGGAGCTAGTCATTTTCAATTTTATGCCGTACCCTTTGGTCTCAGCACAGCCCCCAGGGTGTTCACCAAATGCACGGCAGTGGTAACTGCTCACTTGAGACATCAGGGATTCCAAGTGTTTCCGTACTTGGACAACTGTCTCCTTTCTGCTACCACCAGGCATCTACTCCTACAAACCAGAGACACCACGATCAAACTGTGTCAGCAATTAGGCATCACTCTAAATTGGGAAAAGGCTGCCTTGTTGCCCTTGCAGCATGTCAACCTTATAGGTGCTGAGTTAGACACCGTGCTCATGAGGGCATTTTTACCACTAGAAAGGATTCAAAATTTACAACAGCAGGTGTACGCGTTACTCTCTTTGAGAAGAGTGAAGGCAAGATTGATCCTCAAATTGTTGGGGACGATGGCTGCTCCAATTATGCTGGTTCCTTTGGCGAGGCTACACATGAGGCTCCTTCAATGGCTACTCTTCACCCAGTGGTCTCTGCAACATCTTCCTCTTTCTCATCTCATAATAATCACAGACAGGTGCAAACAGGATCTGCACTGGTGGCTTCACACCAGAAACCTTGACACGGGAAAACCCTTCGATCTGTCCCCTCCGGTTGCCACAGTGACCACAGGCGCCTCCCAGATAGGGTGGGGGGGCATTATCTAGGCAGGACAGTCCAAGGCACATGGCAGGAACATGAGATGCATCTGCATATCAATGTCCTGGAGATGAGAGCAGTGCTACTAGCATTGCAAGCACTTCAGAGCTTTCTTCCTTTCGGTACAATTGCGATCCACACAGACAATATGTTGGTGGTATTGTACCTAAACAAACAGGGAGGAACCAAGTCATACCCCCTTTACAGAGAGGCCATGCAAGTGTGGCAGTGGGCAGTGGCTTCCCAACATTTTCTTGTAGCAACGCACATTCCGGGGAAGTCCAGTGTGATTGCCAACGGGTTGAGCAGAGCTATTGTGATGCCTCACGAGTGGTCCCTGAACAATCAGGTTGTGAAGCAGATTTTCCGCAGGTGGGGTCAGCCTTGCTGTGACCTATTTGCCAGCCACCTCAGTACCAAATGCAGCGGCTACTTCATCCTTATCCCCCCTCAGGGGGAGTCACCCAGGGATGCTCTAGTTCACGATTGGCCCTCCAGTCTACTGTATGCCTTCCAGCCTGTTCCTCTGCTGACAAAGGTTATTCAGAAAGCACAATCTTTGGGAAGCAAAATTATTCTGATTGCTCCACACTGGCCTCGTCAAATTTGGTTCCTCTTTCTCCATCCTTACCTAGTGGACGCCCCCTGGATTCTGGACCCTCAACCAGATTTGCTGACTCATATGTCAGGGCAGCTCCATCCCTCTCTTCAGACCCTCCGGTTGACTGCCTGGCTCCTCCACTTCTATCATTAGTCAGGCTTCATCATTTTTCGCCGGAAGTGGTTCATATTCTGTCTTCCTCCCATAAGCCTTCCACCAAAAAATCTATTCCAGCAAATGGAAGAGATTTTCCATTTGGGCGCATGCAAGACAAACTGATCCTTATACAGCTCCAATTTCGTCAGTCCTGGAGTTCCTCTCCATGCTTTTCAACCAAGGATCAACGGCCTCAACTATTAAAGTCCAGTTGGCGGCTATTTCCACTTTTCACGTCACTGATGGGCCTAGTCTCATGGCACATAGACTTTGTAAGGCATTCCTGAAGGGCACTATGCTGCTTCGTCCTCCAATTTTTTAACCAGGTATGCCTTGGGACTTAAATTTTGTTCTACAATATCTCACTTCACCCCCCTTTGAGCCTGCAGCCACTTGTGATTTAAAATATTTGACTTGGAAGACAATCTTTTTAGTAGCCATCACTTCAGCCAGACGTGTCTCAGAGCTTCAAGCCTTATCAGTTAGACCACCTTACTTGATTTTTCATAAGGACAGGGTTTCTCTCAGACCAAACCCTTCCATTCTACTGAAAGTGGCTTCTGTTAGTAATCTAAACCAATCCATTAAACTACCTGTATTCTTTCTAGAGTTCTCGAACAGGGCAGAATTTAGATTTCATCAGCTGGATGTGCACAGACAATTATGATTCTATTTACATAGAATGAAAGATCTCAGAAAATCGAATCAGTTGTTTGTCTCATTTTCAAAAAACAGGATTGGGTCTCCTGTTTCCAAAGTCACCTTGTCTAGATGGATTTCCAGTTGTATTTCATTCATTTATGCTTCAGGTGGCAGGGATTTACCATTTTGAGTGAAGGATCATTCTACCCAATCTGTGTCTACATCTACAGCCTTTCAGGCCAGGTTGTCTATGGATGATATTTGTGCTGCGGCTACATGGGCATCTCCTCACACCTTTGTTACTCACTACAAGTTAGATTTGGTGTCCAGAGGCAGGTCTTTCTTTGGTTCCACAGTGCTCAGGAGTATTTTCCACTGAGCCTCCCAGGATTCAGGTGCTGGGGACGCTGACCCACAGGTAAGAATGTAGGTGAGATTGGACTACATAACATCAAAAAGTTATGTACTCACCATAATGTTCGATTTATATAGTCCATCTCGCCTCACATTCTTACTTACCCCCCCTTCCCCCATCCTGGAGGACCTAGGGGTTAGGTATGATTTCAAATTCCTTTCTGGTTAGTATGTTCTTCCTTCTCTATATGTTGTTGTATGTGGAGGAGTGAATGATTAGCTCGCAGCAAACAAAAACTGTGGAAAGGGAGCAGTGCAGCATGGGATACCTTCTTAGCCCAGCCAATTGAAAGACTTAGAGCTAGAGTATGGCCGAGTCAGAGTGGAGGTTCAGCTTCGAACCCACGGGTAAGAATATGAGGCGAGATGGACTACATACATCGAACGTTATGGTGAGTACATAACTACTTGTTTTGGTATATTGGTAAGCTGTAAAGGCATTTATGCCCTTACTTGAAATATTTGTATGTATGTATGTACAGTTCACAAGCCTCTTGAGCAAGCAGTAATCTATTTTAACACTAAATTTTTAGAAATCCTGGAATACCATGCCCCTACTCGCTCTATAAGAACTAGAAGTAAAGCTGCTCCATGGCTCATTAAAGACACTAGGCAGAACATCTTATTGTGAAATAAAATCTGGTCTAAATGGAGAAACTCTAAAAACCCAACAGATCCTCAAAAATTTAAAGAGCCGAGAAATGCCACTAAAAGATCAATAATTCTAGATAAAAAAACTTCTTCTTTAAACTCCAGGAAAATCATCAACAAAAAACACAAATTTTCTGGTTAGGTATACATAGACTTATATACCCAGGCCATTCCAAGACACCAACCCCATCAGGTCTCTCCCTTAACAGTCCCAGCCAGATTGCTGATGCTTTTAACACCTTTTTTTACTGAAACTGTTCAATTTCTAGCAAACTCCTTACTTACTGTTAGCTGAACTCTCCTATCCTCATTACCTAGAATACCCCCCACCTTTCATTTAAAACCAGTTCCTACATCCTTTATCCACGCCTTACTCCACAAACTTAAACCATGTACCCCCTCAGCTGATCTCCTACCAGCTGAATACCTGCAAACTGCAGCAAAAGTACTTGCCTATCCCATTTCCTGCCTAACTAATAGAACCATTTCTGAAGGCTCCATTCCATCTCTCTGGAAAATCTCTCACATTATCCCACTTCACAAGGGTGGTAACTCAACCGAACTCTAACTTTCGCCCCATAGCCTTACTCTCTCCTTTAGCTAAAATTATGGAAAAATGCATCCACCAGCAACTACTTGATCACCTTCTCCAAAATGACCTACTAGCTGACTGCCAGCATGGTTTTAGGCCCTGCCATAGTACCACCACTGCTGTCTTATCCTTCTCTGACTGCATTAACAAACATCATAATAATAACATGCTTTCCTCTGCACTCTTTATTGACCTCTCTAAAGCCTTCGATATGGTTAACCATCAGACACTTCTAAACATACCCAAATTACTCTCTCTTGACACACAGGCACTAAAATGGTTCAAGTCCTACTTAGAAAATAGACATCAAGCTGTCCTTCGGGACAATCACCTAACCCCACCTCTCCCTATTACCTATGGTGTCCCTCAAGGCTCTATCCTGGGATCGCTCCTTTTTTCCATTTTTTATAAATGATCTAAATATAAATCTTCCTCAGAAAACTCAGTACCCTTTACAGGATAAAACCTTTCCTTACCCCAGAAGCTAGAACTACCATTGCCCATACCCATCTGATCTCTACACTCCTCTATGGCCCCATCTTTACTAATCTTTCCAAAAGCAACCTTAACAAATTGGCAACCTCCTATAACAACATTGCCAGATTTGCCACTGGCTCCCCATTTCGAACTCACCATTGCCAAAATCTTAAACAGCTAGGATGGCTAGAACTGCAAAACCAGCTACAATCTCAACAACTTATTATCACCTATAAGACTTTGTATCATCCAGGTAATACTCCTATTCTATGTAGCCTCATCACCCCCTACAAAAATCTTACTACCCTTCGCTCAGCAGATAAATTACTAGTATCCATTCAAAAATCTTACAACAAAGCAGGTGATTCTCTTTTCTCTAATTCTGTGGGGAAAACCTGTAATAAGCTTCCCAGCAAACTAACATCTCTTACATCATTACCACTCTTCAGAAAGCAACTAAAATACTTCTTAAATCTCAATGGCTACGCCCATGTACTAATCCAGACTAACACCCCCCTCCCCGTTTATCCTTACTGCTTTTCCTGCCTCCCTATACCCTTACATTTTGATAGTAAGCCCCCTTACTTTGATATCTAGTCTTGCCTCTTCAGGTAACTACCACAGAATACATATTTCTGTAATAATCAACTTGCTGAGACCACATATGTTTCCACTTTGTATATATACTAACTTCATGTTGTTTTTGTTACTCTGAGCATTTACTTTTAAAAACAACCTTAATTATTAATCTGAATCTGTTCTTTTTCCTAGACTTCTATATAATTGTCAAACCTCTCCTATGTAAACATGTTTCTTGTAATACTGCATTGTTTTTTGTAAACCTTGTACTGAGGATCTTGATGTTTAATCTCTATTGACAATGTATTTCATTTTTATATCTCTTTTGAATTAATAGTGTAACTGGAGCTTATCTCCCCAGGCCTCTACTGAAAATGGACATGTATCCAGTTGGAGTAGCCCAGTCAACAAATGTAAAATACATAAATAAAATTATTTCTTTCCTGGCCCCATGGCAGAAAGTCATAGAGCCTTTATTGTGACCCAAATGATCAGGATGCAGCTAATGGCACCAAAAGTGGAGAATACAGGCAAGGTGGCATCAGTGGGAGTAAAAGTGAGGGTGAAGTAGCTTGCTTGACTTCCCTGAGTGGTAGGTAGGGAGGGTTGTGCATGAAAAAGGTTGATGCAGATTTTGTGGTGGAGAGCAAAGAAACCACTACATATACTTCGTAAGGACTGACAGGTGGGAACATTCCAAAATATATGAACAACTCTAGTTTTTCACTGCATTTTATTTTCGTAGATTCATAGTGAATTCTGCTTCAGAGGGATAGGAAGAGCTGACACTGAAGTATCAAAAAGCGGTGTCCATATGAACACTTAGCTGCAACAAGACAGTTATCCTTATGGTAACTTTTCTGACACTTCATAAGTAAAACGCAAATAAACAGAAGGATCATGAGGCTCCACATTCATGGTCTGTATTCATACTGAAAATCAAGGTCAAGCAAGCTTTTTCCCTTCTTCTCCATGAGAGGTTTCTGTCTGCACTGAGCTCACCTTAGGACACATGCATTACTCTTTCACAGGTGTATTGCCCCAGTCAAACTCCCCACCTGACACTGTCCCTGGAGTGGGTTGTGCCTGGCCGCATAGGTGCATGGAGCCAGAAGTGAGAGCCCAATGGACCCCCCCCCCCCGCCTCACCAGGTAAGTGAAAAAATGATACAGTAATTGATGTAAAGCAACATACAGTCATTTTATGTCTTATCAATCACAGCTGTCTACTGGATTGACTCTACTGACAGCCAGCAGTCTTGTTTTCTCTTAAGGTTTTCTATATTAATATTTCTACATTTCCATCATAAACATGTACAGAAAATGTATTTTTGATTTCTGTTCTATTAGCCATATTTCTCTAACCCCCTATCCCTGTTCTTTTACCAGCACTACATTAAAATTTAATTTGTTAAAATGAGGGCTCCACCATAATCTAAACGTTTACTTGAGGTACTGTGTCCAACAGGGCTTGTGTCTGATTACTATGTAACACAATAGTGATCATTGTTTCCCCTCAGTACACTACTAGTAATTACAATGACTCTTTGGTTATAAATGGATATGCTCACACATAATCTCCATTTAAGAGATTTGATGAATACTTTACAGGGCAAAGATGTGGTTGGTCAACTATGCAGTGTTGCCCTTTTCTCCACTGTAGTGTGATCTCAGAGTTGGTATTTTTAGTTAGGGGTGTGTGGGGGGCAGAGCCCCCCACATAGTTATGTTTGTAAGTGTGTGTGTGTGTTGTGCAAACAAATTCCTTTCCAGGGAAAAAAATTGCTGTTTTGACAGTTCACGCTTTAGTACATTTGGTCTGTACGTGTCGATGAAGACCATTCGCTTAAACGCCTCTTCGGTGTTATAATATAGACCCAAATCCCAAATCCTGTCCTCATACTTTTAGAATCATTAAAGCAACAAAAGGTAGATTTTCCTCCTGTATTTCCCTGGTGTTATAAAAAAGTTACAAACATGTGGACTTTCTTCAAGGTTCTTTCTTTAAGGTTAATCTTTATATCTCTAAGTAGTAAACAAACTCACCTTCCAAAGAGGTATTGTGCTCTTACTATATAGTCTGTAAAGCATATGTAATGTTCTCTGTTTTTCTATTATTTACTTATGTAAGATCATTTAGAACTCCTGCTTTACTATTTATATTTTACATTTGTCCTTTTGTACAATCAGATATGAATATTCTCTGCATCTGTTACCATCACATGATAATAAACAATCATAACATAAGTCTGTCAGGATGTACCATTATTTAACAACCTGACAGGTACCATGCATTGTTATACTAGGTAATAGGTATAATTACTACAATTATTTTCTTATTTGCTATTCTGTGCATTTATTTCATTATCATTCTTAGTTTTCTTTGTTTTATTGTATACAAATGTATTTTAATATTAATGTGAATTTTGTTTGCTTGTTATCAACTTAAGCCTCGTAAATTCTGCATGTCTTTAATTATGTATACTTTTCTCTTAGTATTAATATAAATGTTATTTGTGTCTTTATGTGAAGCTGCATACTTCTTTTTTGACTGATGTCATAGCTCGTTTCCACTAGTCTCCATCGTGAAAGGACATTGTCCATCTGAGTTACCAAGTTAAAAAATTAAATTAAACAATACATAAAAGAATTCTCTTTGAACCACTGTTACACACAAAGTTATAAAGTACTACCTTATATGTGCAGGCTGTTTGTAGCAAAGTGAAACATTGCTTTTCAGCTTAATCTAATTCAGAAGTTAATTTTGATGTGCTCACCCGCAAGATATAACTCAGTTAAACATATTTTAAGTGTGTGTGTGTGTGTGTGTGTGTGTGTGTGTGTGTGTGTGTGTGTGTGTGTGTGTGTGTGTGTCAGACTTGTTAGTTTAATTTCACTCATGCGCCTAATTATTCAAAATCCATATCTGCATATTTATTTCTGAACTGTAAGAGCCGTGAATCAATCTCACTTATTCAAGAAAGAAAAATGACAAAAGCATCAAAGGGATTTATAGGCAATGGCTAATGGCTAGTGTTAGTTAGCAGTTAGAAAAGTGCTAATAAGGCTGCAGTGCTTCCAGGACAGAGGACAGGTAAGTTGCAGAAGGAGAAAGTCTGCTGTGTATTCATTAATAACTTTTTTGTAATCATTTGTTAACCAGAAGCAACCATCAAGCAAAGATGCTTTTTATCAGGGAAAAAATGATGGGGGGTATTGTTAAGTTGTTCAAGTGGAAATGGAAGGACTCAAAACTCATAAATATTGGATAAAAATCACTAGCAGCTCATGTTATCAACCCTTTTTGCTAAACATCTTGTGGTGGTGCATTAACCGGCCTTAGACTGTTGACAGGGTTTTTTTTCTGTCTTGGAAGCTGGTAGGAGATCGACTAGGTGGGTCAAAGATTGTGGGCTGATCTGAGCAAAGGTAAAGGGCCTGATTTCAGTGTAAGTCTGCCCTGGTTCTGAAAGACTTGCTCTATAGTAAGTGACTTACTTCTGTGTAAGGCTTATTTACAAATAGGCTAATACCAGGTGCCAAATTCAAAAAATCCTGCTGTCAGTTTTAAGTGGTCATGTACATTGAAAGCAAGCCTTTTGGAAACAGGACCAAAGTGCTGTTGCAACTTGTGTACATGCACAAAACCCTGTATTCGTGTGAAGCTAAATAAATTATTTTGTAATTTCTTAGAATTATTTTTTCAGTGCTAATGGTACAGCATTACTTTGACATCAGATATATTTTACTGCTTCTGAAGAATTTCTTTTTAAATACTGATTTTGCTGTCTTCATGCTGCTGTCTACACGATTTTGCAGAAGTAATTCAAGGTATGGTTTGAATTAAAAAAAGCAAATATTGTTGCATTTCTATAAAAAAAACTTTGGCATAATGATTTGTGTCGATGTCAGTTTTACCTCAGACAATTTCCTCTTGCTTTCTGTTCTTTCCAGATTGAGTTTTGACCATGTAAACATATTTTATCTTCATGGCTTCCTGTCACGACTAGCTATGGCATTTTATAAGTTTTTCTAATGGCATTTAGCAACTTTGTGTTGGATTGTGATGAGTTGGTCGTTTTCCCTTTGCTTTGGTGAACTATGCACAAAATGTCTCACTAAGGGAAGAAGCAATGTCAGCTGGCTCAGGTGTTCTCACCACTGACAGTAAGGGGTGATGGATATTCTTAGTGTAATCAGGCAGTTTGGCTTCCTACTGAAGTGGTGGGGCACAAAATGCAGAGTCCCAATATACAAAATCCCAAGTCCTCACATGCAAAACAAAAAAAACTGAAAATGCATGAGAACAGTGAATATCAAACATTGCCCTTCTCCTCTAAACTTCCTTTTGTGTGAGGGTGGCAGTCACCCTTGCACTCCCGATGTAGGGTGCAAGCTGCTTACATCCCATGAACTCATATATATACCAACTTTGAAATCACCAAACCTTGGAGAAAAGGAGATATTCAGAGGATTGACAATCGACGACTTGTTATATCATCATCATCTCCATTTTTCCCATTTTCTACATGGGGTCGGGGTGTCATGCTAACTGACCCCATCTCTCTTCATTCAAAGCCACACTCCTTCCTTCTTCGACACTCATGCCTGACTGTCACAGATCTTCTCTCACATAATCCATCCACCTCTTTGCGGGATGCCCTGGTTTCCTCTTACCGTCTTTCTGTCTGTCTCAAATCTTTTTCAGATTGTCTTCTGCTTTTCTGCACATTTCCCTGAACCAACATAATCAGTTCTCATTGATCTCTTCTGCAATTGGAGCTACTTTGGCTTCTGCTCTTATGTCCTCATTTCTTCTTCTGTCCCACAGTGTGCATCTTACCACCCTTCTCAGGCACTTCATTTCCATCATCTTGAGCTTTCTCATCTGCCCTACCTTTACTGCCCAGGTTTCTGTACCATACAGTAATACTAGTCAAATCATTGTTTTGTACATCTTACTTTTCAGCTTAATTGGCATTCTTCTCTCATATACTACACCTGACACTCTATGCCAGTTAGCTGCAGCACCTCTAATTCTAGATTTGACCTCTTCATTCAGATTTCCTTTCTCCTTAACCACCCCTCCCAGATACCTGAAGCTGTTAACCTGTTCCACTATTTCCCTTCTATCTCAATTCATAGCTTCTTCTGATTTCCCCAATTTGCTGCCATTACCACCGTCTTATCTGTACTTAGTTTCGTCTGATGTGCCTTCATTTTTGCATTCCATTCACTTATCCTTTGCTGAAGTTCTTGCTCAGAGTCTGCCTATAATGCCACTCTGTCTGCATACAGCACCTTCGCTGAACTAGCCCTTCTGATGTGTTTGCTAATGTAGTCAATCACCAGTATGAACAGTAGTGAGCTCACAGCTGAACCCTTGTGCACACTCAGTCCCACTGAGAACACATCTGTGAGACTGAACACTATTTGTACTTGAGTCAATGGGTCCTTGTGCATAGCCTGCAGTAATTCTACCAATGGTTCTGAGACTTTGAAGCACTGCAGTACTGCCCAAATCAGCTTTCTTGGGACCCTGTTATATGCTTTCTCCAAGTCTAGGAATGTCTAGTTAGACTCTTTCTTTATTTCTAGCTTCTTCTCAGTTATCTGTCTCACTGCAAACATTGGACCAGTTGTGCTGCATCCTGATCTGAATTTGAACTGCTGATCTCCCATCTTACTCTGTACTACTCTGTGTATCCATTTATCAATCACCCTCTCTAAAACCTTCATGCAGTGTGACAGGAGTTTGATACCTCTGTACTGTGAACAGTTGGGGATGTCACATTTCTTCTTGTACACTGACATGAGAATGCTTATTCTCCAGTTATCTGAGATACACCTTTTAATCCACACTGCAATGAGTACCCTCAAGAGCCAGTTCTACCCTATCTCACCCAGTATCTTTATCGTTTCTGCTCTGACCTCATCCATGCCTGCTGCTTTCCCTGACTTCATTTGGTTTAGTGATGTTCTTACTTCTTCTAGGCTGGGCTCCCCTTCTTCTCTCTCTGTAGGCAGCGTCTGGGGTGGTACAGCTTCTGTGGGGTTTTCCTCATTCAGAAACTGCTGAAAATAATTTTTCCGTCTGTCTTTGATGCCCTGTGGACTGGTGAGAAAGTTGTTGCTGACATCCCTTAGGAAGGGTGTCTGACTATCTTCTTTATCTTTCTGTCTTTGCTTTGCAGTCTATTATAGTTTCTTTGTGCCACCTAATGAGTCACTTTCCAGAAGCTGGTAGATTGCCTCTGATGCCCTGTTCTTAGCTGTTGCAACTCCTTTCTAAGCTTCTTTGATAGCCATCCAGCATTCCTTACTAGCCTGGTCTGTCTTTTCTATCTCACACATTTCCTGCACTCCTCCTTTTTTTGACAACTTCCTGAACTTCTACATTCCACCACCAGTTTTCCTTATGTACCTTATTTGCAAAATTGGCTTGGTCACATATCAGTTCTGTAATATTCATGCATGCTGTTTTGAGTAGTTGCCATTCTTCTTCAGCTCCACCTATTTCCTCCTCTTCTTGGGGTACTAGAGTCAACTTTCAGGTCTTCAGCCTGGTCTCTGTTGATGTTAAAGCCTTTTCTGACCACTGCTTGCAGCTGATTGTGGCAACCATTGGTTTATTAAGAAAATAAACAGCAAAGGTTTGGCTCCACAATATTCATAAACCATCAAATACTCCACCAAGTTGTAATGTAGTTGAGCAGCTCTCTTTATTCAGCACAAGCGCTTTCACAGTAGCTTCATCAGGTGCATGTGTATAGAATGTAGGACACACCTTATATATTACTTAATTAATATCACATGACCATTAAATTTAAAAAGACAGTCTATCTTACAAAAATATTTATAAAACATTATCTAAATCAAACCTTCATCAAATAATTATTAAAAACATTTAATATATAGCAGACAAATAGTATCTTTCACTTACACCGTCTAGATAAAACTCTTTTGGACAGGATTGGTTTTAAAGGTACAGATTCATTGAGGCCATGTCCAAAATTAGCCCTAAGCCTCACTATCCATTGCGCCTCAATTTCTTCTGTCCTTACTCTAATATTACCTCCCCTAATGTTTGGCATATTCATAGCTAAAACTGTAAATTTAACAATATGCTGCATATCTGTAATAATCACATGTTTAGCTAATGCATTTATACTATTGGATTTCCTTATATGGTATAAATGCTCCCTTATCCTTTCCTTTAGACTACGGTCCGTTTTGCCCACATAAAATTTACTGCATGTACAGCAAATAGCTAAATAAACCATATGTAACGTGTCACATGTAGCTTGCGTTCTGAGACTAAAAACTTCACCAGTATCTGGGTGACTAAAGACATTGTCTTCATATATATACATGCAATAATTACATTTACCACATGATTTTGTACCTCCATTCAATTGTGCAGATGGAACTTTGCTATAGTGACAAAATCTATCATTCAAGGATTTTTTATTTCTAAACAAAAACTGAGGCTTATGTGCTCATCAGTCATTAAAATATCCCAATGTTGATTAATTACACTAGTATATGAAGCAACATCTCCAGTGTAACTAAATGAAAAGTTAAGTTTATTCCTATGCCTTGCTTGCACCTTGTTTATTGGTTCTGAAAAATAAGGTTTAGCTGCAGTATCTCTTAATCATCTAACCGCTGTTGAGTTCTCATTAATTATACCTGTTTTGTAGCCTCTTGCTTCTAATTCCATTTCAGTTTTTTGCATTTGTCTTTCAAAATCATCATTCCTAACATTCAGTCTTGATGCCCTGAAAAATTGATTCCTAGCTACATTTTTAAATACATATTTAGGATGCATGCTATTTCTTTTTAACAATAAATTCACATGGCATTCTTTCCTATATAGTTTAGTATAAATTTTTCCAATTTCATCTTTCTCAACACAGACATCTAAAAAATTTATATGCAATTCAGATACATTTACAGTAAATTGCAAAAAATCACTCGAATTGTTTGTATAATTTTTAAAATCTTCCAACTGTGCTAACGTCCCCTTCCACAAAATAAAGAGGTCATCGACAAATCTTTTGTAAAATAATATATAGTGACTATAAGGGCATTTCAATATATGATCCATTTCCCATACTAACATAACAGCATTTGCGTAACTATTAGAACAGGAGCTACCCATAGCCACTCCATGTTTTTGCCTAAAAATTTTATCACTGAAAGAAAAAATATTGTTGTTGAGGACAATATTAAGTAATGTTATTAATAAACTAACATCTGCCTCACTAAATTCATCATCTGTTGTTAATAATTTTGTTACATATTCTAAACCTGTATTATTTGGTATTACTGTAAATAATGAGTTTACATCTAATGTAACAAACATGAATTGATCTTTATAATTAAATTCCTGTTCAAACTGATATAATCCATGTAGAAAATGTTCTGTGTCTCTCAACACTTTTGGAGACTTATCAACTAATTTCCTAAGATGCTTCTCTATATAAATCGACAATGACTCAGTACTCCAGTTATGTCCTGCAACTATTGGTCTTAGTGGGGGCTTAGTAGGATGCTTGTGAATTTTCGGTCTGCCCTGTATAATAGGTACAGTAGGGTAGTGTATATAGAAATACCTAGCTAAATCACTAGTAATCAAACATGCCATTTCTAAATACGTAATAGTGCTACATATAGATTTAATCATAAAATCATAACCTCTACTTGGGATTGAGTAATGATCTCATAAAATTTTATATCATTTAGCATTTCAAACATAGCTTTATCATAATCAAGTTTATTCATAATCACTGTTTGCCCTCCTTTATCAGCTGGCATAATAACTAATTCTTCATTATTTTCTAAAGATTGCAATGCACAAAATTCATTTTTACTTAAATTGTACCATTTATTCTGCTTTTTGTTCATATTTCTGTGATTATATATGCTATATATATCAGAAATGCATATTTGCTCAAAGGCATTGACCAAGGCATTATGTTTTGGTATACAGGTACTTGGCCTTTTAAATACATTTGTTGGAGTCTGTGTTTCTCCATACATCATTTTTAAAGTTAGATTACGTGTACATTTTTTAACATCAAATATAGCATCAGTTATAGACATGCCAACTGCAGGTATAAAAGTTAGACCTTTCTCTAAGACACTATATTCAAATTCAGTTAAAATGTGTCTAGAGAGATTATGAATTAGTTGCTTACTTGGCGCGTTTTTTGAAACGCTCTTTTGATCGTGTATGAATTGTCCAGTTCGTCGTTCATCTTCCTCTTGTACCTGGTGGTACATCTGCCCCTCCGCTGATTCGATTGCTGTCTCCCTCTCCTGTTGCTCACAGATCTGTCCCTCATGGGGAGAGGAAAATGTAACCCCAACTGGTTGCAGTCTTTTAAAAAATGATGACTCAATTCTTCTTCCACAGCTGCATTCGCTGCTATATTACCAGGTACTTTATGAACTTCCGCTCTAGTAACAAATGTCTTTTTCTTAGCCCCCGATACTGTGTCAGCAAAAGTTTTCGCTACTTCCAATCTCCCTGTGTTAACTGCTGTTTGCGTTAGCAGATTTAAACTATCTGCTTCGTTGGAAATATGTTGTACATCTGCTGCACTTCCTGTTTGTTGTAACATAGCATTAACAGCTAGATCTGCCTGAATCGGCGGATCTAGTAACGTAGTGCGTGCATTATTTTCAAAATTATGTGGCCAAGTAAAGATATTACCGGCTACAAAATCCTTGCGGTCTCTTTGTATTTTATTAAGTTTGTTTTGCAATAATCTCCATGCATATATATTAACATTGTCTATTGTATCTACCAATGGTTTAGATAAGACAGTCGCGCTATATTTCTTACAGATGCTAATATATTTGTTTGTAATAGCATCTAACACAATAGTTTCTTGTCTTACCACTGCTGCTATGAGTAATTTCATATAAGTAAAGCTAGTTGAAAGGTTCAATTGTTGCCATTCACTTAATAGCTGCTCATCACAATCAATTTGCGCTGGCATCTTTAAAATTCTTAGGCCCCTTGGCACAATATTTTCAGACAAACTAGCTTCTAGATGGAATCTTTCATGTTGTACTCTTTTCAGCTTACATAAATCTTTCTCCAAAGTAAACAAATCACTTCTTAAAGCTAACAAATCGACATTTATATTATCTTCAGTCAAAGTTGGAACATCTCTCTTAAGTAATGGATTTTCACAGTCACTTACTTTGGAAATAAAAAGATTTATGTTCTTTTCAGTCCATTGCATGTATACAGTTGGTGTATAATCCAATTCAACTATTTCAGCTCCAGTAGCCATACTCCTAGTGCTTGTAGTACATACAAGAAAAGTCACTGAATATATAAACAAAAGTGTACCTATAAAGCACTGGATACCTTTGCATACAAACTTAGAAGCATAAATTAAGAAAATAAACAGCAAAGGTTTGGCTCCACAATATTCATAAACCATCAAATACTCCACCAAGTTGTAATGTAGTTGAGCAGCTCTCTTTATTCAGCACAAGCGCTTTCACAATAGCTTCATCAAGTGCATGTGTATAGAATGTAGGACACACCTTATATATTACTTAATTAATATCACATGACCATTAAATTTAAAAAGACAGTCTATCTTACAAAAATATTTATAAAACATTATCTAAATCAAACTTTCATCAAATAATTATTTAAAAACATTTAATATATAGCAGACAAATAGTATCTTTCACTTACACCATCTAGATAAAACTCTTTTGGACAGGATTGGTTTTATAGGTACAGATTCATTGAGGCCATGTCCAAAATTAGCCCTAAGCCTCACTATCCATTGCGCCTCAATTTCTTCTGTCCTTACTCTAATATTACCTCCCCTAATGTTTGGCATATTCATAGCTAAAACTGTAAATTTAACAATATGCTGCATATCTGTAATAATCACATGTTTAGCTAATGCATTTATACTATTGGATTTCCTTATATGGTATAAATGCTCCCTTATCCTTTCCTTTAGACTACGGTCTGTTTTGCCCACATAAAATGTACTGCATGTACAGCAAATAGCTAAATAAACCACATGTAACGTGTCACATGTAGCTTGTGTTCTGAGACTAAAAACTTCACCAGTATCTGGGTGTCTAAAAACATTGTCTTCATATATATATACATGCAATAATTACATTTACCACATGATTTTGTACCTCCATTCAATTGTGCAGATGGAACTTTGCTATAGCGACATAATCTATCTTTCAAGGATTTTTTATTTCTAAACGAAAACTGAGGCTTATTGCCTACTATATCCCTTATGTGCTCATCAGTCATTAAAATATCCCAATGTTGATTAATTATACTAGTATATGAAGTAACATCTCTAGTGTAACTAAATGAAAAGTTAAGTTTATTCCTATGCCTTGCTTGCACCTTGTTTATTGGTTCTGAAAAATAAGGTTTAGCTGCAGTATCTCTTAATCGTCTAACCGCTGTTGAGTTCTCATTAATTATACCTGTTTCGTAGCTTCTTGCTACTAATTCCATTTCAGTTTTTTTGTATTTGTCTTTCAAAATCATCATTCCTAACATTCAGTCTTGATGCCCTGAAAAATTGATTCCTAGCTACATTTTTAAATACATATTTAGGATGCATGCTATTTCTTTTTAACAATAAATTCGCATGGCATTCTTTCCTATATAGTTTGCTATGTTACAACAAACAGGAAGTGCAGCAGATGTACAACATAGTTCCAACGAAGCAGATAGTTTTAATTTGCTAACGCAAACAGCAGTTAACACAGGGACATTGGAAGTAGCGAAAACTTTTGCTGACACAGTATTGGGGGCTAAGAAAAAGACATTTGTTACTAGAGCGGAAGTTCATAAAGTACCTGGTAATATAGCAGCGAATGCAGCCGTGGAAGAAGAATTGAGTCATAATTTTTTAAAAGACTGCAACCAGTTGGGGTTACATTTTCCTCTCCCCATGAGGGACAGATCTGTGAGCAACAGGAGAGGGAGGCAGCAATTGAATCAGCGGAGGGGCAGAAGTACCACCAGGTACAAGAGGAAGATGAACAATGAACTGGACAATTCATACACGATCAAAAGTGCGTTTCAAAAAACGCGCCAAGTAAGCAACTAATTCATAATCTCTCTAGACACATTTTAACTGAATTTGAATATAGTGTCTTAGAGAAAGGTCTAACTTTTATACCTGCAGTTGACATGTCTATAACTGATACTATATTTGATGTTAAAAAATGTACACGTAATCTAACTTTAAAAATGATGTATGGAGAAACACAGACTCCAACTAATGTATTTAAAAGGCCAAGTACCTGTATACCAAAACATAATGCCTTGGTCAATGCCTTTGAGCAAATATGCATTTCTGATATATATAGCATATATAATCAGAGAAATATGAACAAAAAGCAGAATAAATGGTACAATTTAAGTAAAAATGAATTTTGTGCATTGCAATCTTTAGAAAATAATGAAGAATTAGTTATTATGCCAGCTGATAAAGGAGGGAAAATAGTGATTATGAATAAACTTGATTATGATAAAGCTATGTTTGAAATGCTAAATGATATAAAATTTTATGAGATCATTACTCAATCCCAAGTAGAGGTTATGATTTTATGATTAAATCTATATGTAGCACTATTAAGTATTTAGAAATGGCATGCTTGATTACTAGTGATTTAGCTAGGTATTTCTATACACACTATCCTACTGTACCTATTATACAGGGCAGACCGAAAATTCACAAGCATCCTACTAAGCCCCCACTAAGACCAATAGTTGCAGGACATAACTGGCGTACTGAGTCATTGTCAATTTATATAGAGAAGCATCTTAGGAAATTAGTTGATAAGTCTCCAATAGTGTTGAGAGACACAGAACATTTTCTACATGGATTATATCAGTTTGAACAGGAATTTAATTATAAAGATCAATTCATGTTTGTTACATTAGATGTAAACTCATTATTTACAGTAATACCAAATAATACAGGTTTAGAATATGTAACAAAATTATTAACAACAGATGATGAATTTAGTGAGGCAGATGTTAGTTTATTAATAACATTACTTAATATTGTCCTCAACAACAATATTTTTTCTTTCAGTGATAAAATTTTTAGGCAAAAACATGGAGTGGCTATGGATAACTCCTGTTCTAATAGTTACACAAATGCTGTTATGTTAGTATGGGAAATGGATCATATATTGAAATGCCCTTATAGTCACTATATATTATTTTACAAAAGATTTGTCGATGACCTCTTTATTTTGTGGAAGGGGAAGTTAGCACAGTTGAAAGATTTTAAAAATTATATAAATAATTCAAGTGATTTTTTGAAATTTACTGTAAATGTATCTGAATTGCATATACATTTTTTAGATGTCTGTGTTGAGAAAGATGAAATTGGAAAAATTTATACTAAACTATATAGGAAAGAATGCCATGCAAATTTATTGTTAAAAAGAGATAGCATGCATCTTAAATATGTATTTAAAAATGTAGCTAGGAATCAAATTTTCAGGGCATCAAGACTGAATGTTAGGAATGATGATTTTGAAAGACAAATGCAAAAAACTGAAATGGAATTAGTAGCAATAGGCTATAAAACAGGTATAATTAATGAGAACTCAACAGTGGTTAGACGATTAAGAGATACTGCAGCTAAACCTTATTTTTCAGAACCAATAAACAAGGTGCAAGCAAGGCATAGGAATAAACTTAACTTTTCATTTAGTTACACTAGAGATGTTACTTCATATACTAGTGTAATTAATCAACATTGGGATATTTTAATGACTGATGAGCACATAAGGGATATAGGAGGCAATAAGCCTCAGTTTTCGTTTAGAAATAAAAAATCCTTGAAAGATAGATTATGTCGCTATAGCAAAGTTTCATCTGCACAATTGAATGGAGTTACAAAATCATGTGGTAAATGTAATTATTGCATGTATATATATGAAGACAATGTTTTTAGACACCCAGATACTGGTGAAGTTTTTCGTCTAAGAACACAAGCTACATGTGACACGTTACATGTGGTTTATTTAGCTATTTACTGTACATGCAGTACATTTTATGTGGGCAAAATGGACAGTAGTCTAAAGGAAAGGATAAGGGAGCATTTATACTATATAAGGAAATCCAATAGTATAAATGCATTAGCTAAACATGTGATTATTACAGATATGCAGCATATTTTTAAATTTACAGTTTTAGCTATGAATATGCCAAACATTAGGGGAGGTAATATTAGAGTAAGGACAGAAGAAATTGAGGCGCAATGGATAGTGAGGCTTAGGGCTAATTTTGGACATGGCCTCAATGAATCTGTACCTATAAAACCAATCCTGTCCAAAAGAGTTTTATCTAGACGGTGTAAGTGAAAGATACAATTTGTCTGCTATATATTAAATGTTTTTAAATAATTATTTGATGAAAATTTGATTTAGATAATGTTTTATAAATATTTTTGTAAGATAGACTGTCTTTTTAAATTTAATGGTCATGTGATATTAATTAAGTAATATATAAGGTGTGTCCTACATTCTATACACATGCACCTGATGAAGCTATTGTGAAAGCGCTTGTGCTGAATAAAGAGAGCTGCTCAACTACATTACAACTTGGTGGAGTATTTGATGGTTTATGAATATTGTGGAGTCAAACCTTTGCTGTTTATTTTCTTAATTTATTGCTTCTACGTTTGTATGCAAAGGTATCCAGTGCTTTGTAGGTACACTTTTGTTTATATAACCATTGGTTTATGTTGTGGGTCGAATGCTTCACTGAGGATGACTTTGCAATCACTGATTCTATCCCAGTGCCCTTTTCTTACTAGGAGGATGTCTATCTGAGTTGCATGTTGGCCACTCTTGTATGTGATCTTTTGACTCTCTCTCTTTCTGAACCATGTGTTGGCTACTATCAAGCCATTTTCCAGACAGAAGTCTAGAATGGCCTCTCCTTCATGACAGTTGCCCCACCCATATGGACCCAGGCAGTCCTCATATCCTATTGTGTCTGTCCTGATATGTGCATTCAAGTCACCCATTATCAACACAATTTGTGGTGTTGTACTTTATCTAGTAGGGCTCACAACTGCTGTATAAATGCACTCTTCCTCACTATTACAACCCTGCTGTGGGGCATGGACTGAGATTATGAATACTGTCCTATCATTACACTGTAGAATGACTGCCATGAGTCTGTCACTAATTCTGACGATATGCCTCACTGCTTTCTGAAGCTTGTCTGTCACCACAATTCCCACACCATCTCTAGCCTGTTTTCCTCCTTAGTAGTAGACTCTGAATCTCAAGCCTAGTGTGTTTGCTGCACTGCTCTTCCATCTTGACTCTTGGATACATAGGATGTCCAGCCTCCTACATCCTATCATTTTATCCAGTTCCAAGTTCCATCCTGTTCATGAACCTACATTAAGTGTAGCAATTCATAGTTCATGTTTGGCAGGTTGATTGGTTTTATGCCCAGCTTTCTCTCAACAGAGCTATCCCAGGTAACCCAGGCTGGGCAACTGGACACCAGTCAACCAGTAGCTTATTGACCCAGGGCTGCTGGGCTTTATGGCAGGCACACACTAGCCAGTAGGGGCACATACACCCCTCCCACCATTAGCATGGGTCCCTAGTGTAGGTTGGAGTAGGCTGGGTCCTAAACCCACTTATCATTAACAAATACCCACGCTCATTTGATGACATTAGTCAACATGGCTGAATCACCTAGAGCCATATTTTACATCATTGAGTGGCTAGTCCGCTCATGGTATGCAGTCTATGATTCATCTTGAGGATACTGTGCAACACTGTAGATGCCCAAAGTGGTTGGTCTATTCATTTCTTCCCCCTATAGGGCATCATGTAGAGTCTGTGCTGCTGCCCACAGCTCCATCCATTGGTGAGTTTGATTTGGAAACATTCAGCATGTTTTTGGAGGTGGGAGGAACCCCACAGAGTCACAGGACATTGAACGGAGGTCAGGATTGAACCTTTTACCTTGTGCATGGGAGGTGAGGACCTTAACCATTATGGCAACTGGTCTATGACTAGTATATGTAGAGCTGTATTTCTGGCCATTCAGTTTCCACATCTCAGGACACAGCAAAGCTGGCCCAAATATTTCAAATGGTTACCTTTTGGGTTGTAGTCACCTGTCATTGATGGTGAGGAAATGTATATCATAATATTACATGTCCATATCTGATAGGTGGAAAAACATTGCAGCTGCCTGGCTACTACAGAATGGACAACCTAAGGTACTGCTGCATTACCAATGTCCAACTTGGGTATGAGCTAAGGTCATAGGGGGCTTGCTACACCATTCCCTTTAGGAGAAACTGAAATATTGTTTTCCAGAGGAATCCCATATAATAATACAATTTCAGAATACTGAACTGAGACTTCCTTCCCATCTTAACATAGTAAGTGGATGTAGGGTTTATTACTACGCATTATTAGTGTCTGCTGGTGAGATCACAGGCTACTTGATCTTCATGCTGTCAAATCTCCTGGGGACATTTCCTCTTGCAGGCATATATATGTATAGGGATTCGTATCACTTCACTGAAAGACCATTTCACTGAGACCAAATCATCTAAAGTTCATTTCACTGACAAGTAGTACTCTAAGGAAGTCTAAGGTATATGTCATTTTCCCCACTGTAGTGCGATCCTGGTGTTAGTATATATAGTTAGGGCGTAGCCCCCCACCTAATTGGGTTTTACCAAATGTAAAACAAAACCAGATAACAGAAAACGAAATTAAGTGGGGGCTGTGCCCCCCCACACCACCCCTAACTATATATACCAGGATCGCACTACAGTGGGAAAAGAACATATACCTTTGACTTGCCTTAGAGTACTACTTGTCAGGGAAATGAGTTTTAGATGAAATGAATTTGAGGTGATTTGGTCTCAATGGAGTGGGTGTCAGTGAAATGGTCTTTCAGTGAAGTGATACGAATGCAGATATAGATATCATTTCTGTGAGGAAACCGCATAGATCTTTGACAATCAGTAACAATAGACACTACCAAAATCAGTATACATTTGTGTGGTTTTCAATTATTTATTACATTTTTGTATGCTAAACATAGGGGCTTGGGTACCTGGTAGCAGCAGCTTACAATACATTACTGTGCATCTGTTTTCAACACTTTTGGTGATTGCACATTACTGATGGTTGTCAGAGGTGGCATTGTATTTGGTAGGTTATTTGTCACTATAAAATTATCATTGCTGCAAGCAGTTGAAATGTATTATCGTGATAATTTTTTTTTCACTTTTATCTTGCAGGAAGCCACACAGATCTGCGGGCAGTGATAACATTACATACTAAGAACAAAGCCAAATGTTTCCTATTCTTCAACTTAAATAGCACTAACATCATACCTACTGACTTCATTGTGTGCCTAGAATATGTTTGCAAAGTATAATCTGACATGTTCAAATTGTCCTTCAACTTCAACTCTGTAAATGTAATTTTGTTAAAATATTTTATCCAAATAATTAACTGAAGTTCAATAATTTTGGTATTAATAATAAGCACTAGAGTCCATCAGTCGCCTTCAAAGCAGCATTCGTTTGTATCATTCTGTTCTGTGCTGCTTTCTGTCTCTACATTTCCACAGTATATGAACTACTTCAATTTATTTCTCAGTTTTAGTATACATACCATGTACATTCCATGAAACAGTCTTATTTTGCTTTTTTGTCTTTTCTTGAAAAGTGACTTCTGCAACTGCACAGCCTGCATAACAGATCAAATACAATGCATTTCTTATTTTCTGCTTATAACCACAACTAGAGCACAAAGCTATACTTTCAATTGCTTAATAATAATAATAATAATAATAACAATGTTATTGTTATCATAACACACTTTTGTTCTTTTCTTAATTTCCTGTTTATTTTAGCTAGCGTTTTAATTTAATAAACTTAATAGTTCTTAAGTTATCTTTTAAAATTGCATAGTAGAAATGTTGCTTATTGTGGATGTATCAGTCATCCAAAGTTAAATCATGGGGCTGCATTCATAAAGATACCATGACATGTACCCTTCTGATATTCAGCAAGCACCCTTACATGGTGCTACACAGACCTCCAACACAAAGAGTTGCAGCAGCATGAAGGGAAGACTCTGAGGCCATGATGAATGCTAATGAGGCATTTCAGGGGAGAAGTATATGCATGTGCTATCTTCCTGGAATCACCTCACTGGTTCTACAAATTGGCAGTGTAAATCAGCATGGACATGCCCATTACATTGCAGTAATGAACAGGACAAAAGACCATGTTCAACCACCAAATGCAAAAGTGATGGTGGGGGAGCACAAGACACCAGAGCTTACTTTAAAAGTGCCATAATGGCACTGACATCAAAATGAGGATGGGGGGTTTAACAGGACACCAGGTATTAATATTTAAAATGGTGTACCATCTCTGATATAACTAAGAGGATTGCAGGTGGAGGGAAAAACACACCCTACAGTGCCACAATGGCACCAGTTGTATTATAGGGATTGGGAGTGGGGAGATACACTAGACTAGGGCTTATGCATATGTGCTGTAGCAGCACTAACACTGCGTCTCCTGTTTGAATATGTAAATTGAGCTCTGCTTTGCCTGACGTTGTGTCAAGGTCTAGATCCTTGAGTATAGACACTCAGTACCATTCCAACAACTGCAGCATGCACCATAACCATTTATCTCTCAAGCAGCAGTACCATTCCAGCAACTGTAGCATGCACTATAACCATTTACCTCTCAAGCAGCCGTACCTTTCCAACAACTGTAGAATGCACCAAAATCATTTGCCTCCCAAGCAGCAGTACCATTCCAACAACTGCAGCATGCACCATAATCATTTACCTCTCAAGCAGCAGTTCCATTCCAACAACTGCAGCATGCACCATAATCATTTACCCCTCAATCCACAGTACCATTCCAACAACTGCAGCATGCACCATAATCATTTACCCCTCAATCCACAGTACCATTCCAACAACTGTAGCATGCACCAGAATCATTTGCCTCTCAAACAGCAGTACCATTACAACAGCAGCAGCATGCACCAGAATCATTTACCTCTCAAGCAGCCGTACCATTCCAACAACTGCAGCATGTACTGTAAGTATTTACCTCTCAAGCAGCAGTACCATTCTAATAATGGCAGTATGAACCAGAATTATTTGCCTCTCAAGCAGCAGTACCATCCCAACAACCGCAGTATGCACCAGAATCATTTACTTGTCAAGCAGCAATGCCATTCCAACTGCAGTATGCACTGCAATCATTTACCTTTCAAGCAGCAGTACCATTCCAACAACTGCAGCATGCACCATAATCATTTACCTCTCAAGCAGCAGCTCCATTCCAACAACTGCAGCATGCACCATAATCATTTACCTCTCAAGCAGCAGCAGTACCATCCCAACAACTGCAGTATGCACCAAAATCATTTACCTCTCAAGCAGCAGTACCATTCCAACAACTGCAGCATGCACTGTAATCATTTACCTTTCAAGCAGCAGTACCATTCCAACAACTGCAGCATGCACTGTAATCATTTACCTCTCAAGCAGCAGTACTATAATCATTCACCTCTCAAGCAGCAATAACATTCCAACAACTGCAGCATGCACCATAATCATTTATCTCTCAAGCAGCAGTACCATTCCAACAATGGCAGCATGCACCGGAATCATTTGCCTCTCAAGCAGCTGGACCATTCCAACAACTGCAGCATGCACCAGAATCATTTACCTCTCAAGCAGCAGTACAATTCCAGCAATTGCAGCATGCACCATAATCATTTACCTCTCATACAGCAGTATCATTCCAACAACTGCAGCATGCACCAGAATCATTTGCCTCTCAAGCAGCAGTTCCATTCCAACAACTGCAGCATGCACCATAATCATTTACCTCTCAAGCAGCAGTACCATCCCAACAACCGCAGTATGCACCAGAATCATTTACTTGTCAAGCAGCAGTACCATTCCAACTGCAGTATGCACTGCAATCATTTACCTTTCAAGCAGCAGTACCATTCCAACAACTGCAGCATGCACCATAATCATTTACCTCTCAAGCAGCAGCACCATCCCAACAACTGCAGCATGCACTGTAATCATTTACCTCTCAAGCAGCAGTACCATTCCAACAACTGCAGCATGCACTGTAATCATTTACCTCTCAAGCAGCAGTATCATTCCAACAACTGCAGCATGCACCAGAATCATTTGCCTCTCAAGCAGCAGTTCCATTCCAACAACTGCAGCATGCACCATAATCATTTACCTTTCAAGCAGCAGTACCATCCCAACAACCACAGTATGCACCAGAATCATTTACTTGTCAAGCAGCAGTACCATTCCAACTGCAGTATGCACTGCAATCATTTACCTTTCAAGCAGCAGTACCATTCCAACAACTGCAGCATGCACCATAATCATTTACCTCTCAAGCAGTAGCACCATCCCAACAACTGCAGCATGCACTGTAATCATTTACCTCTCAAGCAGCAGTACCATTCCAACAACTGCAGCATGCACTGTAATCATTTACCTCTCAAGCAGCAGTATCATTCCAACAACCGCAGCATGCACTGTAATCATTTACCTCTCAAGCAGCAGTACCATTCCAACAACTGCAGTATGCACCAAAATCATTTATCTCTCAAGCAGCAGTACCATTCCAACAATGGCAGCATGCACCGGAATCATTTACCCCTCAAGCAGCTGGACCATTCCAACAACTGCAGCATGCACTGTAATCATTTACCTCTCAAGCAGCAGTACCATTCCAACAACTGCAGCATGCACTGTAATCATTTACCTCTCAAGCAGCAGTACCATTCCAACAACTGCAGCATGCACTGTAATCATTTACCTCTCAAGCAGCAGTACCATTCCAACAACTGCAGTATGCACCAAAATCATTTATCTCTCAAGCAGCAGTACCATTCCAACAATGGCAGCATGCACTGGAATCATTTGCCTCTCAAGCAGCTGGACCATTCCAACAACTGCAGCATGCACCACAATCATTTACCTCTCAAGCAGCAGTACAATTCCAGCAATTGCAGCATGAACCATAATCATTTACCTCTCATACAGCAGTACCATTCCAACAACTGCAGCATGCACCAGAATCATTTGCCTCTCAAGCAGCTAGCTGTACCATTCCAACAACTTCAGCATGCACCAACATTCTTTGCCTTTCAAGCAGCTGTTACTTTGCTAAAGAGGCATATGTAGTACAATATAAAAATATGATGGGTACAGTCAGGGTTGGGACACATTCTGTTGTTGCTGCTGCATAATACAATGCAGTCAGACAGTGCATCTTTAAAAGACTGCATTTCTCTCTAGGGATGCATCCCATCCATGGTGTATCTTCCTTCCATGTCATCTAATGCATACACATTCTGGTTGACAGGACAGTGCTTCAAATGGTAGAGATGACTGTGGTATGCTGGTTAGTAGCAGTATGCTGGTTGTGAATCCCTCATCATCTGCACACTCCAGGAAAGTACCGGACTTGCTAACATTCTATACATCGACTGTCAGTACTGTCTTACTGCACAGCTCAATGTCCCCCACCTTCTGGACAGGTACTGCTCTCAGCTGGAGACTGTCTAATCACTGGTACTCACCCAGTCCAACACATCACCAACTTATTAAGCTGCATACACTGGTGAGATCTCCATCATTTCATCATTCTGTTATGCATGCATAACATTGGATGCTGTAGGAGCACCTTCAAGGTACACAAAATGCTCACTGGTATTGATGCCTTACATCAGTGCTGTCACATGATGTGTTTTCATTGCCACTTAAAACAGTATTGTACAACACAGGTATAAGTCCATGCATACTTGGTGATACAACAACATCCTAAGTCATGGATTTAGTGGCCTGGATCTATTCTGTCAGTTTGGAAGATTAGAAAATAGTTCACACTGTTCATCTCATTGTGTAGTAACACTCTTTCTGAATTAGTCAGACTTGAACCTAGTAAAGTTTCTCCCAAACTATCTAAACCCAGTAAAACCAATATATCACAATTCAGAGACTCGATGCCACAAATCTCCTCAAATTTTATAATGAATTTTCAAAATTCATTCATAGCAGCATCACCTCATATATTGTCTCAGCAGATAAAGTTTTAGCAAGGAGTTTTATATCCACATAAATAAATGTATAGAAAAACAGCCCCAACCTGTTCCAGATCCATCCATCCTCAAACCCTTTTCCCATTTTTGCACATGAGTTTGGAGTGTCACTTCAGCAGTGACAATCATGTAGAACCAAGGTTTACACCACCAAAAAATATTATGAGCAATTTAAAAGCAAATCATCCTGGTGAGCTGCCAACATAAATAAAGTTTGCAATAAAAGGGGAAAAATCTTATTAGAGTACACAGCAGATCTAAAGACTACCCCTCAAGTTAAGACAAATATTAGCAATTTCTCTAAGATTTATAAAATGACTGTTAGATCTACTAACAATGAATTCAGTTTGGCTACCCCTTCTTTAGTCATGTTAAAAAGATAAGAAACAGCACTTGACAATGTACATAACTCATAATAAATGAAACATACACTCAGCTAATGATTATTACCAATATCCTAGTAAATACATTTAGTGCAAATTTCACTCCGGAAACAACTAGGCAAAGCTCTTTGATTTCCACAGCTCTCCTCAACCCCCCCCCCCCCAAAGCGTCAGCAATGAGCATGTTCTGAATGTCCTGTGTAAGACTAAGAACACTTCCTTTAATGGCACGGAAACATACCCACAGTTGTTTAAACAGTACTAAACATATCCTGGTGGAAACTACATAATCCATTTAACCCAAGCCAACTGATGATGTCAGTCCGTAAAGACTGCCCTCCTACTAACCTGGAAACTATAGGCTTATCAGCTTTATGAGTCTCATTTGTAAGGTCATACAACACGTTATAACAGCTTCGATTAATATTGACTTTAAAAATCTCAAAAGACTAGACCCACAACAGTTTGGTGGTAAGACGATTAGCAATTTGTATAAAAGATAAAGAGTCACAAGGTGTTTGTGTGTGCGTGTGTGTGGCAGGGGTGGCATCAGAGAAAATAAAGACGATCAGTGATGTCCCACAGAGCTCAGTGGTGGGGCCACTTTGATGTGGTCTTTGCTTCTCTGACCTTTGGATTAAAAACCAGGCCTGTGGCTAACCAGGTCTGAAGATGATTGAAAAGTGGGAGTCATTGTCAAATACGTCTCAAACTCAGAAGCCCTCTATCATGTATTTATATTTATAAATTCTTGGTGTATGAAAAATGGGCTAAAAATTAAATGTTAAAAAAATGTAACATTGTCACATCTGGTAGACAAACCATCAGGTAGAGTATAGCACTGACACTACCGTACTTCAAAATGAAAATGTAGTCAGAGATCTGGGAACCTGGGTTAATAATTTCCCTCCACTTTGACCACCGTGTAGCAAACATTGACAGTAAATAATTCTTCTATTTGATCACCATGAGAATATCATCTTGATCTAAGAAGGCAGCTGTAACCTTGTATTCAGCACAGATCAAACTAATTAGAGAATACAAAACTCCCTTTTGGGTGTACCTAACTAGACATATCTTACAGTTTGAAAGACCCCAGGGGTTCATAACAAAGAGGACCATAAGCTTAAAATCTCTAAACTCCTACAAAAAAAAAAAAAAAAAAAGATGAACTGTCCCTATTTTTTGTGTCTCATAGTCTCCTCAGATTAGGCCTTTGCCTTGCTTTCCAAGCAATCAGGGATCCAGTAGTCCAGGATCTCTTGTACCTTAACAAAAGAAACAGTCCCAGAAATACAAGAACACGAGATCTAAACCCACTTCAGCAGATCAATAAAACATGGTGAAGTGAGATTTGTTACTTAGCATCTCCCTCACCTCTGGAATACACTTCCATGCAGATAAAACAGAGTGATATACTATCCGCTTCAAACAGTACCTTGAAAACTGGATCAGTATTCATAAATCCATCCAGGGAATGACTGGTAGGTACACACAAGGATAGAAACTGGCAGGTACAATGGCTGGAAAGCTCAGTAGTCTTGAACCTCCAGTTTACATTCATTTCTCTGTTCCCTTTTCTTTTGAAATGGTGCACCTGGATGAATGTTATGGAGTGATCTTTGAAAAGATAGTTTATACATCCAGTAGACTTGTAACCTAGTGCAGGAATCTTACATGACCAGTAGGTGGTGCTTGCATTCTTATGATGATACAGCTACAAATATGCTTAATGTGAATGTCATGCATATTTATGTTTAGAACACCTAGTGGTTATACAGCACACTATGCATCTATAGAGGAGGTGGTCCTAATTCATGCTTCTGATCTGTCCTCATTGCACTTGGGAGCTGAGGTTTTCATAGTGATGGAGTGGATACGATTATGGATACACATGAAGAATTAGGTGGTAGAGATGGGGAAGGTGAGATAATGGATACAGATGGAGAATGAGGTGGTAGTGATGGAGAGGATGAAATCACGGCTACATATAGAGAATGAGGTGGTAGTGATGGAGAGGGTGAGATCATGAATACACATGGAGAATGAAGTTCCTTAGTGAATTTCTTCAGGCTGGGTGTCACTCTGAGATAGAGTGAGGAGCTTGTTCATCCAGGAGGATCGCCGGAAAGGGGTACTTTTTGTCTGGAATAATTGGAATTACTTAAGGTTGTTTGAAAAGCTAATGAAGATTCCCATTTGTTATCTGCTGTGTGAGATATAGCATGTCTCACCCCACTGGGAAAAGATCCTGGGATAGTTCCAAGGAGTGTTTGGGACAGCTTAGAGATTTCCTTGAAGTCCTACAGGGTTAACTGGATGCTGTGGTTGGAGATAGGGAAATCTGATCTGCATTTCTCACTAAACAGTACAGCCCTCACCAGGAAGATTGTTTTAGAAAAATTCTAGGGCAATGCAGCCCTCCCCAGGAAAAGTGACATATAGAAAAAGCAAAGGGAAGGAGGTAGGGAGGAACGGAGGGACTATGAAAGGGGGGAGAAGGAAAGAACATCTAAGGGCATAATGAGCTTTGAAAAGATTGGTGATAAGTGTGCTGTCACAGCTATGACAATGTTCTTATCGCCTTTGAAAAACGTTAATGCATGAGGCCAAGAAGATTCTCAAGAAATGGATTCTGTAGTGTTATATTCTTGGCACAGTACAGTTAATATCCTAGATCCTGAATAACTTATCATCCAAATGAACATCCAGGAGTTAATTAGTAGAAGAGTGGAATGCATTACAAACATTTTACTTTGTACAATGTAAAATGACACACACTAGCAAGCAGGAGGAAAATTTAGCCCGCCTCATCTTCCCATTTGTTGCAGCTAACACAGCTGCCTCTGCCTTCAGTCCCAGTTTTTCTACAATCCAAGGCTGATTAAAAAGCCTCAGCTGTCTTTGCCACCACTGTCAATTCCAGTACTTGACTCTTATTACCAATTACCCTTTATGGACAAAAGTATTTTATTTTATCTAGATTAATTTGTTTTCCCCTTGATCTGCTGTTCATGCTCTTTGTGTCTATACTAGATACCCTTTTCTGCACTTTCTCCAGTGTTGTGACTTTTGGTTCACATTAAGTTCTTAAGAACTGCCCACTGTTCTCCAACCTTTGCCTTTTTAGTGGATGTTAGAGTGGCACTGTTTCCTTCTTATCTCTGAATCTACCCTTCTAAATAAGCTCCATAACATTTGATTTGCCTTTTCTGTTACCCTTATATACACTGCCTGGTGCTTTAGGTTTTCTGCAATAATAAACCCAGGTCTAGATCCATGACTATATTTTGGATGTTTTGTTATCAAGACTCATAAGGAGAATCACAAAATATTGCAATAACAAAAAATAAATAAATAAAAAATAAAGCAACATTTGGAAATTAAAAACAGTATAAAAAGCAGACAGGACCCTTATTGTTTACATAATTGTTTACATATGCTAACTCTAAGATTGCTGTATCTTGAAAAAAGATAATGCTCTATGTTACCATCATCTTGGTATAAGAGGGGAAAAAAACATCAGTAATTGGAAAAAAAGACTTTTGATCACTGGTGTGTTGATTACAAGCCTAGCAACCCCCATGTACTATCTCAGGTGTTTTAGTCTGACTTCTGCAATTACATATGTTCCCCCAAAATTTTCATTGTGATTCCTTTTATTATATATTCTTCCACTGAATTGTCTAGGTCTACTACAAGTTCTTGTGTACCATTAGGGTTTACAGTCATTCATGTCCCCGGCTGCAAGTCAGTGGAATGAGCAGCCGGGGCTCAAGCAGCTATAATATTACCAAAGTGTCAATCTAATTCCTCTACCTATTATATATATTTCCCTATAGTTGTCATCCTGATTCCTCCAATTATATATTCTTCTCTTAAATTGTCATTCTAATTATACCAGTTATATATTCTTCTCCTGAATTGTCATTCTAATTCTACCAGTTATATATTCTTTACCTGAATTGTTATTCTTCAGTAGCAGCACTGCACATTTCTTTTTCACCGTTTTGGAAAGAAACATGTTAAAATCCAGAACATCAGTTAGAAGGACTATAATAAACATACTTCATCTTCAGTGACACCTCCAGTCTCCTATCGGTCTGTCTGTCTGTCTATGCTTACTCTCTCATGTTACTGTGTCTGCCATAGTATTATTCAAAAACAGACTGAGCCAGTTTTCATTGCCCAAATCTAGGTCCAAAACAAACATTGAAAAAGATTGGGTCCAGAATGTGTCTCTATGGAAAAATAGTTATGTGTTTATGACCCCAATGTTCCAGCAATAAACAATTCATTTATGTTCCCCTTTCTTCAACTACTTCTGTGCCATTCTGAATAGCTTGTTGCTCTGTCCTGTCACTTCCAACTTTGCAAGAAGCCTGATGTATGTGACTAAGCCAAATGATTTACTGAAGTCCACATGCATCACATTCACAATATTACTCATGTGTCTCCCTAGGGACCTAGTCATAGAGATGAATTATGTTTGTCTTTTAGGATGTACCTGCTGAGAGCCCACGATGGAACACATTAAGCAGCATAGTCCCCTCTAAAGACCATGCATGCTTTGAGCTCAGCAGAACTTCCCTTATTTTGTAAACTACTAAAATTATTCGAAATGGTCTGTAATTTCCATGGAGGCATTTTGATCCACATTTGTAGACTGTTACCTTTGTGACCTGTCTATAATTTTAGGATCACACTATTTCTAAAGGACATGTAGAACAGTTCTGTCAATGTAATATTAAAATCTTAGCAGCTCATTTCAGGATGCATGGTGGGAGACCATCTGGTCCCTTTGTGTTATTACTCTTCACCCCCTCGGTACATGTTTTACTTCATGTATTGTTATATTTCCCTCTGTCCACTCTTTATTTATTTTATGCAAATCTACATTGGTACCCTTCCTTCTGTTATATTGGTGAACACTTGTATAAAATATTAATTTAGACTTTTCACCTGTTGGCATGCTTATGGTTTTGAGTCTCTCAATATTTTTCCCCAGATTTCATTCTTAGCTTTCTTAATTTTGCCTTCATACTTCCAAAAGGCTGGTCATATACCCTTCATTTTATTTTCTTCACTCTTATTTTACCCTTCCAATATATTTTATTGCCATGTTTTTCTCTTCGCATGTCATTCTCAATGATTTCCCACTTTTTTCCTCCAAGCCTTATATCTTCATTTTCCTTACAGCTGATCTCACCAAACTAATGAATCAGATTGGCTTTCTCATTATTTTGCCTTGGTCACCATTCTTAACTTTTTTTTTTTTTTTACAATTCTCCCCAGACTTACCCTTTTAAAGTTTTACCTACTTAGTACATTACCTCAATCTTCTGTTATATGTTTGTAAACTACATTTAACCTGCCATATTCTACTCCTCTGTTGCATAAGTCCTTAGTCTTTGTTGTCTGTATTGATGTATTTTCCATACCCACAGTCTTACATGGCCAATTTTAGCCAGTGACAATCCAGCCTGTAGACTGTTCACCTAACTAACCCTACAGAAAATGAAACTGGAAATATTGCCTTTCCTTTTTCAAGTCAACATCACATATTTCAATAAGGCTGCTGGTACTCTGCCAGTTTTGGATACAGGAACATGTTAGTCATCCTCCAAAAAAATATACACCTTGGGTAACCACTACATCATTTGTCTTAAGTTTTTATTTACATTATTTAAACACCATTTTGGGAAGATATAATGGCACTATCTGTGTACGTGTCTAATGAAATTTCAAACATTCACAAGCACAAACATTCAATAATCAATCACTTTAGAATAAATCTTAAGTGATCACAAATATGAAAAACTAAAATTAAGTTTTTTGAATTATATATACTAATGCAGAGATCAGACTATTGCTGGGTATGGGCCTTACCCTGCTCAACGCAGTCTCATACAAAAGGCTGTGTCAAAAACTCCATCTGAAATCACATTTGCTCACATCAGCATTTGATTTTTTACAACAGAAAAAAGCATTCACTCATATGAGTGTTCACTCTTTCAAACTGTAACCACATATGTGTGCCATAACATAGTGTTAGAGGGTCTTGCCATAATGCTGTCTAAATGTTGGTTGCTCCTTTAAAAGAATGGTGCAGTCAGAATAGCTGCAGGGTTGCATTAGAGAGTAAATTTAGTTAAAATAATGGTAACCGATTTATGAAGCATAAAATAAGGGCATCTAATGGGCTTCTTATGAAGGAAAATTTATCAAGCATTTGTGGAGAGACATGGACATCTGCATAAAAGTGAATCCACTGGAGAATGAGGGGGAGAAATTCTGGCTAAAATTACCAGTATGCTGTTCAAATAATTAATGTATCTTGCTGAAGTAGAAAGGAATTACTGAACTTTTCCTGAAAGTGGTCCTTATTCTCAGGGGCATTTTAACTTAAAAACATACCATGAGCAGAGAATTAGTTTGCATATTAGTTTCGTTTATATTTATTTCATGCAAATGTTCTTGCCATGATTCCAATGGCCTGTCATAGAAATTCTGCTTGCCTGCTTTTCAGGTTTATTTCTGCAGTAAAGCTGTTAATGTCTTTTGGAACTATGCATTCATGGAGATACAAACACACACACACACAAACACACACACACACACACACACACATATATATATATATATATATATATATATATGGTGTACCATCAAAATGTTGCGGTTGAAGTGTGCGACAATGGATATATGAAGTTTGCACAGGTTTGTATGTGCAAAAAAAACATGCCAAATCCACAACAGTGAATGGTATTGTGCGTTTACTATTGTGAATTCGGCATATAGAGTGGAGACTGCATTATAGCGGGGATCGGGAAATGTACTCTTTCTCTCACTGTAGTGCAATCTTGGAGTTTGTATATATAAGTAGCAGGGGGTGTGGAGGCACAGCCCCCTCACACGGAGGGTGCAAGGCGGCTTGCCGCCCTGCAAAATGTGTGTTGTATGACACCGGATGTGGTGGTATGTTCGAAAAATGTTGACAATTCAATTTCGAATTGTCGACATTTGTTTTTCTTTTGTTCTTTTTCTCGCTTACTATCATAAATTTTGACAATGTTTTTTGAGTATGTGAGTATTCTCAACAAACATGTTCAAAATTATGATAGTAAACCTATATATATTTATATATACACACATATATATACAAACTCCGAGATTGCACTACAGTG
Source organism: Protopterus annectens (assembly GCF_019279795.1). Taxonomy (NCBI): domain Eukaryota; kingdom Metazoa; phylum Chordata; order Ceratodontiformes; family Protopteridae; genus Protopterus; species Protopterus annectens. The sequence continues at coordinate 175,787,120 of NC_056749.1, forward strand.
AGGGAAAGAGTACATTTCCCGATCCCCGCTGTAATGCAGTCTCCACTCGATATGCCGAATTCACAACAGTAAACGCACAATACCATTCACTGTAGTGCATTTGGCATTTTTTTTGCATATACAAACCTGTGCAAACTTACTTTCATATATCCATTGTCGCACACTTCAACCGCAACATTTTGATGGTACACCATATATATATATATATATATATATATATATATATATATATATATCTACTTTACAAGCTGGAAGTTTCAAAACTTTGAACTGCAAATTGTCGAGACCATAAGATCAAAGTTTTGAAAATTGTAATAAAAAATTATATTATGTTTTTGCATCCCTCATACCCCCTGTTAAATAAATATACCAACTTCAAGATCACACTGCAGTGTTGAACATGTTAAAGTTCCTGTTTTATGCTGTACGTCGATATCCATTCAAAACATTTGAAGTTTCAAAACTTCGATCTTATGGCCATTTGCAGTTCGGTTTTGAAACTTCGAGCTTGTCTAGGGAATGCATATCATCATCATCTTCTTTCAGCTGTTCCCGTTAGGGGTCACCACAGCAAATCATCTGTTTCCATTTCTTCCTGTCCACTGCATCTGCATTTTGCTCTGTCACACCAACCACCTGCATGTCCTCTTTCACCACATCCATAAACCTTATTGTAGGCCTTCCTCTTTTCCTGTTACCTGGTAGCTTCATCCTTAGCATCTTTTTCCCAATATACTCAGCATCCCTCCTCAGCACATGTCCAAACCAACGTAATCTTGCCTCTCTGGATTTGTCTCCAAACCTTCCAACCTGGGCTTACCCTCTAATATACTTATTCCTAATCCTGTCCACCCTCGTCACATCCAGTACAAATCTTAACATCTTTAACTCTGCCACATCCAGCTCAAACTCCTGCCTTTTTGTCAATGCCACTGTCTCCAACTCATATAACATAGTTGGTCTTACTACCCTCTTGTAGACCTTCCCTTTCACTTTTACTGGTACTCGTCTGTCACAAGTCACTCCTGACACTCTTCTCCATCCACACCATCCTGCCTGTAATCTCTTCTTCACCTCTCTTCCACACTCATCGTTACTCTGAACTATTGATCCCAAGTATTTAAACTCATCCACTTTCACCACATCTACTCCATGCATCCTCACCTTTCCTCTATCCTCCCTCTCATTCGCACACATATATTCTGTCTTAGTCCTGCTGACCTTCATTCCTCTTCTCTCTAGAGCATATCTCCATCTCTCCAAGGTCTCCTCCACCTGTTCCCTCTGCATATATAATATATATATATATGTACATATATATATATATATATATATATATATATATATATATATATATATATATATAAAGAAAAAAAAAAAAAATATATATATATATATATATATATATATATATATATATATATAAAATGTGTATGTGTGTTTACACGCATACAAAACAGAAAAGCATATCAGTATACATTGACCAGTGCTATAGTTGATATTCACTTGGTGGAACAGAGCTAAACAACTGCACATTTAACTTCTTACCCAAAAGATTGCATCACTCCTAATTGTCAACAAAATGCTGTCAGCAGACTTCCCATCCAGACTGCATTATTTACTATTACTTTGTGAGGTTCAACTACCTACCTACCAACTGCAAAATAAACAGCAGTAAATAGGTTCATAGGTTCATAGGTTTATACTAGGCTATCTGCCCTAAGGCATTTATAAGCCTAGCCCAAATTTTTGTGGCTTAAGCCACCCCTTATATGAAAAAATACTGTGCCCATTAGTTTGTTGTGCCTCTGTCCAGCAGTGACACAGAGATGATTCCCGGGGTAAACCTACGATCTCCCATCCACAGGTCTAGATTTCTCTTGAACAGAGTCAGCGAGGTGCTCTGCCTCACATGGACCGGGATTTTATTCCACAGCATAGGGAGTCTCTGAGTGATAAATCTATCCCTCCAGCACATCCTATTTATATCCGTGCTAAGGTTTAAGTCGCTTGCTCTAGTGGTTTTGGTGGATTTGGATTTTTGAGGTGGAGCATGTCCATTAATTCCAGGTTGGACATGGCCTTGTATGTCAGGCACATGTCACCTCTGAGCAGACGGTATGCAACTGAATAGAGCTGGAGTTTCTTCAATCTGGCAGCATATGACAGATTTTGGAGTCCCTTTATCCTTTTGATGAGGAACTTTTGGGGTCTCTCCAATTGCTGCAGATGTCGGGTGAGATACATCCCGAATGGGGCATTGTACTCAATCATTGGTCTGATAAGTGAAGAGTACAGGGGAACAATAACCTCACTAGATCTGGATGTGAATCCCTTCATGATCAGGTGGGCAATGTAGAAGGTCTTTCTAACCACTTTAGCAATGTCAGTGTCAAAAGAAAGGCCACTGTCAACCTGGGTCCCCAGGTCCCTGATAACCTCTTCTGTGCTTAGTGGATTGCCACCTATATGGTAGCTTGGGGTTACCTTGTTTTTCCTGAAGGGTATGACTATACATTTTTGGCGTTTAACTTCAGGCCATGGCTCTGGCACCAGCTATCTGTTTCCGTGAGTCCCTTCTGAAGGATATCCGTGTCTGATGCACTTTCCACTATGGCGCCCAGTTTGCAGTCGTCTGCAAACTTTGTCAGCCAAAGTCCTCCTATGTTGGCCTGTACTTCTGAGAAGTAGATGCCAAACAATAGGGGCCAAGGACCGAGCCCTGTGGGACACCACTTGTGACTGGCTTGGAGTCTGACACAGCGCCAGCAACTCTAACCCTGTGGGTTCTGTCCTTAAGCCAGTTTGCAACCCATCTTGTGACATATGGGTTTACATTTAAGCTGGTAAGTTTTTCTACAATACCCGAGTGGGGTATTGTGTCGAAAGCCTTTGCAAGGTCAAGGTAGGCTGTATGGACTGCCTTTCCTCATCAATGGCCTTGGTGACTGTTTCAAGAAGTCGACCAAGTTCAAAAGGCATGATCTTCCCTTGACAAAGCCAAACTGGGTCGGGTCCAATGTCTGCAAGTCCCCTATATCTTTGTTTATGAGCTCCATTATGATCCTCTCCATAGCTTTGCAGACTAGACTTGTTAAGCTTATGGGGCGTAATTACCAGGGTCCGTGAGGCGCCGCCTTTGTGGAGTGGGACAACAGTTGCCGTCACGCCACTCCTTGGGCACGTATCCTGTGGTAAGGCTGAGATTAAACAGCTGCCTTATGTGCGGGTTTAATTCCTCATTTAGCTCGTGTAGCACACAGCCGGGGACACCATCCGGTCCCATTGATGCTGTGTTTTTAGCTTTAGAGAGAGCAGCTTTCACCTGCGCATTTGAGATGTCCGGGAGGCTACACTCGGCTGCGATAGTTATCTCTCCTTTAGGGGAGAGGGGTGAAGTTTGCACTGAACCTGTCTGCCAGTATGTTGGCAATGTCTGTGGGTTCAGTGATTTTTGTATCATTTTGGACTAATTCTGAGCATATCTGGGAGTTTCCACCCAGGTTCCTAACATAGCTGAAAAGGCCTTATGATTGTCCTTTGAATCCATGGCAATTTTTCTCTCAAAATTGGCCTTAGTTGATTTTATGAGTGCTCGTATTTTTTTACTAATAATGATCAGGGGTGACTTCCCTTTTATGGATTTTGTTCTGTCATGTAATAGCTTTCTCCTCTTATTGTAAAGTTTGTTAACGGCTGGGGTCCACCAGACTGGACGTTTGCCCTTTGTGGAAAGAGTCTTGGTTTTATTTGGGATTGCCTGATCCATGCAGTCCTGGAGGTGTTCATAGAAGGCATTTGTAAGGGCTTCCACAGCTTGGGTTGTGGTTTCCACTGGCTCAGGGGCCTTGATGGATACCACACCAGTCTTGAGTAGTGTGAAGTTTGCTTTAGAGAAGTTCTTCACTATGGTCTTTTTTGTTTGGGGTGGGGGCGGGATGTGGATTTCCAGTGAGATTAGTTTATGATCAGATCTCACCAATGAGGGATATACTTCGGTGTGGAGCATTTTGTCCCCATGTTTGTGACAATGAGATCTAGTATATTTTCTCCTCTCGTGGGAACAGTGACTAGCTGTTCCATGGCATTTGAATTTATGGACTCCAGGAACCGTTGGGCTAGAAAGTTAGGGCTTGAGTAATGTTCCCAGTCTATATTCGGGTAGTTGAAGTCACCCAATATGATGGTGTTTGGAGATACATTTATACCCTCCAGTGTCTTCAGGAAGGCTGTGTGGGGTTCCTGAGTTTGAGAGGGTGGCCTGTAGCATGCTACAATTTGTAGAGCAGTTTTGCCTATGGTTAGTTGCACCTGGATGGTTTCCGAAGCTTCGTGCGTTGCCACCAACCTGGAGGTGTGGGTATCCTTTATGAATATGGATACACCCCTCCTTTTGTGGTGTGGTCCGGGTTTTGGGGCCGGAACGCATGATATGAGGTAAAACCTAATAGTGCCGGGTGCTCTCAGGAGCCTTGAACCAGGTTTCAGTTACAGCACAGACATCGATGTTCTCCATACTGAGAAGGGCCTCGAGTGTGTGCATTTTGAGATTTAGACTTCTGGCATTGAGCAGCATTACCCTCAGTTTCTTCCCATTTTTGTTTTCTAGGGTGGTAGGTTTAGAATTTGAGCCTTGCCTAAAAAGGCACTATGGGGTGGCAAGAGCCTTAGCCAATATCCGAATCCCAGGGTGACAGGTGCAAGCCGTCCCTTGGGCAGCGTGGCTTGTCAAGCATGTCATCCCAGGCAGACAGACACTGGATCCCCTTTGAATGACACCAGACATTAAGCCAATTGTTAAAGCTGATCATCTTGTCTCTATATTGTGGCATCATTCTTGGTGAAGGAAGGATACTGCTCAGGGTTAGGGTCATACCTGCCTGGGCTACATAATCAGAGAGCTCCTCTATGTCTCTTTTCATGTAGTCCAGGGAGGTACGTCTCAGGTCGTTCACACCAGCATGGACAATGACTGTGTCATATTTGTACTTGCCGTGGAGTGACCAGTGCTTGTGTTATGTGGCGGATTCTAGCGCCTGATAGGCAGCTTACTGTGACCCTCTCCTTGTTCAGCCTGGTGAGTGGGACGTCAGTGTGTCTGACTATGGAGTCACCTATGACAAGTATGTTTGGTGTTGTATTTGGCCTTAAGGGCTGTGACTGCTTTGCACACTGCTTTTGTGGTTTATGTGTTGCTTGTGGGGTGTCTTGAGGTAGCAGTTGTTTGGGTGTCTGCTTTGGAAGCCTCTGCTGTTTAGGTAAATTTTTACTCAGAGCCTCCGAGTATGTCTTTGTGTGTTTATGTGTTTGATTCAGTGATGCATGTGAAGTGAAATGCACAGTATGCACATAATATAGACCACATCACAAATCACTAACATTAATGGATTTATATGGAAAGGCTTCTCCCTTCAGCCACACAAACCCCAAACATGGATTTTCAACCTCCACACCTCCTTAAATATATATATATATATATATATATATATATATATATATATATATATATATATATGTGTGTGTGTGTGTGTGTGTGTGTGTGTGTGTGTCCCCTTCACATGGTCAGCATTTCAGAATGTCGAAGACCATATGGCCGAGACCATATGATCAACATTCAAAACATCAACCATGCAGAACCGGCAACTCCGTAGAGTGCGGAATGGAAAGATTTCCATCTTCCCCACTGTAGTGCGATCTCGGAGATGGTATATTTAAGTTCTGGGGGTGTGCAGGGTGGTCCAGCATGAAGGTAAGTTTTTGTTCCATTTTTTTTTTTTTTTTTATTCCATGGTTAATATTTTGAAGGTCGATCATATGGTCTTGGCCATATGGTCTTCGACATTCTGAAATATCGACCATGTAAAGTAGATCCATATATCGGAGCGCTACAGAATCCTGAAAGCCCAAAATCCTGTGACCAAAATCTTGAAAGTTCAAAATACTGAAAACTCAAAATACTGAAAACACGCAGCATACCAACACTTACTATATTCCAGCACAAGTACATACAAAAACATATTACCTTTCAATTATATGCAGGGGAGCAAGCCCCCCTGCACCCCCCACACTCCCAGCTACTTAAATATATCAACACCTAGACTGCACTTCACTACACTAAGTGCAGTCTCGGAGTTGATATAGTTAAGTAGCAGGGGGATGTGGGGGGGCACAGACCCCCACTTTGAGATTGCAGGGGTCTTGCCCCCTGCTTATACTTGGAGAAGAGTAATATGGTTTGTGTTTTATTTCTTTCTGTATGTACTTGTGCTGGAATAGTTTTCAGTATTTAGAACTTTCTAGAGTATGGTCTCAGGATTTTGGACTTCAAGATTTTGCAGGGGTCACACACACACACACACACACACACACACACACACACACACACACACACACACACACACCTGTATACTAATTTCATGGCTGTATAACCACAACTACATTTCCCTACACTTTGTATTGTAGCCACCCAAAGCACAATTGACAACAACAAATCTTGACTAATAACTCAGATGACTAAAGCATGCATCCTACTCGATGTCAAATAAATGAAGAGTTCACTAAATGTTCACTTGTACATATGTACCCAGAGGAGAAGAGCAGAGGCATTATGTCATAGTTATGTACCCAGAGGAGAAGGGCAGAGGCATTATGCCATAGTTATCTACCCAGAGGAGAAGGGCAGAGGCATTATGCCATAGTTATCTACCCAGAGGAGAAGGGCAGAGGTTTTATGTCATAGTTGTCTACACATGTAGATATACATATACAAATATGTATACATATATAGGTTCATAGGTAGGTACTAGGCTATCTGCCCGAAAGCATTTATAAGACTAACCAGAATGTGTTGGCGTTTGCCACCCACTTAGATTAGTTCCCTGTGCCTCAGTCCAGCAGAGCCACTGAAGTAATCCCCGGGGTAAACCTTCTGTTTCCCATCCACTAGTCAAGGTTTCTCTTGAAGAGTGTTAGTGAGGAGCTCTGCCTAATGTAGATTGGAATCTTCTTCCAAAGCATGGGAAGTCTCTGGGACAGGAATCTATCCCTCCAGCACGTCCTATTTATTGTTGTGGTGAGGTTTAGATCCCTAGAGCATGTGGCTCAAGGGGATAAGGCTTTCTTTAGGTGGAGCATGTCCATCAATTCTGGGTTGGACATGACCTTGTATGTCAGGCAGAGATTACCTCTGAGTAGGCAGTATGCAACTGAGTACAGCTGGAGTTTCTTCAGTCAAGTTGTATAGGGCATCTGTTTGAGGCTGGTGATCCTCTTGGTGATGTACTTCTGTGGTCTTTCCAGCTGTTTCAGGTGTCTTGTAAGGTACATCCCAAATGGGGCATTGTACTCTATGATGGGTCTGATGAGTGATGAGTAGAGGGGCCCGATGACCTCTTTTGATCTGGATGCGAACCCTTTTGTGATTAGGTGGGACACATAGAAGGATTTTCCAACCACATTGGCAATGTGATCATCAAAGGAGAGATTACTATCTACTTGAGTCCCCAGACCCCTTATTACGTCTTCCGTATTTAGGGGGCTACCACCTATGTAGTAGTTTGTGGGTACTTTGTTTTTTCCAAAGGGGATAACTATGCAGTTTATGGCCATGATTTTGACACCAGGTATCTGCCTCAGTGAGACCCTTTTGGAGGATGTGTGTGTCATCCAAGTAGTCAATTATAGCCCCTAGTTTGCAGTCTTCTATGAACTTGGTCAGCCATAGTCCTCCTGTGCTTGCCTGTACCTCTGAAAAATATATGCCAAACAGGAGGGGTCCTAGGACTGAGCCCTGGGGAATGCCACTTGTAACCAGTTTAGAGTTGGACCTAGCTCCCGCAACTCTCACCATGTGGGTTCTGTCCGTGAGCCAGTTGGCAACCCATCTTGTGATGTAGGGGGTTTGTGTTCAGGCTGGTGAACATGTCTATAATATCAGAATGGGGAATGGTGTAGAAGGCCTTTGCGAGGTCTAGGTAAGCTGTGTGTACCACCTTTCCCTCGTCTATAGCCTTGGTAACTGTGTTAAAGAAGTCCACCAGGTTTAGGAGGCATGATCTGCCCTTAACAAAGCCTAACTGGGTAGAGTCCAGTGTTTGGATGTTCCCAATGTCTCTGTTAATGAGTTCCATTATGATGCACTCCATAGCCTTGCAGACCAAGCTAGTCAGGCTTTTAGGGCGATAGTTCCCGGGGTCTGTTGTGGCTCCACTTTTGTGGATCAAAATAGCCGTTGCTGTGTGCCTCTCTATGGGTACATAGCCTGTGGAGAGGCTGAGTTTGAACAGTGTGTTTAGGTGAGAGGTTGGTTCGTCTTTGAGCTCGTGTAGGACACAGCCTGGGACACCGTCTGATCCCATTGATGCTGTGTTTTTGGCTTTGGAGAGGGCTGTTTTAACTTGAGTGTCTATGATTTCAGGGGTTCTGCATTCTTTTGGTATGGTTTTGGGCCCTTTTGGGGGTGAGGGGGGGCTGAAGTTTGCACTGAACCTGTCTGCCAGGATGCTGGTGATATTGGTCGGTTCAGGGTATTTTGTGCCATTCTGCATTAACTCTGAGCAGATCTGAGCATTGCCACTGAGATTCTTGACATAGCTAGAGAATGCCTTGTGGTTATCTTTGGAGTCTATGGAAATTTTTCTTTCGAAGCTCGGCTTGGATGATTTTATGAGGGATTGTAATTTTTTGCTGATACTTATCAGGGATGTCTTCCCTTCAAGGGATTTTACTCTTTTCTGTACTAGTTTCCTCCTTCTATTGTATAGATTGTTTATGGCAGGGGTCCACCAGACTGATTTTCTTTTCTTGGAGGAGTGAGTCTTGGTTTTGTTTGGGATAGCACGATCCATGAATTTTTGTAGGTGCCCATAGAATGCATTAATAAAAGATTTTGCAGCTTGGACAGTGTTATCCTTTAGCATGGGGGCTTTAAAACTTTCCACCTCGGTCTTAAGTAACGTAAAGTTTGCTTTTGAAAGGTTTTTCATGGTGGTTTCCTTGTCTGGGGGTGGGGGTGGAATGTGGATAACCAAAGTGATTTGTTTATGGTCAGATCTAACCAGTGAGGGGTTGACCCTCCAGTGTGCAACACCGTTCACTCATGTTGATGATGACCAGGTCCAATATGTTGTCACCTCTGGTGGGAGTGTTGACCAATTGATCCAGGGCATTTGAGTTTATAAATTCTAGGAAATGTTGGGCAAGGGAGTTATTACTTGAGTAGTTCTCCCAGTTAATGTTTGAGTAATTGAAATCACCCAATATTAGGGTGTTTGGTAGGACCGTTATGTTTCCCATTATTTCCAGAAATGCGGAATTGGGGTACTGGGAAATGGTGGGTGATCTGTAGCAAGCTACAATTTGAATTGTAGTTTTGTCCGTTGTTAGTTGCACATGGATGATCTCTGAAGCATCGTGTTGTGCCACTAACCTGGAGGTGTGTGGGTATCCTTGATGAATATGGATACGCCCCCACCTTTTGTATTTTGGTCCGGGTTCTGTGGCTGAAAAGTATGGTATGAGTTGTAGCTTGGTAGTGCTGGGGTGCTCTCTGGAGCCTTAAACCAGGTTTCTGTTACTGTACATATATCCATTTTCACCATACTGTGGAGTGCCTCGAGTGCGTGCATTTTGAGGTTTAGACTTCTGGCATTGAATAGCATTATCCTCAGTTTTTTGTTACTTGTGCTATTTATTTTGTCTTTTGAGCCTTGCCTAAAAAAGGCACTATGGGGGTGGCAAGAGCCTTGGCCAGTATTCGAAAGCCCAAGAGTGACAGGTGCAAGCTGTCTCGGGCGAAGCAGCATGGCTTGTCGAGCATGTCATCCCAGGTGGGCAGACACTGGATCTCATTTGAATGACACCAGAAACTTAGCCAACTGTTGAAATTGATAATTTTTTCTTTATACCGTGGTATCATTCTTGGTGAGGGCAGGATGCTACTCAGGGTCAGGGTCATACCAGCCTGGGCTACATGATCAGAGATCTCTTCCATGTCTCTTTTCATGTAGTCCAGGGAGGTACGGCTCAGGTCATTCACACCAACATGGACAATGACGGAGTCGTATTTGTACTTGTTCTGGAGTGACCTGAGTGCTTGTGTTATGCGGCAGATCCTGGCACCCGACAGGCAGCTAACAGTAACCTTCTCCTTATTCAGCCTAGTGAGTGGGAGGTCAGTGTGCCTGACTATAGAGTCACTTATTACTAGTATGTTGGATATGTTATTTTGCCTTAAGGACTGTAATTGTGTGTCACACTGGTTTTGTGAAGTATGTGTTGCGTGGTTAGTGTTGGGGTTGGAGGTTGCTTGGATGTCTGCTTTGGAGGTCTCTGTTGCTTTTGCAGATTTTTATTTAGGGCCTCCAAGTATGTTTATACACACACAAATTAATACATACCCATATCTATGTCCTGCTTTTGTAACACATCTGGCATTATAAGAACTTTTTGCGTCATTCTTGAAGTGAACTGTAGTTCTGTTTGTGAACTTGATCATATTTTACCATTTCCTGCTCTTTGCCCTTAAGGCACCTACATACATTCCCTGTTTCCTTTCTGTCTATTCCTGTTTAATCTACATAATCATTTTGCTGCATCACATGTGCTGTTTTTTTTTTAAATGATATTGGCCACTAAAAGCACATCATACAAATTGCAAGTGTGTGTCCCTGACTAATAAAATGCCTACCTGAAACACATCTTGCAAGGTTATAGATAGTCTATTTTTATTATTTCTCGGTGGCAATGTGACACGACAGAAACCTGAAAGAACGGAGAAAAAGTTAGAGGTAGCATCTGGCACTACTGAGAAGGCTTTATATAACCATGACATAATGCCTCTGGTCTTCTTCTATAAATAGCTTGTCATCAGTTTCCTTGAAATTCTTTTCTTGGCTTACATTTTGTATCTGTTTTTAAGTGACTTGCTTGTAGATATTTTTTTTCATTCTACACTGTGAAATGCTTGAAGTTTTACCTTGGATTTTTTTAATTCCCTTTTTAATCAGTAATTATGCTTTCCTTACAAACACATCTGCACTCTGGTTGTTAATTTTCATGTAATCATTTTTTGTAAGAGCATATAATGAAAGTATATTGTGGAGAGCTGCTTATTTTAGCATGTGTTTGAGGAGATCAGCCAGCAGTGATATGATAAATAAATATGTTTTGAATTAAATATGTAAAAGACTGGGGGTAATGCAAAGTTTCAAATGCTTAAGGAGTAGAAGATATGCTTGACACTGCATAACCAGTGACACAATGATTCAGAGATTAAGGTACTGTTACTTATTAGGAAGTAAACATCTAACAATAAAAACTGAATGAAAAGGGGTGCTCAAGCATATATAATAGTGATAAAAACGGGAAGTAAAGTGATATTTGCTGGCCAGTAAAGCTGTAGAGAATAAGAATAACTCTCAGTGGAAATGGTTGTGATAGCAGCCAGTATTGTAGATTGTGGGTAGTGAATGTTGACTTTGCTTATGTAATTGAAAAAGGAAGCTTAACCATCAGAAGTTACTTTAGAGGAAGGCAGATGGGAAATCAAACCAATATGTAGAAAGGAAAGCTACAGAAGCAAAGTGGTAAAAGGTTGGAAGCATTACTTGGTTTAATTGAGTATGAGACTGGTGGTCAGCATCTGTTTACAGGGGAAGAAAGGCTGAGACAGAGAGACTAACACAGAGAACACTGATCTACATGAGAGAAAATCAAATGCTGTGACATGCTACATATTGAGTGTTGAATGGATATATACTGGCATGCAGATTGTTAACACAAAAACAAAATAATCCAAGTCTCTCTTGTTAAGGAATATCATTCCTCTTTCCATCAGTGTTTCTTTTTCTTATAGGTTCATAGGTTAAGTGCTAGGCTAGCTGCCCTTGCAGGCCATTTTAAGTCAAGCCATTTTCTCTTTTTGTGCTCGAATTACCCTATCTCATTTGATTAGATATTGGTCTTACCCATGCTTTGGACGTTAATTACATATTACTCCTAATGAGATAAACATGTTCAATACCCTTTACAAATGTATGGGACTGTCAGTCAGTCTGCAACTACTGTGGTATGTGCTCTTATCAAATTGTATATATTACATTGTTAACTGAGCTTTAGCAGTTTAATCTGACATATTTGCTAGCTTATGTTTTTATCATTGTGAATATAATGTATTTACCTGTTCTTTAGCAATTTTATTTGATCTATTTGTTATCTTGTCTCTAACACATTGTAAGCACTGTATTGTTACTGTGCTTTATCAAATTGTATGTATTTGTATCTCTGTGCAGCTTCCACTGCAAATGGGCACTTTTTGGCCCAGTGAATCTTCCTGGTCAACAAATACAATAAATAAATAAATAACTGAAGTCATACCATAGACAATTTCAGGGGACCCATGCATGGATAAAACATTTAGGAGCTGCCTCTGTCCATTAGTGGTACAGGGGGCCATCCTGGCTTAAATTTTCTGTTTCCTATCCATAGATTCAAGTTGTGCTTGAATATGGACAGGTGTGAACTTTGTTTTATGTGGATGGGGGAGTCTGTTCCACAGCAGCAGTATCCTGTGCAAGATATAACTGCCCCGTTAAACCATTTTGTTGATGTTGCAGAAGAGGTTAGATAAGTCCATCAGTACTGGGCCGAAGGATGCCTTGTATACCAGACACAGGTCAGCTTTTAGCAGTCTGTAGGATACCATGTATAGTGACAGGGCTTTGAGTCAGTCCATGTAGGAAATGTTCTTTATAGGTTCATAGGTTCATACTAGGCTATCTGCCCTGGGGCAATTATAAGCCTAGCCCGATTCTGTATGGCTTACGCCACCCCTTGATTTGAGTATACTGTGCCCTTTTTTAAGGTTTAGTTTACTGTGCCTCTGTCTAATAGTGACACGGGAGTAATCCCTGGGACAAACCTACGATCCCCCATCCACTTATCGAGATTCTTCTTGAAGAGATTCAGTGAGGTGCTCTGCCTCACATGAACTGGAATTCTATTCCAGAGCGAAGGGAGCCTCTGGGTTATGAACCTGTCCCTCCAGCAAGTTCTATTTATTTCTGTGCTGAGGTTCAAGTCCCTCGAGCGTGTGGCTCTAAGGGATTTAGATTTACTGAGGTGGAGCATGTCCATTAATTCTGGATTTGACATAGCTTTGTATGTCAGGCATAGATCGCCTCGAAGTAGGCGGTATGCAACTGAGTAGAGCTGGAGTTTTTTTCACCGAGCAGTATATGGCATCTGTTTGAGACCCTTGATCCTCTTGGTGAGATATTTTTGGGGTCTTTCTAATTGCTGCAGATGTCGGGTAAGGTACATCCCAAAAGGGGCATTGTATTCTATGATGGGCCTGATGAGGGATGAATAAAGGGGCATGATTACCTCTCTTGATCTAGATGTGAAACCCTTCGTGATGAGGTGGGCTGTGTAGAAGGTCTTTCTAACCACTTTGGCAATGTGGTTTTCAAAGGAGAGATTGCTATCAACTTGGGTCCCCAGGTCCCTAATAACTTTCTCTGTACTTAATGGGTTTCCACCTATGTGGTAATTTGTGGGCACATTGTTTTTGCCAAAGGGTATGACTATACATTTTTTGGCATTTAGCTTTAAACCATGGCGCTGGCACCAGTTATCTGTCTCTGTGAGACCTTTTTGAAGGATGTTTGTGTCAGCTGGAGAGTTGATTATGGCACCCAGTTTGCAGTCGTCTGCGAACTTGGTGAGCCATAGTCCTCCCATGTTTGCCTGTACCTTGGAAAAGTATATACCGAACAAGAGTGGTCCCAGGACAGAACCCTGTGGGACACCACTTGTGACCGGTTTTGAGTCTGACATGGCTTCAGCAACTCTCACTCTGTGGGTTCTGTCTTTGAGCCAATTTGCGACCCATCTTGTGACATAGGGGTTTATATTTAAGCTGGATAGCTTATCTATGATGTCCGAGTGGGGTATTGTGTCAAATGCCTTTGCAAGGTCCAGATAGGCTGTGTGGACTACCTTCCCTTCATCTATGGCTTTGGTGACTGTTTCAAAGAAGTCAACCAGGTTCAAAGGCAGGATCTGCCCTTGACAAAGCCGAACTGGGTAGGATCTAGTGTCTGTAGGTCCCCAATGTCTTTGTTTATGAGCTCCATGATGATCCTCTCCATAGCCTTGCAGACTAAGCTAGTCAGGCTTATGGGCGATAGTTTCCAGGGTCCGTAGATGCTCCACCTTTGTGGAGTGGGACCACTGTTGCTGTACGCCATTCTGTGGGCACATATCCTGTAGTGAGGCTGAGATTGTATAGCTGTTTTATTTGAGGGATTAGTTCCTCTTGTAGTTCATGTAGGATGCAACCTGGGACGCCATCTGGTCCCATGGAAGCAGTGTTTTTGCTTTTGAGAGGGCAGCCTTCACCTGAGCATCTGAGATGTTTGGGAGGCAGCCCTCTGGCGGGATAGATATTTGCTCTTTTGGGGGGGGGGGGGAGTTTGCACTGAACCTGTCTGCCAGGATATTGGCGATGTCTGTGGGTTCAGTGTATTTTTTGTCATTTAGAATCAACTCAGAACAAGTCTGGGAGTTGCATCCCAGGTTTCTAACATAACTGAAAAAGCCTTATGATTGTCTTTGGTGTCCTGTGCAATTTTTCTCTCGAAGCTGGCCTTGGAGGATTTTATGAGGGATTGTAATTTTTTGCTAGTACTGATCAGAGATGCCTTCCCTATTAGGGATTTTGCTCTATCATGTAGTAGCTTCCTCCTTCTGTTGTACAGTTTATTTATGGCAGGGGTCCACCAGACTGGACGCCTGCCTTTGGATGATTGGGTCTTGGTTTTGTTTGGGATAGCATGATCCATGCATTCCTGGAGATGTCCGTAGAATGCATTTATATAGGATTCTGCAGTTTGGGCTGTAGTTTCCACTGGCCCTTTGGCCTTAGTCCTTGCTTCCTTTTAGTACAGTATCTCTGTGGGCATTCCATGTGTTGCAGGTGTCTGGACAGATACATGCTAAAGGGGGCATTATATCCAATGACTGGTCTGATGAGGGGTCAGTAAAGGAGGACAATGACATTCCTTGATCTGGACACAATCTTTTTGTTTATAAGCTGTGCAATATAGGCCATTCTTACAACAATGACCACATGTTGATCAAAACTTAGGTCGCTTACTGTCTACATGTATGTTCCAGTATCCCCAAAAAATGGATGAACTCTTATTTTATTGTATATTTATCGTATTGTTAATGTGGTGGTCCTTCTACACCAAACAATGCAGTTGATTTGGAAATTAAAGTAAAAGTCTTCGTTTTCCTGGATTAGAAATATAGATTTTTAAAGTCTATTTTCCTCAAAGGGTTGGTACAATGGTTAAGATGCTGACTTCACAGACACACAGTACAGGGTATGATTTTCAACTTCGAAAGGGACATTGGAAAGGCTTAAAATGGTTCACAGGAGCAGCTAGACTAGTACTTACCTATGAACCTATGATCATTTAGTAAATTGGAATTCAGTATCCAGAACGTTAATGCAGTGACTATTTCACTGAATTTTGCTTTTGTGTGAAAGAAACAATACAAAATTTTTTTGACAAATGTATTGCAAGACTACAGCTGTGTAAATTAAGATCAAAAGTGGCAGTTAGTGCATAACACTATCTTGTTACTCTAAACCATATGCAAATCCTTATAGATGATTGGCCAACACAGTTAAAGTATTTATGCAGTAGGTCAGTAAAGCCTAAAGGAGCTAAAAAGTACAAAAAAAGTCTTCAGTTAGGCACAAAATGGAGATCTGTATTGGCACACATTAGGGATGTAGTCTGGCAGTTACTTCAAAGGATTCAAGTCATTAATAGGCCACCTCCTGTAGTTTAGGGTTTCATTCCTTCAACCTTCATTTGCATGTAGTGCGATTTTGAGCAAGTCATTTAACCAGAAAGTGTTCCTGGGTTTCCTTTCCAGTGTACTTAGCAATATTACAAATAGATAACATAAACTACTAGTACAGGTATTCTTTTCATACTGTATAAATAACCCACTAGTGATCTCCCTGCACAAACAATAACCCTTTATGCTGCTGTTTATGACACATATCATGGGGAAAAAGCTGAAGCTATTTAAATAAATAAATAAACCTTCTAAATGACTTTTGTAGCACAAGTCGCTGGTTAAATGTGAATAAATATGTAGGTGATGCTGAAAAATATGCTATTCTGAATAGTACCACTCAACTGTCACTGATTTCTCAATATGGCCCCGATTTTACTTCATATTTTTGCTCTGTCCCTCATAAAAGTTTTGATTTCCTGATAAATCACTGAGGATTAAAGTGATTCAATAATGCCAGACTTTAGAGTTTCATACCTCTTATTGTTCCAAAAATGTAGGTTGGTGCAAAAGTTGTTGTTCTATTACATGTTCAAGTGAATCATAGAAATATTTAAACATTGTGCCTGATTTGTGGTCTTTTTCAGAGTTCGTGAGCAAAAAAGGTATACTTTTAATTTTTTTGAGTCTCTGCTCAGAAATCACCACTGTTCTATTATTTCAGTGCAGTCCTGGCCAGTCTTCTTAGCTTAAGACAAGGTGAAGAAACACAAAGAAGTCATCCAGGTAGAGTAATTTATTTCAATATATGCCAGTGTTTTATCATTTTTGCAGGGAAAACAGCTGCATTCATCTATGCATACAATTTCAGAGGCTGTTGGCTGGATCCTATATTAAACGTCTCTACTTTCAAAGAAAAAAATAACTCAGTTCATTCTTCAACATCATAAATCTGTTTACATATACTGATATCCTAAGTCAAGACAGTTTTCATTAAAAAGCACTTCCCTGCATGCTAAGAGTATGTGTTCCCACGCTGACATGCCCATCTTCAAGTTCTCCTACATAAGGTAGTACACGTTGTCAAATTAACAGGTAAAAGAGAATACAGTATCACTTCAGAATGTTAATATTTTGCATGTTACAAAAATAATCTTCTTCTTCTGGCAAGCCTTACATGCAAATTTCTATAATACATTTCTTGCCTTTTCTTGCATAAAAATCAGACATTACCACTTGTAATCATTTTCCCAGGTCATCTAAAACAAGGATCACATGCATGCATATTTCAACCATTCAGAGTGTCCCTTGCAGAAAAGACATTTTCTAAAACCGTGCCTGCTGTATGGAATGAAACACCCACTCTATCACCAAAAAAGCAGGCTCGCTTTGTATTTATTCTATTAAAGCACGCACAGATATCTTTAATTATGTAACCATTAACAGTGCCTACATATTTTACTAAATGTACGCATAACAGTAATCGTCTAAATAATTTCTTACTGTAAAGATTTCAACAGGATGAGAAGTTTACCCAAGAGAATAAGCTGCATGTAAGATGTGGAAACACTACTATTAAACCAAATAGTTAAACCTAAAACAGAGAAATTAAACAACAATACCAAAATAAATAAATATAACTAGTTGGGAGTCTTGGGACATCATTGCAAACCTCTGTGAATGCACCCACTGTAAAAGTCTTTGTATAATACATACAATAGGAAGAAGACGTAATAAGTGAGAAAGTAAATTAGGTAGTACCTGAGCTTAACCCGAAGAGACCTCTCTTTTTATTACATACATTAAGGATAAATATTTGGTAACAAAGAAGAAGTAAATATTGGGTATTCATTTGCTGACTGTTGACAGATGAATAAATGAGTGCTATTACTGCAGTGGAGGTGGTGCTGCGGTGGCGTTGTCGCCTCACAGTTAGACATTGCCGTTCGATTCTCAGTTAGAGCGTCTTCTGTGTGGAGACATGCGTGAATGGGCGTTCCTTCGTTGAAGGTTGTGCGTTAGGCCCGGCAAGCCAGCACGTAAAACTCTACTGCCAATCATTAGCAGACCGGAGTTCCGCTGTGGCGACCCCTAACCGGGAAAAGCCGAAAGGCACAAACAATTACTGCAGTGGAAAAAAGAAAAATGGACTATTTTCACAGACTTGCATATTTACAAATGAATGTAAAAGAATAACACTGAGACATAATTTACAAGGACAGAGGATATGGCTCAAGCAAATTTGACAAGAAAAATTCTCTAGGAAGAGACTGCTGAAAGGGTATAGGGAGAATCAAATATGTTTTCTCAAGGGATACTTTAAAATGACCGTTCCATTTACCAAACTGTATGGAAGGTCATAATGTAATAGTTTAGTGACCTGACATTTGCTCATGTAATTATAGCTCATAAGCTGCTACATTTGACTGTGTAATTACAAATCTCTTACAGCTGGTATTGAAGGAAATGTTTTATTGTATTGGTTTATCCAGATGTTTATGTTGCAATAGGTTTTGTATGTGTGATAAGTGATATTAAGCCATATCCAGAAACAAATTGTAATCAAGATGCATATCAAAGCAATCTATCAGAAAGTAAGGTCTAACTGAGATGCAGCTTATCATTTTCAACAATTATTGTTTTATGTGTAAAACATGGGCTAAACAGGACATTAAAATACACTGGTGATTCCTTTTAAAGGCTTTATCTGTCTTGAATTCCTTCATTAATAAAATGTTTTTCTCTCTCAAAAACTGTCAGTTATGTATTTTTCAACACAGAAGTGCAGTTTTTCACTGCCACATGCACTTCCCTTTTCTACCTCCTTAGGGTTATTACTCTTGAGGAGATTAAGCACCAAAAGATGCTGAATTATATTGTTGGCAGCCATAGCTGCAACTTGACACGACCTTTATCTAGAAGCTGACAAATATACTGCACTACTAGATAGCACTTTCTTCTTTGAAATGCTAACACTGCTGCTGGCAGATGTGCACGACTGCACTAATTTGTTCTGTACGGACAGGTATATATACGTTTTTCAGTCCATCCAGCAAAGATATGTGCTGTGCATCAGTCCTCATTCTGTTTTCTTTGACATAAGAGGTAGTAGCAGGGACATTTCTCTATGTATAGCTATATATATGTATGTATGTGTATACATACATATATAAATATATATATATATATATATATATATATATATATATATGTGTGTGTGTGTGTTTGTGTGTGTGTATAGATATATATATATATATATATATATAGGAGCATTTTATAATCTCAAAATACTAAAATGTCGAATTTCAGTATCTTGAGACTATAAAGCCGAATGTTTACAATAGCGAAAGTTCATAATCGTGAATTTGAATATATCAAATTTGCGGTTATGGTCTTACGCTATGTAATATCTGGGATTGCGTGTTTATGGTGCACAGTGCCGTGTGTGGACCTAGGTGTTATGTCAGGTAAGTGAGTGTTTTGTAAGGGTTTTGAGTGGGAGAGTGTATGAATGTGCTGATATGTTTGATGTGTGTGTGAGGGACTGGAGAATGTGCGTGTGTGACTTTGCTTTTGTTTCCTGTTTGTGTGATCTCGAAGTTAGTATATATAAGTAAGGGGGTGTGGGGGGTGCTGGGGGGTTTGCCCCCCTGCTTATGTATGTATGAGTTGTGTATGTGTGTAGTTTTGTTTATGTTGTGATGTGGGTGTTGTGGTGTATATATGGTGTAGTGTGTGCAGTTTATTCGGTGTTTTGAATTTCTTAGTTTTGGGTTCGGGGTTTTGTTGTTAAGGTGTTTTGTGGATTTGGTTTCATGGTCTCGGGATACTGAAATTTGATATTTCAGTATTTCAAGATTATGAAGTGAATCCAGATATATATATATATATATATATATATTTATATATATATATATATATATATATATATATATATATATATATATATATATATATATATAAATGTGGTTTCAGTTCATAATCTCAAAATGCTGAAATCTCGAATTTCAGCATTTTGAGACCATAAAGCCAAAACCGAAACTTTACAAACCCAAAACCATAAACCCGAACACACAGCATACACCACACCACACACAGACCACAACACCCACACCGCAAAACATATACACACAAAAAAACAAAACACCAAACATGCAAATACCTACACTACACAAAAGCAGAGGCGCAATCCCCCCTGAACCCCCCACACCCCCTTACTTATATATACTAACTCCAAGAACACACAAACAATAACAGACAGAACACTCACACCCAGACATTCCACAGTCCCTCGTACACACACACACATCACACACACACTCACACACACACACACACACATCACACACACACACACACACACACACACATCACACACACACACACACACACACACACACACACACACACACACACACACACACCAACACATCCAACAATTACACACTCATACGTTAACCTGCCTGCCCTAACCCACACATACAACTTAAAAACAATCTAACACATACACAACCTCCCACCCAAAACCCTTAAAAAACAGTCAGTTACCTTACACTCCACGCAAGTCCATACACCACATCAAACTGCATCCAACGGAAACACAGCACGTCACATAATGTAAAGCCATAACCGTAAATTCGAGATATTCCGATTCGTGATTATGCACTTTCCACATTTTGAAATTCGGCTTTATAGTCTCAAAATGCTGAAATTTGCGATTTCAGCATTTCGAGATTATAAAGTGAAACTGTATATATATATATATATATATATATATGTATGGGTTATATTCACAATTTCGAAATACCAAAATCTCGAGATCTTGGAATGTCAAAATTGTGAACACCCCCCCGAAACACCACCAACTCATGACAAACATGTGTATGCAGGGAGGCACTCCCAGTCTGTGCTGTATGCCGATTTCGAAGTTTTAAAACTTCAAACATATAATCTTCGATCATATGAGATTCAAAGTTTTAAGCTTTGAAATTCTGAATGGGACCCATATTTCACCAAAACGTAAATTGGTGAACGGATTTACCCGAAAATGCTTTTCAACAAAAACGCACTTTCGCGTAAATCTATGAAAAAAAAAAAGCACTTTAAACAGTTCAGCTGTCCTATTAGGGTTTTTCCTTACATTTACTCAGTTGCCTGCTACAGCAAATGCCAAGGTCCGCAGAGAGCTTACAAAGCAGCAAAGGAATCTCATTGTTGAAAGGCATCAGTCAGGAGAAGAGTACAAACAAATTTCCACAGCATTTGATATATTCGATATACCATGGAATACAGTGAAGACAGTCATCAAAAAGTGGAGAAAATATGGGACAACAGTTTGTTGCAAAGAACTGGATGTCCCTCCAAAATTGATTAAAAGACAAGATGAAAACTGGTCAGGGAGGCTGCCAAGAGACCTACAGCAAAACGAAGGAGCTGCAGGAATTTCTGGCAAGTACTGGTTGTGCACTACATGTGACAACAATCTCCCGTATTCTCCATATGTTTGGACTATGGGGAAGGGTTGTAAGATGGAAGGCTTTTCTTACACAGAAAAACATCCAGGCCGAGCTAAAATTTGCAAAACAATACATCAAGTCTCCCAAAAGCATTTGGGAAAATGTGTTATAGTCTGATGAGACCAAGGTTGAACTTTTTGACCACAATTCCAGAAGGTACATTTGGCTCAAAAACAACACTTCACGTCACCAAAAGAACACCATCCCCACGGTGAAGCATGATGGTGCAGTATCATGCTTTGGGGTTCCTTTTCTTAAGTTGGAACTGGGGCTTTAGTCAAGGTAGAGGGAATTATGAACAGTTCCAAATGCCAGTCACTTTTGGCCCAAAACCTTCAGGCATCTGCTAGAAAGCTAAAGATGAAAAGGAATTTCACCTTTCAACACAACAATGACCCAACCATATATCCAAATCAACAAATGAATGGCTTCTCCAGAAGAAAATTAAAGTTTTGGAATGGCCCAGCCAGAGTCTAGTCCTAAATCCAATAGAAAATCTGTGGGGTGACCTGAAGAGGACTGTGCACATGAGATGCTCTCACAATCTGACAGATTTGGAGCGGTTTTGCATGGAAGAGTGGGCAAATATTTCCAAGTCAAGATTGCCATGCTGATAGACTCCTACCCAAGAAGACTGAATGCTATAATAAAATCAAAAGGTGCTTCAGCAAAACATTAGGTTAAGGGTGTGCACACTTATGCAACCAGCTTATTGTATGTTTTTTATTTTTTTCCCCTAACATATTTGTTTGTTTTTCAATTGAATTGTACAGGTCACATTAATGGTGGGAAAAGTTTTGAAATGATTTATTGTGGTCTCATTTTTTTATATCACAAAAACCTGGCATTTTAACAGGGGTGTGTACACTTCTTATATCCACTCTATATGTATTGTATATAAACACATATTCATGTAAACTGCTCTATTTAGTCTATATTATTGAATAAGTGTAATTTTCCAAGCACTACAAGAAAGGTGTCGGCTAATATTTCCAGAAGGAATTGTTACCTTTAGTGCATTTTTGTTTTGCTTTCATTTATTTTCTGTGTGTTCAGACTCTTTAAGTAGAAAAGGTCTGTTTAAGATGGGAAGCAAAATCTCTTTAGTGATGCTTGCTAGACAGCTTTAAAGGTGTTGAATTTCTTTTCATTAAAGCATAAGCTGAGTGTGCAAAATAATGCTGTGAGTCTATAAAACCCTGTATGTATTAGAGACAATCTGTGACTTTACAACCACTAATAAGAAATTATTTTAGAGTGGGCCTAGTTTTATTCAGTTTTGTTTTTATTTTTTTCTGTTTATCAATTAATAGAACTAGTTGAGATTACTTTAGAAAGTGAAGCTGGACTGGTGCAGTAGAGCCTACTAGAGAACTGGTTGAACTTTACGTGGCCTCCCTCTGTGGGCATGAGCAGGTGCATGTTTTGAGTGCTCATGCGTGAAGATGCAAAGGCACATTGCACTTTTGATTAAGTCCATTTAAGAGATGTAGCGGGTAAGTGGATTTATTATGTCATCTGGGGCCAGATAAGAATGGGGCCGCTTACACTTGAGGCACCATTTATGGGATTTTAATAGTCAGCAGTTAAATGTATGCAGAAATGATATTTACTGTGTTATTCCCTAACTTCAGTACATACAATCTGCAAAGAATGCATCATGCTACTTATGCAGCTCTTTAGAATTTTGCAGTCTTTTCATCTGATTCCTGAAGTATATGTCAAAAATATACATATTCTCATTTGCTGCTATCCAAGATTAGTCATAAATATCTGCTTACATGAACCCCACTAAAATAGCTGATTGTTCTCCATATAAGCAATCATTTTTCTGCAATGTCCACACAGTTAGTTCCCCTCCTTTTGTTGTGCAGAATGCCTTCTGTATAAACTCTGTCTCTAATGCATTCTCAAAATAAAAGTAAAATCCTCCTTTCTATGGTATAGTAAAATATCATGGTAGTATTTTTTTTATCAACTAATAGAATTGGCTAAGATCACTTTAGAAAGCAAATCTGGGCAGTGACAACAGAGCCTAGTAGAGAACTAGTTGAACTTTATGTCGTCTCAGTATCATATCATTACTGTAGTAAGAAAGTACTGGCCTGCAGCATAAGACAGCAATGTTGCTGGGGAACCCATTTGCAAATGCAACAGTCGGGGAACATGTAATGTAAATTACCCATGTGCTGCCCCTGCACAACTCATTTGCAATTCTGTGTATTTGTGCACACATGCATGTGTGTGTGTGTGTGTGTGTGTGTGTGTGTGTGTGTGTGTGTGTGTGTGTGTGCATGTGCATGACTGTCCATTTTGCTGTGTGTGTGTGTGTGTGTGTGTGTGTGTGTGTGTGTGTGTGTGTGTGTGTGTGTGTGTATAGGGACATGATTCTGGTCTTTATGTGTGCTTGTGTGTGTGCATGTGCATGGCTATCTATTTTGGTGTGTGTGCGTGTGTGTGTGTGTGTGTGTGTGTGTGTGTGTGTGTGTGTGTGTGTGTGTGTGTGTGTGTGTGTGTGTGTGTGTGTGTGTGTGAGTATGCATGTGTGTGTGTGTGTGTTTGTGTGTGTGTGCTGTGTGTGTTGCTTGGCCTGGTAGAGTGAAAATAATTATGGCTTGGTTTAAATGCATTAATATTCAATTCATAGACATGCAAATGTGCTGATGAGATGTAGCTAAACACAGTCTTATCATGTTTGTTAATCACAGACTACTTCAGTCATATAAGTTAGTACTGCCGCATTGGCCAGATGGCACTGGCAGAAGTATTTTTGTGAATCCTGACCACCTTTGCAAAGCTTTTACCCAGTTTTGTCATCATTTGCATTTTATGCTGTAGTGCACACCTATATCTACAAATAAGAAACTGAAACCCAATACAAAAAAGCAGGACTGCTCATCACAATTATTGCATTTATAGTCAAAAGGCATGAAAATATGACGTTATATTGTTTCAAAAAATTGTTGCAGTATCTCAGAATCCTAGAGATGCTATAGTCTGTGCACGTCTTTACTAATGAAGGTATCCATGCATGTGTCTTTTCTTACTCAGCATTAGAGCTGAATGAAGGCACTCACAGTAAACAAATCAAACTTAAAATCATTATCAATGTGTTTTGAGAAAGTGAAGTTGTTTTAATGATTATGCTTCTCTGTAAAATAACTACTGTAAAATATTCCCATTTTAACAGTACAAAGCAGTATATTAATGTGACTGACCTAATAGGTTCTTAAAAATAGTGTCTTCTGTTGATCAAGCAAAAAGAAAAAACTCTTCAGAGAAAATAATCTGAAGGTAGTGGTGGTGTTTGGATAGTACTGGTTATTGTTATAATTAAATACATGTCACTAATCACAGATGAAGAAGTCATCTTTACTGCAGTCTTTTTAACCAACTGAGTCTGTGAGAGGGAAAGAGCTTTTCCAGGTTCAGAAAAAATGTCACAATTCCATCCTGTTCTCTTGCAAAGTTTAGAACCTTTGTTACTTGGATATATTGGAGAATTCACTGTAATATTGCAAGATCTGTGACTTATAAAGGTTATACATTTATTATTCATTCACCATTTAAGATCTGTACCTGTATTTAGAATAGCTGCAGAAATGCAACACCACCATGGTGAGAATTCAGAAAAGCTTTAAATGCTGTTGCAGTCAGCATCAGTGGAGCATCCCATCCCCTGAAAAATAACATGACTAGTAATAAAAAGATGACATACTAGACTGCATTATTCTGAGGCTATATAACAACATCTGAGTGCAACATTAAATGATGCAGTACTGTTAGGTTGGTGTCCTTCAAGTGAGACAATAAACAAAGGTTTCAACTGTCATTCCTTGCTTATGAGTCTTATTCAGATCAAAATTATAGAGCACGAGATATACTTCAATGAAAGGGGAATGTTTATGGTCTCATGGCCAATTACCTCTTCCTAGAAAAAAACAGGAGTTGATACTTCAAGTTTGTATATGGAGGTATGTCCCCTGACTGCTGCCACACACACTGTAACACTACTGCCAATCTTGAGTATTGTATGCATTGCATTTGGCATATTGGCTTGTTACTTTGTATGATTTACCGCTGTGGTGGTCCTGCGGTAGCGTTGTCACCTCACAGTAAGACGCTGTCCGGTTTGATTCTCAGCTAGAGCATCTTCTGCGTGGAGACATGCGTGAATGGGCATACCTTTGTTGAAAGTTGTGTGTCAGGGCTGGTAACCCGGCACATAAAAATCAACTACCAATCATTAGCGGACCGGAGCTCCGCTGTGGCGACCCCTAACCGGGAAAAGCCAAAAGACTCAAACAAACTTTCTGTGATTTACTAAGCCATGGTGGTGCAGTGGTAGCATTGTTGCCTCACTGCAAGAGGTTCTCCCTTCGATTCTCAGCTGAAGTGCCTTCTGTGTGGAGTCTGCATGTCTTCCCCGCGGTCGAGTAGCATTTGAAAGACGTGTTAATGGCCGTGCCTTCATTGAAGGTCGGGCGCTGAGTTAGCACATTGGCACTGTAAAAATCTACTGCCAATCATTAGCGGATCGGAGTTCCACTGTGGTGACCCCTAACCGGGAAAAGCCGAAAGAAAAACAGCAAAACTTTCTATGATTTACTGTTATAGTGACTTGTTACTTTCTGAGGTAAGGAAAATGTTATATATAAATAAGACTGGTTGGATATCTTCGAGCACTGCCTAGCTTGTTATGTTTTTGTGTGCATGAAGATTTGGATGATTACATTAGCAATTTTCATTGCTTTTATTTCAGTTATTGTTTGGTTTAATTGTAAATTTAGGGCCTATTTGCATTCTATTTCATTCATAGTAAAGGCAGAAGCTATGCTTTTGAAGGAATATGTACTTTGCCTGTTGGAACACCTGAGAATCATATGTATGATATTAGGACATGTTTTTAAGATGTAGTTTAGGATAACAATAACTATATATGTATTAGTGATTTAATGCATGGTCACATGATATACATTGTTCAGTAAGAAATGTCTTATTTGGGTGTCTATACATAAATAGTTAGAGAACAGACTATCATGCTCTTCACTATTGGGTTGCTACACATTATATCCCAAAAACTGAATAACCCACACACACTGAATGACCTGGTGATCTGATATGTAGGAAACAGTCAAGAAATAAATCAGCACCACAACTTAATGTACCACAATGTCATGATAATAAAACACATCACCTTAGCTTACCATACCATGAGTATTAATGAATTGTGACTGAGCACAGAGTGGGTGCAGGCATTCATGCGTACATTTGAAATGTGTATACGGATCCTAAGGGAACAACCCCACATACCAATATCTCCTGTCATTAAACTACGAGAAACAGACTGTCTGAAATGGTAAAATAAGTGTACACCCAAATTATTATCTTTTACATGAAGCAAGATCCCTGTATTCCTACACACACACACACACACACACACACACAATATATATTGGAGATTGTTGTCCCATTGAATGAAATTTTGGAGAACTCATAAGCAATGAGTGCTTTTTGCTGCAATTGTTTTTGCCGACAAATACGTTTGCTTTTCTCTCTATTATTAAGCTACCTTGATATAAGGCTGGGGGCTGTGGTGGGTGCATGGGTCCTGCCCCCTACAAAACAAAATTGTTGAGTTGTTCATCAAAGGTGGTTTCAGCAAATATTTTTTTCCATTTTGTTTTGCCGAAATGACCTTCGTTGACTTGACATGAATACACACACACACCCATATATATATATATATATATATATATATATATATATATATATATATATATATATATATATATATATATATATATACATGGTTTCACTTCATATACTTGAAATGCTGAAATCTCGAATTTCAGCATTTTGAGTACATGAAGCTGGAACTTTAGAATAGCAAAAGTGCATAAGCACAAATGCAAATATGTTGAATCTGTGCTTATGCAGTGATGCAACGTTAGGAGAAGTGTTTGTTTGGGATGTTTGTGTTGGGACTTTCAGGTGAGTGAGTGTATGTGAGCGTTTTTGTAACTTATGTGTATGTGTGATGTGTGTGTGTGTGTGTGTGTGTGTGTGTGTGTGTGTGTGTGTGTGTGTGTGTGTGTGTGTGTGTGTGTGTGTGTGTGTGTGTGTGTGTGTGTGCGCGAGTGACTGTAGAATGTGTGTGTTTTTTTTTCTCTGTTTGTGCGATCTCAGAGTTAGTATATATAAGTAGGGGGGCTGTGAGGGCGCAGTGTAGTTAGTGTGGGTATGTGCATGTGTGGTGTTTTGTTGTGTTTCTGGCTTGTTTGTGTTGTAGGTGTTGTGGTTTGTGTGTGGTGTAGTGTATGTGTTTTCGGGTTTGAGATTTCGGCGTTGTTGGGTTTCGATGGTGTGATGGTTTTGACTTTATGCACTCGAAATGCTGAAATTCGAGATTTCAGCATTTCGAGTATATGAGGTGAAACCATATATATATATATATATATATATATATATATATATATATATATATATATATATATATATATATATACACACATACATATCTTTATACACACATATATCAGAAAGTGTGGTTGCATGGCAGTTACTCTAGGCAAATATGATAATTCCAAAGTTCCACAGACATGAAGAAAGAAAAATCATCTGTCACTGTTCTTCCCTCAACCACCTTGACTAACTAAAAGCACTGCAACACTTTCTAACTTAAAAAAAAAATCAGAGGTTTCAAATCCCCTAACTACCGGGCCAACCCTTCACTTTTCAAGGTCTCATACTGGCTCTTATATGATGATGATTGCATCACCATCTGAGCTGTGAGAAATGTTGTCCTTCTATATCTCTTCTACCTCAGAAATGCTCATATTACAGCAAAGTCTTACTGCAAAAGCTCTGCCTTCATTACAATATGAACAAGACCTTTTGGCAAAACAAGCCCTTTATCCAGAGTCCTCTACCTAAGGAACAAGTTACTGTTGTGTGCCAAACAATGCAACACATTGGCCTTCTTCAATTTCTGTCTTGGTGAGTCGATGGATACCCTCAAATTTAATACTGGGTTAAGCAATGTGACCCTCATCAAGAGGGGTGTCAAATGCACGCACTAAACTCTTGAAGGCTAGGCTGTATACGTGTGCACACACCACATGCATAGTAAGAACCTATGAACTTATAAACTGTTGGTATTATGTAAAACCAAATGTTTCTTTTTCTCTTTGCTTGCAGTCTTGCTTTGCAGAATCTCTATTTCAGTTACTACAACATGAAATTGTAATGCTCAGTGGCAGGTAGTGTTCAGCAGTCAGTGTGTTTGATGCTATTGATCAGTGGGCTGATGATCAAGTCCATGGCATGGCTGTGGGTGTTTGTATATATATATATATATATATATATATATATATATCAGCAACAAGATGATATAGGTTCAAAGTATATGGTATATATCTATTATTACATGTTAATGGGTGCTGTGAAGCATGAACCTGAAGAGGGTGAATACCTTATAAACATTG
The DNA here is from genome assembly GCF_019279795.1 of Protopterus annectens. Lineage (NCBI taxonomy): Eukaryota > Metazoa > Chordata > Ceratodontiformes > Protopteridae > Protopterus > Protopterus annectens. The sequence continues at coordinate 175,815,939 of NC_056749.1, forward strand.
GCAAGTGCTAGTATCTGTACAAGGGGGACCCCCAAGTGCTTATTGCACTTATACATTTAGTTATTTATTTGTTTATTGACATCTGTTTACTAGAAAATTATGATGGAATAATTTTATACATTTCAGTGCAGGCCTGGGGAGGAAAGCTCCATAAGTTAATGAACAGAAAATAGATATAGTTAGGTGAAAATGTATACCATAGTACAATATACTGTAACTATATAGACTAATGCAGATATTAATATACATATGACATGTAGAACAGACATAAACCATCATTAACACAAGATGAAAACAATATCATATAGGACTGAAACATATGAGACTTTATTACTCACTCGTAAAGCAAATGTTGTTGTTGTTGTTGTTGTGTCTTTCGGCTTTTCCCGGTTAGGGGTCGCCACAGCGGAACTCCGGTCCGCTAATGATTGGTAGTTGATTTTTATATGCTGAGTTACCAGCTCTGACGCACAAACTTCAATGAAGGTATGCCCATTCACGCATGTCTCCATGCAGAAGACGCTCTAGCTGCGAATCGAACCGGACAGCGTCTTACTGTGAGGCGACAATGCTACCACAGCACCACCACCACGGGTACTCATAAAGCAAATGTCAGAGTGAAAAATTCAAATAGTGGATAAGGAAGAGGAGAGGAGGGAGTGTTTGTTAGCGGTAATAAGAGGAGTAGATATGGGAGGCAGGGGAAATAATGAACGGAATCAAGTTAAGAGTAACGGAAATAAGAGTAAAAGAAATAAAAACAAGGAAAAGGGCAGAGGGGATGTATATAGGTATTAGAGGAAAAGGAGCTGAAATTTTAGCAGGAGAGTAGCAAGTGCAAAGCCAGGAGTCAGATAGGAACTCTTTTAGTTGCAGTTTAAATAAGATAATGTATTGCTCTGATGGTTGCAGGGATCTTATTCCAGAGTTTTGCTACATAGTGTGTGTACAGACTTTGACCTCAGTTTTAGTAAGGATTATAGATGTCACATAGATTTTTGTTAGAAGATCAAAGGTGTTGATTTGGGAGGTAATAACTGAGAATTGTACCTACAGCTGGGCAGGTGCTGCGGTAGCGTTGTCGCCTCACAGTAAGACGCTGTCCAGTTCAATTCTCAGCTAGAGCGTCTTCTGCGTGGAGACATGCATGAATGGGCGTACCTTCGTTGAAGGTTGTGCATCAGGGCTGGTAACTCGGCACGTAAAAATCAACTACCAATCATTAGCGGACCACTGTGGCAACCCCTAACCGGGAAAAGTCGAAAGACACAACAGCAACAACCTACAGCTGGGCAGAAAGTGGATTTAATTATAATATTATGTGTCAAGAAAAATTGTGTATAATTTGGTTGTGGGATAATTCTAACCGGTTTAGAGTTCTTAGTGCAGAACAGTGATGTGATCTACAACTTGTATGAACTGCAAATGTAGTGACCTTGTTGTGAAACTGTCCTAGTTTAGATTTTATGGTGGCCTGGAGGTTAGTCAAGATGGGAGAACCTTATAATAGAGAGGGGAGTAGGTATGTAGTGGCAAGAGTGAATTTCTGTCTCTGTACAGCATTCCTATTTTTTTGTGAGTGTTTTTATTACTCTGTATGTAGAGGTCATGTTTGAGGTTGTCATCTGCTGTAACACCCAGCACTTTTGTATGGAGTACTACTTCAACTGATACATCATTTAGGGATGTGTTCTTAAAGTTATTTTTCTCATGAGTAAGTGATTTGGGGAAAAATAAAAGGAGTTTGGTTTTCCTTGGATTAAGAATGAGTTGGTTGTTTACAAAACCAGTTTTCAATAGAGTTAACGTATGCTGTGTAATCTTTTCTATTTTTTTAGATTGTCTTAGAGGCAGATTTGGGTGGAATCATCTGCATACTGTACAAGGGATGCTTGTTGTACAGAAGTACGAAGATTGTTTGCAAAGATATTACATATCAGAGGACCAATAATTAAGCCTTGTAGTACACCTATAATGATGGGCAGGTAAGCAGAAAGGGTAGAATTCCAGTTTACTGCCTAGTAGTGCTCTGACATGTAATTTATTACACTGTTGAAAAGTAGGGTGTGAAATACCCATTGTGGGCAGTTGTACTAGGAGTTTTCTTATGAGACATAGCAATGAAACCTTTTGACAAGTTTAGGATTAAGGAAGATCTGAGTTTACTACCATCCCTGGCTTTATTTATGTTGTCTGAAAAGTTAGGAAGGCAGTCTTGCTATAGATAGGTCTAAAACCATGTTGAGTATTGGTTAGTAACTGCTACTTTAAGAGATGCTAGAGTAGTTATTCATGGACACCTTTTTCCAATATTTTTGAGGGGAGATTAGATAGTAATGGTCATGAAAGTATTTATCTCAGTACAAGTTCCACCAATGTGGAGGGGGATGATTTGGCATTTTTCCAGATGTTTGGAAAAGTGGATTCCTGTATTGATTTGTTTATAAGGATGGAGACTTGTTATGCAGTAGTATTAGCAGAGGTTTTGAGGTATTCTGCAGGATGGTTATCTGCATAGGGTGAATAGGGTTTAAATTTGGATAATGGATTTAGTGTGAAGGTATTAGTGGATGGGGTAGACATGAGTCAGGGGAATCAGGAAGGATTCATTGGTGAGGGGAGCTGTAATGTCAGTGAAGTATGAGCTAAACCTTGTTGGCTATTTCTAAGGGTGAGTTACTGTGACTAGGGTTAAGGACATTATTAGTTGCTGGTTGTAAAGCTTGTTTAATGGATGACCAGACTTTTTGGGGGATAGAGCTATGTTTATTTTGTAAATCAGAATAGTATTGCTTCTTATCAAGGTTGATTTGCTTTTTGGTAGGGTTATTTTTCTGTAATGCACTGTAGATTTTGTGCCGTTTTAAGTTTATGTCACTCTTTCTATGTCTTGTCTCTATTTTTCATAAGACTTCTAGTCTGAATAGTAAGCCAAGGGGCAAAGTTTGATTTTACTCTCTACTTATGTAGTAGTGCAAAGCTGTTTAGGATGCTTAAAAAACCTGAGTTGAAGCTTTCCACTTCCTTGTCTAGTGTCATGGCTTTTAGTATAGTCCATTTAACTGAGTGCAGAATAGCTAAAAATGATTCAAGGTTAAATGTGAGTTTACGAGTATTTTTCTGTACTTGATTGGCATGGTTAGTAATACATCTGGTAGCATATTTAGGAAAAGTGATCACAAGGGGATTCAGGAAGGGTTCCTGATGCAATGTAGTTGCGAGCATCAGAGATCAAAATCCAGTTAAGAATGGGACTAGTGTCCAGGGATTTATTGGAGTGAGTAGAAGTAATAAACTGAAGCCATGAAGGTTGAAGCTAGAATAGTAAGTAGTGCAAATGGTCCACTTGATATTGACATTACCTGGGATGACTGTTTTAATGGTAATATTGTGCAAGATCCAGTAAAGGATGCCTTCAAGGGTAGATATATTGTTTCCAGGTGGAATATATAGAGTAATTATACAAAGGAGTCTTTGGTCATTTAATTTTATGCAGGAGATAAGCAGCCCTCCCTTATCGAATTTGTGCAAAGTTTTTGTAAGGGGAGAAACTACGTATGTGTTATGGTAGAGGATAGCTACCACTCCAGCTTTTTTGTTTAACCTCTCAGCTCTAATGATGCTGTATCCTTGGGCATGAATTTCTGAGTCTTTTGTATGAGGTTTTCACCATGTCTCAGTAAGGGTAATGATATCTGGTGCATAATGAGATCTCCAGGCACACAGTTCAGTCATTTTATTACAAATGCTATGTATATTTATTGAGCTAAAGTATAGTTGTGTGGATTAATTACAGGAGACCATAGGGGATTCAAGTTATTAGGGCAGAGGTGGAAGGAGGGCCTGGGTTAGGGTGTATGTTACCACATAATTTAATTCATGAAGGATGTTGGAGGGAACAAAGTGATTTTATAATATTTTTTATTTTTATTTTTATTGCTTGCTTTGTGTTGGGGTGGTAGTGAGGACAGATCAAATTTTTGTATTTAAAATAAGAGTACATGAGCTGCTAAACAGATGAGCAATTTCTAGTGAAGAATTTTATAGAGAATGGTTTAAAATGAAGGCTTATGGTAGGTGAGAAAATTTTGGGTGCAAGTGCAGTTTGATAGTGTGTGAGGAGAGAAAGTAGCACAGAAGTTAAACTAGGGAATAACATGTTCTCTATTGATGAAATTGGGAGGCTATGAATTTAGACTTAAAGAAATGTAAGGGTGAGTGATATTAGGAATAGTTAAGATTGATAAGTGTAGTAAGTGTGTTGGATAAGGATTGAGACAGACACAGGTGAGAATACAAGAGAGTAGTGGTTGGGTTAGTTAAGAGCGAGACAGAGTTGAGAATCAAAGACAAGAATTTGTTAATGTAGAAAAGGGAGAGGAACGGTGTGAAGTCAGGAGTAAGAATGAATAAATTGAAGTAAGGTTATTTAAATGAGCTGATAAGTGGGTTGGTAAAGGTAGAAGTGAGTTTTTAGATCAGAAGGGAGGGGACTGCAGCAGTGCAAAGGGAAGGAAGGGTGGATATTTACTGTGCAGTCAGAGTGACTGAGTGGAAAGACCGCGTCAGATGTCCTTGGTGGATGCTGCATTAACAGAGTAGACAGTGAGTGAGTGAGTGAGTGAGTGAGTGAGTGAGTGAGTGAGTGAGTGAGAAGGGAAGACAATAGTAATACTATTGTGATGTATTGTATGGGGATGGTGACTGTGGGGAATGCACTGATATGTAGCTGTGTCTGTAAGCAAGTTTGTGATGCCATTAAAATAATGGGAGGATGGCAGTGACATTAAATGTTTAGATGTGGGGGTGGCTGCAGAATTGACAGTGGGAGCAGGACAATCTGTGTGCATCCGGTGATTCTGCATACCAGCCCAAGAAAGGTAGACAAAAGGCCTGAGACAGACTTGTGCTGTGGCTGTTGAAAGACAGAAACTAAAAGTAAAGGTACACCGCTGTAAAGTAGTAGGCAAATTCTGCAAAGTGGGAGTAGTACAACTGCTCTGATTTATCGCTGGGTGTGCAAGGGTATTTAAACATGAAGCAGCCCACACAGGGGAGATTACATCAGTAAAAGCACAGGTAAGCAACATATGCTCTCTGTACATGTAGTCTTGGCTGTGGCAATGTTCTTAATACTCATCCTCTGTGAAATAGGATACTAAAACAACAGCTATCATGATTACCTGAAGTATTGAAAGTGGTAAGGAGGCAGAGAGGGGTAAATCACAGGTGCCTCTGAAAGCTGGTGTGTAAGCTTTCCCTTCACACTTTAAAGCAGTTTCTCCCTTGTACTTGAATTCCTTGTAGTTTATAGTATTATAGATGGCAGCACCCTAATAGCAACTAGAGGGTTCATAGGTGTGTGTACTAGGCTAATGGCCCTGGAGCCTTTACAAGCCTAGCCCACAGAAGTGCCCTGGCATCGTGCTGCCTGACGTTAGTTTCCAGTGCCTCTATCAAGTAGAGCCACTGGAGTGATTGCTGGGGTGAACTTTCTATTTCCCATCCACACATCAAGACTTCTCTTGAAGAGAGCTATTGAAGTGCTTTGCTTGACATGTATGGGAAGTCTGTTCCAGAGCATGGGCAGTCTCTGGGTTATGAACCTGTCTCTCCAGCATGTTCTGTTGATTGTGGTAATGAGATTGAGGTCTCTGGAGCATGTGGTGCGAAGGGATTTGGATTTCTTTAGATGTAGCATTTCTGACAGAGCTGGGTCAGACATGACTTTATAAGTCAAGCAGAGATCACCTCTTAGTAGACGATATGGGACAGAGAATAGCTGGAGATTTTTGAGTCTGTCAATGTAGGACATGTATTTAAGGCCTAGGTTCCTCTTCGTGAGGTAGTTTTGTGGCCTTTCCAGCTGTTGCATGCATCTAGTGAGGTGCATGCCAAATGGGGCATTATATTCGATGGTTGGCCTAAAGAGGGAAGAGTAGAGAGAGATGATGACCTCTTTCTTCCTGGATGCAAAACCCTTGATAATGAGATGTGCCACATAGAAGGACTTTCTGACTACATTGGCAATATGGTGGTCGAAGGAGAGGTTGCTGTCAACCTGTGTCTCCAGATCTCACTTGGGGAGTTAATAATTGGTCCCAGCTTGCAGTCATCTGCAAACTTGGTCAGCCAGTCCTTACATGTTGGTCTGGACTTCTGAGAAATAGATGCTAAACAGGATAGGACCCAGGACTGATCCCTGTGGAACTCCTGGTTAGCAGTCTGACTTGGAGTCCACTACTTTCACACTGTGGGTTCTATCTGTGAACCAATTTGCAACCCAGCTAGTGATATAGGGGTTGATGCCTAGTTTGGTGAGTTTATCAATAATTCCTGAGTGGGGAATGGTATCAAAGGCCTTGGCCAGATTGAGGTAGGCTGTATGAACTGCCTTGCCCTCATCCACAGGTCTGGTGACTGACTCAAAGAAGTCAATTAGGTTGAGCAGGCATGATCTACCTTTCACAAAACCAAACTGCGTGGGATCTAGAGTTTGGAGATTCCCTAGATCCTTGTTAATTAGGATCATGATGATGCGCTCCATAGTCTTACATATCAGACTCATCAGGCTAATAGGGCAATAATTCCCAGGGTCTGTAGTCGCTCCCCCTTCATGGAGAGTGATGACTGCAGCAGTGCGCCATTCGGTAGGGACAAAGCCTGAGGTGAGGCTGTGATTGAACAGGGCACACAGGTGTGGTGCCAGTTCACTTTGTAGTTCATGTAGAACACATCCAGGGATATTGTCAGGTCCCATAAAAGCTGTATTCTTGACCTTGGACAATGCAGCTTTAACCTGTGCTGCAGTAATGCTGGGTGCCTGGCAGTCCTCCGGTATTGTGATTGGTCCTTTAGGGGGAGGGAGAGGGATAAAGTTGGCACTGAATCTGTCGGCCAGTATGTTGGCAATATCTGTTGGCTCAGTATAGGAGGTACCATTGTGCAGTAACTCAGAGCAAACCTGGGTATTGCTGTGGAGATTCTTGATATAACTATAGAAGGCTTTGTGGTTGTCTTTAGTGTCTGCCGCAATTCTGCCTTCATAGCTAGCTTTAGAGGTTTTGATGAGGGATCTCAACTTTTTGTTGCGGTTAATAAGGGAGTTTTTCCAGTCTTGGGACTTCACCTTTTTCTGCAACAGTTTCTTCCTTCTGTTGTAGAGTTTATTAATGACAGGGGACTACCAGATTTTCTTCCTTTTTTGGAGGAGAGCGTCTTGGTTCTGTTGGGTATGGCTAGTTCCGTGCGTTTATGTACGTATTCATACAGTGCATTGGTGTATAATTCAGCAGTCATGCATCATGGGTGCTGTGAAGTTAGCCACCTCTGTTTTTAGGAGCCTAAAGTTAGCTTTGTAGAAGTTTTTCATGCTGGTTACCTTTGCGGGGGGGGGGGAAGTGGATTTCCATGGTAATTAGTTTGTGGTCAGATCTAACTAGGGAGGAATTGACTATTGGTGTAGTGCAACAGTTGCCCATGTTAGTAATAACTAGGTCAAGCATGTTGCTTCCTTTAGTGGGGGTAAGAATGAGCTAGTCCAGGGCATTGGAACTGATGAATTCCAGGAAGTGTTGGGCCAGTGTATTGGTGCAGGAGTAGGTTTCCCAGTTGATGGAGGGGTAGTTGAAGTCACCTAGTATGAGAGTGTTGGGTTGGACTCTAATAGTTTCTAGGGTGTTTAGGAATGTGGAGTGAGAATTTTGGGACATGGTTGGGGACCTATAGCAGACTATGACCTGAATTGCCATCTTACCCAATGTTAGTTGTAACTGAAGTATCTCATATGCGTTATGCTGGGCTATTATTTATTTAACATTTGTTGACCGAGAAAGTCCGACTCGGACAGAGCCTATTTTCAGTGGATGCCCGGGGAGAAATGCTCCAGACACTTTTTTTTAGAATGTGGGAGGAAACCAGAGTACCCAGAGGAAACCTACGCAAATGCAGGGAGAACATGCAAACTCCACACAGAAGGCAGCCCAGCCAAGAATCAAACCGGAGATCCTCTTGCTGTGAGGTGACAACATTAACCACTGCATCACCAAAAGTAGTCTGGAAGTGTGCATATCCTTTATGAATATGGAGACACCACCTCCTTTGGAGATTTGGTCCATGTTCTGGGGTGGAAAGGTGTGGAATGAGTTATAGCCTGGTAGCGCAGGGGTGTTTTCTGCTGCTTTAAACCAGGTCTCTGTTACAGCACAAATGTCAATGTTCTCCATTTTAAGGAGTGCTTCGAGCAAGTACATCTCGAGATTTAGACTTCTAGCATTGAGCAGCATGACCCTCAGATTGCATTTATTTATAGCTGTTATGGTGGTAATTTGGTCTTTGTAACATCACCTAAAAAAGGTACTATAGGGGTGGCAAGAGTCTTAGCCAGCATCCAGAAACCCAGGGGTGACAGATGCAGGCCATCTCTGGCAAAACATCGATGTCTGTCAGTCATGTCATCCCAAGCAGACAGATACTGGATTCCCTTAGAATGACACCATAAACTTAGCCAGTTATTGAAGTCAATACTTTTCTGCTTGTACTGCGATATCATTGTGGGCGATTGTAGGATGCTGCTCAGGGCTTGGGTCATACCTGCCTGGGCCACATAATCCCAGAGCTCCTCCATGTCTCTTTTCATGTAGTCCAGGGAGGTACATCGCAGATCATTCACACTCACATGGACAGTGACAGAGTCTTACTTGTACTTGTTGTGGAGTGACCTGAGTACATGTGTTATGTGTTGGATTCTGGCACCTGATAGACAGCTCACTGTTATCTTCTCCTTATTCAACCTAGTGAGTGGGACATCAGTGTGTCTCACTATTGAGTCACCTATGATTAGTGTATTGGGCAAGCTGTTTTGCCTTAGGGGCTTATGTTGAGGGGCACACTGTGTAGGTGAGCTATGTGTCTTGTGGTTTGTGCTGTGTTGTGGTGGTCGAGTGCATTTCTGCCTTGGAGATCTCTGCTGTTTGGGTAGATTTCTATTGAGAACCTCTGTGAAAGTGGGTTTGTGCTTTGTGTTTTTATGTGAAAGCTGTGATGGTGGATGTTCTGGAGGGCTATATGTTGCATGTGGTGTGGTGCAGGTGTTGACCTTCTCTTTACCAGCTATTCCAGTCTTGGCTTGAGAGTGCATGGCTTTCAGTTTGGATATATAAGTGCATCTCTCTCTCAAGTCTGAGTGTTGGGAGGTAAGAGGAGAGGGTTGTCTGTGTACATGAGGCAGTTGCTACACTGCCAAAGAATGCCCAAGTTCACCAGGTTAATAGGAGAAAGCACAGGGAACTGACCTTTAGACATGCCAGGAGGGATGGACATTATTACTAAGTACTGGAGCTGTTTCCTTATATATTCTTTTTACAGAAGAAATGTCACTCAAGGTGTCTGAGTCTGTACAGAGCACTGCCAAACACTTGAGGGGAAACTAATATGTAGACCCTGAAAGTTAAAGGATGAAGTATTTAGGCAGATATTCTGAAGTTAGAAAGAAATAAAATAGTACTTACTGAAAAATAAAGAATTAGCTTGTCAAGAATGATGAAAAGAGGGGAGTTGCATGAATGGCTACTGCCTGGCTACTACTAATGCTGGTCTCAGCACAGCTTCCCTCTGTTGGAATACAGTATTCATTTGCTTCTTCTCTCACCAGAAGCAAAATGTTAGCACCAATCACAAGAAGTGAAGCAGGCAATGGCCTGTTTGGTGATCCACAGTCTTGTCCTAGATGATGCAAGTGTCTGAAGGCTTGTGGGGTAAAATTCATTTGTTTTTGCTCCACTGAAGAAGGGGAACCGAAACCGGTCTGGAGCAGGATATATTCTTATATCCTATGTGTATTCTATCAATAAAATACTTTTTGGAACATTACGTGCTGGCCATTGTGTGATTTTTCTGGTAGATGCCTCGGATAGCAACCAGACCAATCAGATACGTTAAGCACAGACGCACACTCTCCAACCAAAAAAAGTCAGGAATCAATCCATTCTGCTCCTACTCTCACCAGGATCAGAATATAAGCACAGATTCCAAGCTGTCACCTATAAAGCAGTTATTAAGATTTCTGGTGATCAGCAGTCTCCAAGAAATAATTTAACTGCACTCCTCTCACCAGGAGAAAACAGAAGCACTAATCCCAAGATGACTACTGAGAGGCAGAATGTGGGCTCGACAATAACTGGTGGTCTTGCAATAGATCCTTAAAGGTAAAATGAAAAAAAAATGGTTTCTCCTAAACACTGCAGTGTGCACTACAGGAGTTAGATGTGAAAGTTGGTAACTTAAGTTTTACCTGTCTAAAAAGTAAAGTTTTAGTGGAGAGTCAATATTTGTAAAACAGCAAGATAGATTGAAAGGGGGTGGTCACTTTTGTATTCTGGTATGATGGAATAGAGTAGGATGGCCAATAAATTTAAATAGTTGAAGGGGTGTGATTTCACAAAATGGTAATTTTGTGCTTCCTCACACCAGCCAGTAAAAGCAGAGAAGAAAGGAGATATATGGTCAAATTAACATAAGGGGCAGGCAGCTAGAAAGATAGTGGTGTTTAAGAACACAACAGTATCCAGATGGGCGGGTTGGAAAATTTAATGTCTGACTCACAAGAGACAGAGGTGTGGTCTCTTTTCAAGTTTTAATATGCAGTTAAAAGCAGAATACAAGTAAAACACAGTGTAAAGAAAACAAATCACAGTATGCAAAATAGAAAAAGGCAATAAAGTAATACAAAATGCAACAAATAGAAAGCAAACTAACCTTTCCCTCACCGCAAACTGTAGCAGAGTCTGGGTGAGCCTTGGCACATCCAAGCCATGCATCCACAGGGAAAGGGCTAAGACAGTTAAATGGGCATGTGTATTTTTTTTTAGTTTTAATTTTGGGTGCTATTCATAAATATTGTGCAACAAGGAGAAGGGGTGGTATGCTGGAAAAATGGCCCACCATATCACTATGTGATTCAAAAGATGTCCCATACAATGGCATAATACATTGTTTGCAGCCTTACCCAGTTGTATAACCATAGTATTGCATGTATGGAGTACAGATACAAATGAATCCCATCCCTGAATGTACACACAGTTCATAAATAACATAAATTCAGTGGCAGGTCCCAGTGGGTTAAACTATGTGTGTCCAATGTACAAAGCAATGGTGCTGGGCTTGACAGCACTGTGATGCCCCTTTCATCTTAATATGTTAAACAAGCAGAAATACACTTGTGACCTTTTTATATGATCATAATCAGGTTTTTTTTTTTTATTTTTATTTAACATTTGTTTACTGGGAAAGCCTGACTTGGACCAAAGCCAATTTTCAGCAGAGGCCCAGGGAGAAATGGTCCAGGCACATGTTTTTGTAATGTGAGAGGAAACCCACACGAACGCAGGAATAACATGTAGACTCCACACAGAAGGCACCCCAGCTGAGAATCGAACTGGAGAACCTCTGGTTGTGAGGTGACAATGCTACTGTTGCACCACTGCGCCATCAGGTATCTGCAATGTACACAGTCAGTAAAGTATCTGTAATAGCTGAGGACTGCAGCAATCTGTGAAATAAAGTGGTTTGGTAAGGCTAGTGAGTGCTTATGTAAACAAGTTATATTACGTTAATTATATTTGTTCACTGTGAGACATGTGAGGTGTGCCTAATCAATAAAGTGGCTATAAACACCTAAATTATCTAGCGTGCATTCATTTTCTCAAAGTATCTCTGGCATGTATTCTGAAGAGGAACAGGTAATAGGTGCATTAGTGCAAGACCAGTACAAAAGTGTAACCATGTTCAATTAGCTGGCATGATGGTTAAGATGTTTACCTTGTATATACAAGGTACAGGATTTTATTCCCAAGTGGGATAATTGGCTAGGCTTAAAATATCCCTTAAGGACAGTTAGCCTAGTACTAAACCATAAACCTATATAAGTGTGTGCTGCCATAATGTAGCAATTCAGTTCACTAGGCACGTATGTGAACCCAACAGACAAATATATGCAATATATGGTGCAGCGGTAGCATTGTTGCCTCACAGCAAGAGGTTCTCCTGTTTGATTCTCCGCTGGAGTGCCTTCTGTGTGGAGTCTGCATGTCCTCCCCGCGGTCGAGTGGTGCTCGAAAGACTTGCGTGAATTGGCGTACCCTCATTGAAGGTTGGGCATCGGGCTGGCAACTTGGCACCATAAAAAAAATCTACTGCCAATCACTAGCGGACCGGAGTTCTGCTGTGGCGACCCCTCACTGGGAAAAGCCGAAAAGACAAACAACATATGCATATAGAGCCAATAATTCACAGACAACAGACTGGATGAATTTGACTCATCAAAACCACATGCACATTGCAATGGTTGGAGACTCCTCCATAAAAGCGTGTTTTTTTTTTGAGCCTCAACTTTCAGTTTATGAAAACATTTTATTGCACCTAACTTAGAGTACAGGGGCTGACATTTCAAGGAACAGCTCAGGTCACCAGGTAACTAGCTATGGTTCTGCAGCTGTGATGTTGCTGTAAAGCTGCTCCTTTTAATAATTGTAAAACTACTTAAGAAGCAGTGATTTAAGAAGCTGGTATATGGAAGATAGCACTCTGGAACTTACTATTACCAGTTGGAATTTGGCAGAGACAATGAAAACATTAAAAATAGTAATTGTAGAATGTATAAAGAAGTTTGGAAATGAAAATGTTGACATTAAATAGATTATAACTTTAAACGAGCAAAGGGGAATGAATGGAAAGGAAATGATAGGGGAGGACTTCTGCATGGGCAGGAAAGCTTTTCAGGTGATAGAATGAAGAAGAGGTTTGTAACAGGGGGCTGGTATAACGATTAGTTAGTGGGGAACAGTGATATTGTGTGCTAGAATAGTGAACATACAGAACTAGAGGACGGGAGTAATTTGAATGAAAGCTGAACACATGAAGTGCTGTATTAAGGAAGGTAGACTTGTATTGTTGTACCTGTTCAAGTGGGAAAGGTGGGAAGTATTAAATAATTAGCACAAAATATGTAATTATTTATGTAACTAAGTCATAGTTAAAGACAAGTGATTTACTGTGCTGTGAAATGGGAAGATATGGAAGAAAAGGTTTGGACATCTTTCTGTTTTTGATATGCAAAAAATCTAAATAAAAATGATATAGAACAAAATGAGTTCCTAATCCTACAGTTCAGTATATATTATGCATCACAGAAACCAGACCCAGCAGTGTTCCATTTATTCAGTTTTAAACTGGCTTATTTGTGCTTTCTAGTACATGCTAAGGGGTCATATAATTGCTTAATTTCTCTTATCAACTGGGCTTTTTATATATTATATAACTCTTATGACCTGACTTTCTGTTGATGGCTACTGTAGTTCTGAGGTAAGCTTAAATATTTTTAGTGCTTTAGGTAATTGTTTGGTACTGTTATAATAGTGTAGCAAGGATTAGTTTAATATTTATTACTACTAATGTTAAGTTGTATGTTTTGGTTAGTTTGATGTTGTTCAGTGTAGTTTTTAAGTCTTCACCTCATTTAGTCTGTAGTCCTATTTTGCAACTGACTGTTTCCAGCTATTTTGCATGTTTTTTAAGTATTTAATTTACCCTTAATATAAATGAATGATTTAATTTGTAGGTTTGATTTTTTTTTAGTAGTTTGTGTGTATTTCTACATGTGCTAGGTGTTGAATTTCTTTTCTTTTCTATGTGAATCTTGCCTAGCTATAGTGAATGACAAGACATGTAAACTATTGATACATTCCTGATGAGGCACATAGCCTGGTGATTCGGCAGGTTCCAGAGTGCAGCTCACAACTGGGAGTTCATTTCACAGTTATGCAAGGTTTACAAAGATCAAAACTACCTGCATAGTTTAGTTTTGTGCTTTCAGGAACTCCTTTCCATGAAATAAACAGTGTATCTCCATTAGCTTCAGTAAAGAGCAACACTCCTGTTTACCACAGCATAGTGTAACTCTTCTCCCTCTACCCAGAGGTCTTGAATTTGGAATTTGCATGTTTTTTTGCAGGTGTCCTCTGCACACCTCCAAATTACACCTTCTGTCTGTTGAGGCTTGCTTACTTGTTCTGCATGTGTCTCTCAAATAAAGCCCTCCTCTCCCTCTGCTACTCTAGTATTACCTGGGCTTAACAGCCACCACTGTGTCATATGACTACCAGCAGGAGAGAGCCATAGTTTGGGGCTTCAGAAGATAGGTTGTACACATGAGATAGCCCATCTTCATTAAGGTGGCTACAACCATGATGATGATTAACTTAAAAGTTGTAATACTGGAAGGACTATGCCCAGTCAGACAGGTTAGTGTTTCTGTCTGAAAAGTAATTGAAGTGGGGCATTGTCGTTAACAATGGAAGACTTCCTTACTTCCTAGTAAATACTATTTGAGGAAGTGAGGGTCCATTTTATTGCCAGACATTTATTTTGTATTGCCAAGTGATGCTCCTCAGCATTGCTGAACTTTCTGTTACCGTAATATATGGGATGTTTCTTCCCCTCTACTATATGAAGTTGTACAATACCAATGCCCACTTCAGAAGAGTCAGTTATACCAAAAACTGTTTTAAGAAGTCAGAAACTACCATTATAGACTCTGAATGCAACATACCGTTGGTCACTTTATTCAAGGAGCAACTTTCAAGGTTTCAAGGTTCTCAAGCATGTGATGTTGGCAAAGTTCAGAATAAATGTCTGATAATAGCTATCCAGACCCAGGAACACATTGACTTGCTTGTTAGTCATTGGTGTGGGTAAATTTTGAACTTCTTCAACATTTTTCAGCTGTGTTTTATTGTCCATCAGATGATTATATACCTTAGATAGCAAAGGTCTGCCATACCTAACTTGCTCTTGGTTGAGTTAGCAACTAACCTAGCTTGTTATGTTGAATCTAAGATGATTTGAAATTTAAGGAGGTGCCTTTCCCATTCCCCTGAAAATATTGCCCAGTACCCATCAAGGCTGCTGCATACCTATTATGGGATTTAAGAATTTTGTCCATTAGCCTTTGGAATGCTGCTGGTGCTCTGTGAAGCCCAAAATGCAGAACTCAGCTCAATTGATGTAGAGGTTACAATTTCTTTCTTAGACTTTGGGATTACAGAGAATTTGTCAGTAACCTTTGCTTAGGTCGAAAGTGGGCAGAAGGCTACATCTGCCAGCCAGCCTTCAGTTTCATTATAAGATTTTAGGGCATTTATGTGGTATAACTGTTCTCATTTCATTTTTCCATGTAGCTTTACTTTATAATCCACTTTCAAGGTTCCTGCCACTTTGCACGGAACTTTTTCTTAGCAGTGGGTAGCAACAGAAGTACTTTGTCTC
>NC_056749.1:175836259-175966259 GCF_019279795.1 Protopterus annectens
CCAAAGACATGGTCTCAAGCTCAATGCCAAAAAGTGCATTGTCATCCCCTTTGGTAAAAATTCTGTACCCATGAACTACCACATAGGTGGTAGTCTACTTAACACTGAAAGTGTAATAAGAGACCTTGGGACACAGGTGGACAGTAGTCTCTCCTTTGATAATCACATCGCCAAAGTGGTCAGGAAATCCATCTACGTGGCACACCTCATCACAAAAGGTTTCTCATCCAAAAAAAAAGGTCATTGTTCCTCTCTACTCATCACTCATTAGACCCATTATAGAGTACAAAGCCCCTTTTGGTATGTACCTCACAAGACATCTACAACAACTGGAAAAGCCGCAAAAATACCTCACAAAGAGGATTACTGGCCTTAAACAGATGCCTTACACAGACCGTCTCAGAAAACTCCAGCTTTACTCCATTGCATATCGTCTACTCAGAGGCGAACTCTGCCTAACATACAAAGCTATGTCAAACCCAGAGCTGTTGGACATGCTCCACTTAAAGAAATCCCAATCCCTCCGATATACACGCTCTAGGGACCTAAACCTTGTCACCACAATAAACAGAACATGCTGGAGGGATAAATTCCTGTCCCAGAGTCTTCCCATACTCTGGAACAGACTACCTATCTATGTCAAACAGAGCTCCTCATTAGCACTCTTCAAGAAAAATCTTGATGATTGGATGGGTAATAGGAAATTCACCCCGGGGATCACTTGTGTGGTTCTGGGGCACAGGAAAATAATTTTCTTGGGTGGCGAAAACCAGGGTACATTTTTGGCTAGGCTTGTATAGGCCCTAGGGCCAATAGCCTAGTACCTACCTATGAAACTATGACCCTATGTACCTCTGGGAAGTATATGCCGAACAGGAGGGGTCCTAGGACTGAACCCTGGGGAACGCCACTTGTAACTGGTTTAGAGTCAGACCTAGCTCCTGCAACTCTTACCATGTGGGTTCTGTCCATGAGCCAGTTGGCAACCCATCTCGTGATGTAGGGGTTTATATTCAGGCTGGTGAGCTTGTCTGTAATACCTGAGTGGGGAATGGTGTTAAAGGCCTTTGCAAGGTCTAGATAGGCTGTGTGGACCACCTTTCCCTCATCTATAGCCTTGGTTACTGTCTCAAAGAAGTCCACCAGGTGTAGGAGGCATGATCTGCCCTTAACAAAGCCGAACTGGGTAGGGTCCAGTGTTTGGAGGTTTCCAATGTTTCTGTTAATGAGATCCATGATGATGCACTCCATAGCTTTGCAGACCAAGCTAGTCAGGCTTATAGGGCAATAGTTCCCGGGGTCTGTTGTGGCTCCACCTTTGTGGAGTGGAATAACAGTTGCTGTGCGCCATGCTGTGGGCACATAGCCTGTGGAGAGGCTGAGTTTAAACAGTGTGTTTAGGTGAGGGGTTTGGTCATCTTTGAGCTCATGTAGGACGCAGCCTGGGACACCGTCCGGTCCCATTAAAGCTGTGTTTTTGGCTTTGGAGAGGGCTGTTTTAACTTGAGTGTCTGTGATTTCAGGGGCAGTACATTCTTCTGGTATAGTTATGGGCCCTTTTGGGGGTGAGAGGGGGTGAAGTTTGCAATGAACTTGTCTGCCAGGATGTTGGCCGGTTCAGTGTATTTTGTGCCATTCTGCACTAACTCCGAGCAGATCTGAGAATTGCCACTTAGATTCTTGACATAGCTAAAGAATGCCTTGTGGTTATCTTTGGAGTCCATGGCAATTTTTCTTTCGATGCTAGCCTTGGATGATTTTATGAGGGAATGTAGGTTCTTGCTGATACTGATCAGGGATGTCTTCCCTTCTTGGGATTTTACTCTTTTCTGTACTAGTTTCCTCCTTCTATTGTATAGCTTGTTTATTGCAGGGGTCCACCAGACTGGTTTCCTTTTCTTGGAGGAGTGAGTCTTGGTTTTGTTTGGGATAGCACGATCCATGCATTCTTGTAGGTGCCCATAGAGTGCATTAGTAAAGGATTTTGCAGCTTGGACAGCATTATACTTTAGCATGGGGGCTTTGAAACTTCCCACCTCAGTCTTAAATAAAGTGAAGTTTGCTTTTGAAAATTTTTTAATGGTGATTTCTTTGACTGGGGATGGTGGTGGAATGTGGATATCCAGAGTGATTAGTTTATGGTCAGATCTAACCAGTGAGGCGTTGACCTCGCCCATGTTGGTGATGACCAGGTCCAATATGTTGTCACCTCTGGTGGGGGTGTTGACCAGTTGATCTAGGGCATTTGAGTTTATAAATTCTAGGAAATGTTGGGCAAGGGAGTTTGTACTTGAGTAGTTCTCCCAGTTAATGTTTGGGTAATTGAAATCACCCAATATCAGGGTGTTTTGTAGGACCTTTATGTTTCCCAGTGTTTCCAGGAATGCGGAGTGGGGGTCCTGGGACATGGTAGGTGATCTGTAGCAAGCTGTAATTTGAATAGCAGTTTTTCCCATTGTTAGCTGCACGTGGATGATCTCTGAAGCATCGTGCTGTGCCACTAACCTGGAGGTGTGTGGGTATCCTTGATGAATATGGCTACTACCCCGCCTTTTCTATTTCAGTCTGGGTTTTGTGGCCAAAATGTATGGTATGAGTTGTAGCCTGGTAGTGCTGGGGTGCTCTCTGGAGCTGTAAACCAGGTTTCTGTTACTGCACATATATCAATTTTCTCCATACTGAGGAGTGCCTCGACTGCATGCATTTTGAGGTTTAGACTTCTGGTATTGAGTAGCATTACCCTCAGTTTTTTGTTACTTGTGCTATTTACGGTGGTGGGTTTGTCTTTTGAGCCTTGCCTAAAAAAGGCACTATAGGGGTGGCAAGAGCCTTGGCCAGTATCCGATAGCCTAAGGGTGACAGGTGCAAGCTGTCTCTAGTGAAGCAGCATGGCTTGTCGATCATGTCATCCCAGGGTGACAGACACTGGATCCCCTTTGAATGACACCAAAAGCTTAGCCAATTGTTGAAATTGATAATTTTTTCTCTATACCGTGGTATCATTCTTGGTGAGGGCAGGATGCTACACAGGGTCAGGGTCATACCATCCTGGGCTACCTGATCAGAGAGCTCCTCCATGTCTCTTTTCATGTAGTCCAGGGAGGTACGGTTCAGGTCATTCACACCAATATGGACAATGACAGAGTCATATTTGTACTTGTTCTGGAGTGACCAGCATTGCTTGTGTTATGTGGCGGATCCTGGCACCTGACAGGCAGCTAACAGTAACCATCTTCTTGTTCAGCCTAGTGAGTGAGACGATATTGTGCCTGACTATAGAGTCACCTATTACTAGTGTGTTAGGTATGTTATTTTGCCTTAATAGCTGTGATTGTGTGGCACAGTGGTTTTGTGAAGTATGTGTTTCATGGTTTGTGTTGGGGGGGTGGAGGTTGCTTGGATGTCTGTTTTGGAGGTCTCTGTTGCTTCTGTAGATTTTTATTTAGAGCCACTGAGTATGTTTTCATGTATTTATGTGTGTTTTTTGCAGGTGCTGGTTTCATAGGTCTATGTGAGACTGGTGGTGTGATGCAAGCAATTCCCTCCTCCTCTTGACTACCTGATCCAGTATTGGGTTGAGAGAGCTTAGCCTCCAGTTTGACTGTATAATTGCATCTCTCACATGTATTAGTATTTGGTGGAAGGAGGAGAGGGTTGTCTGTGTACATGAGGCAATTGTAACATTGCGTCAAAATGCCCAGTTTCACCAGTTGGACCGGAGAGTACACCTGAAACTGCCCTTTGGACATGCCTGGATAGGTACAGTGAACTGTTTTACTGATTGACTGGTAAGGTCGAATAGAGAGCCTTGTCCTTCTCTACAGTATGGAGAGGTCTAGTGCTAAGGTTTATTAGTGCTTGCTATGAGTTTTGAGCAAGTGCCGGTATGAGAAGTGAATGGTTTTAGTGCTTAAGTTGAAAGTATGTCTAGTTCCAAGGAAAAAATTGAAAAGTAGACTTTGTGATTTGTCGGGATTGTGGATTGTCAGATTTCTGCATTGTCGGTGTTCTGGTGTCAGGTATTTCGTTGTCGGTGTTCTCAGCTTTCGGCTTTCTCAGGGATATATATATATATATATATATATATATATATATATATATATATATATACACACACACACACACACACACACACACATACATATATACATACAGGTTGGCACAGTAGTGCAGTGATTAGCTTTGCTGCCTCACAGCGAGAGGTTCCCTGGTTCAATTTTTGGCTGCGGTGCCTTCTTTATGGAGTCTACATGTCCTCCCTGTATTCATGTGGGGTTCCTTGAGGTGCTCTATTTTCTTCCCACATTCCAAAGACATGCAGGAGGTGGATTAGACTCTCTAAATTGGCCATATATTTGAGTATATGTGTGAGTATGTGTGTAGAAGAACAGCCATGGTAAAGCTAGCCACCTGGCAGTGTAAACCTTGGCTCTAGATGATTCTCACTGTTGAGGTGACACCCCAGCTTCATGAGCAAAACTGGAAAGAGGGACTATGGATGGATGAATGGATACACACACACTCACACACGCACACACACACACACACACACACACACACACACACACACACACACACACACACACATATATATATATATATATATATATATATATATATATATATATATATATATATGGGTCTACGTCAAATTATGGAACACTTACTTTATCAAATCCCATTTCATCGAATCAACTTCTTCGAATCTCGTTTTTTGAACTCCCAGAACTATGAAAATGAAACCCCGGGAAAGGAACCACTTGGCCACAATGGTGAACTTTGACCTTCCTCCACTGTAGTGCAATCTGAAAGTTGATATATTTAGTTAGGGGGGTGTGGGGGCGAATCCCCCCACTTGGAGGTTTTTTTTTTTCTGCTTGTTGTTTTGTCCTGGTGGTCGGGTGGTTCCATTCCTGGGGTTTCCTTTTCGTAGTTCCAGGCATTCAATATAATGAGATTCGAAGAAATGGATTTGATGAAATGGGATTCGATAAAGTAAATATTCAATAATTAGAAGTAAATCCCATATATTTATATATATATATATGTATGTATGTGCGTGTGTGCATGTATATATCTATATATATATATATATATATATATATATATAAATATATATTTATATATATTTATATATATATATATATATATATATTATATATATATATATATATATATATATATATATATATATATATATATACATATATATATATATATATATATATATATATATATATACATATTTAACTATAGATATACACTCAGTTGTATATCATGGGTCATGCAGTACTAATGTCGGTGTAGGATTTCAGCCATCACCGAATACTAAAGCTGTATTCATAGACCTTATGCAATACTTTACTCTTCCTGTGGGATCATTCTCATTGTCATATTCTCAAGAGTTTTCATTAACATTCTTAAGCTGATAGCTCATTTAGTTTGTGTTTCAGACCGATTACTTCAGGTATTAGGAAATGTTTTGCACTCTAGATTTAGGAAATTAATTTACTTATGCATTTTTTCACTGTTTAATGTAGCTCATTATCAACAACTCTTTAAATGTTACACTTTATGTTCATTGTAAGGGGCACTCTCTTGTAATCTGACATACAAGCTACACTTGAGAAGGACCATAGTAACCTATTTATCTTGTTTTCTCCCAATGATCTTTTAATAAATGCAGCCAAATCTATGTCATCACTTTGTCTTAATAAACCATGGGGCAGGGGATTCACACAGGTTAATGTTTATCTATATCTTGGCCTCAACATGTGCCACTCTCTAAAACTATATAATGTTCCATCCATTTCAACATCCATTGTAGTAAACCGGTTAAAACAAGAGTATAACCTTACTGGTCTTCTAACTTCTGACACTATGTCTCCTACTGCTAAGTATGCACTAAACCTAAGCATACCCTCTCCACTGTTTTCCTTTATCAGACACAAAATGTATTAAACAGGTCTGTTGATTTACAGCTGTAGTTCTCAGCATTATCATTTTCTACTCTATCAGTACTATCTGTGTTACTGAAGGAATCACTTTTCTTTTGATCGTCAGCATCTGTAAGCTCATTTATCTTAATGATTGCTTTTCCTTTAATAATCAAGCACCAAGCTCTTTCACAACCCTGACCTCTTAGATCACAAACTACCAGAAGAGAAACACACTGACATCCTATTTTGTGTGTGATTGCTTTTGAAAGAACTTTTTCTAAACCAACACCTGCTCTGTGAAACTCAGTCCCTCCTAACCTTAGAGCAGTTATCTTCTGAACTCCATTCATGTCATCTCTTCTATGGTGCTATATCAACTCCCCCAAATGTAACTGCTTCCCCTTATGAAAAATCATGCCCTGCACGATTATGTTTCTACTCCTGCCTTTTCTATCTCAGTGTTCGGTATGCCATCTCTATCTCTACTTGTTCTCCCTGCTACCACCTGTCTTACAAATGTAACAACCATAAGCATTTTATTCAGTTGCACATATCTTAATTCATTCTATTTACCTTATAATGTTTTATTTGATGTTTACTAACTAATGCATCACCTCCTTGTGATTATTACTGTTATTATAGTATACTGCTGTAAATTAGTAATTAATATGGTATCATTCTCTTCCGAACTGAATGCTAAGTTTCATCCTTATAAAGGGTGATGCAAACTGACTTCTTTTTATGTTACTGTCTTGCTGTATTTGTGTGCTTCTGATCTGTGACATAGCTGAAGAAAATTCTTAGAATAGTTTCCTTACCCATTCAACAGATGTATAACAAATAAATAAATTTATATTACGTAAGAAAGCAAGTAAATGAAAAAATATTTGTGTGAGCTGCAATGCTACAACTTAGAAACAGTTTTTAAAGACTCATGTCAAGATGTACTATATTGTGAAGTTACATAAGGTTACATTTAAGGCACAGCTAAAATAAATGTCTACATCAAACACACCAAAATATTATTTGGAAGTCTGTTTACAAACGTACCGATGACAGAAAAGTCAAATGGCTTTAGATGGAGTCTGCCATTCTGCTTCTCTCTTATTTCGCTGATCATTAATGCCTAATATATTGTGATAACTTGGGATATTCACCAGTGGCTTGTAATATTTAAACAATGTGTTGATGCAGAAATGTAATAATGGAGTAATGCACAAAGGAAAATATTGCAATAAAGTTCAGACAGAAAGTGAGAATGACAAAAGATTGTGCATTAATATAATCTGGTGCAGGTAATAGGTTCCAGTTCCATTTTCTGTTTTTTGGACTCTGCAAGATACTTTGCCATCTTTACTATTTTAACTAGTATTTAAGAACAGCAAAAAACAGTGTAATGAACACTTAGTAAATTAATTTGCCATCCGATGACTTCCTTTTTCAATACATTATTCAAAACTTATCTTCTTTTTGAAATGTTAAACATACAGATAATGTTTAATAAATCATACTGTAAGAATGCATCCTTCACAGCTGTATTGTGCATTTATTAGTATCAAAACTCTGTCTTACCAGACTGGAAGAATGAATGTTCTGACCCTGGAATAGAGAGACTGTCATGAGTGAAACACTAGCAGTGTGGAAGGGTTTTCTTTAGCATTCTGATCATAGCCCAACTAAGTTCAAAGCAGTGGAACTTCTGAAGATTCATATTTTAAAGATGCTATAGATTCTGCTTCTCTCTCTTTGTTCTAATTTAGTGGCATTTTCTGGAAAAATGACAACATACTCAACATCAAAGATTTTAGAGTTTCCTTTCAAAGTGTAGATACTGTTGCCTATGAGAAGTTTTGCATCACAAAAGAAGTAGAACAGCCTGCAAAGTAAAATTACCCATTTTTATACATGATTTCCTATAGAGTATGTATGAGTGGTACAGGATATGTACGAGGGTAGTGTGACAGTGGTGAGGTCTGCAGTGGGAGTGATGGATGCATTTAAGGTGGAGGTGGGATTACATCAAGGATCAGCTCTGAGCCCTTTCTTATTTGCAGTGGTGATGGACAGGTTGACAGATGAGATCAGACAGGAGTCCCTGTGGACTATGATGTTTGCAGATGACATTGTGATCTGTGGTGAGAGTAGGGAACAGGTGGAGGAGACCCTGGAGAGATGGAGATATGCTCTAGAGAGAAGAGGAATGAAGGTTGGCAGGACTAAGACAGAATATATGTGTGTGAATGAGAGGGAGGATAGAGGAATGGTGAGGATGCAAGGAGTAGAGGTGGCGAAGGTGGATGAGTTTAAATACTTGGGATCAATAGTTCAGAGTAATGGTGAGTGTGGAAGAGAGGTAAAGAAGAGAGTACAGGCAGGATGAGTGCCAGGAGTGATTTATGACAGACGAGTACCAGTAAGAGTGAAACGGGATGTCCACAAGAGGGTAGTGAGACCAGCTATGTTATATGGGTTGGAGACAATGGCATTGACAAAAATGCAGGAGTTAGAGCTGGATGTGGCAGAGTTAAAGATGTTAAGATTTGCACTGGTTGTGATGAGGGTGGACAGGATCAGGAATAGGTACATTAGAGGGTCAGCACAGGTTGGAAGGTTTGGAGACAAAGCCAGAGAGGCAAGATTACATTGGTTTGGACATGTACTGAGGAGGGATGCTGAGTTTATTAGGAAAAAGATGCTAAGGATGATGCTACCAGGTAACAGGAAAAGAGGAAGGCCTAAGATAAGGTTTATGGATGTGGTGAGAGAGGACAAGCAGGTGGTTGGTGTGACAGAGCAAGATGCAGAGGACAGGAAGAATGAAAATAGATGATTCACTGTGGCGACCCCTAACGGGAAAAGCCGAAAGAATATGATGATGATTTCCTATAGTTAAACAAGATACTTGTTTCAAGACCATCATATAATTGTAATATTTAAGACATACAGAAAACAGTGCCCAAATATTTTTTCAAACAATCTAAAAATGGTAAATGTCTTGTACATAGAAAATGTTGTAGTTTGGGTAACACAACTTAGTTATCTGAATGAAACACGTGTACAAACCCTTTTTTTAATTTTGAGATAAGTTTAAGCTGGGAAAAAATTAAAAACAATACCTTAACTTAAGAACATGCAAGAAAATATTTAAGAATGGCAAAGTCTTTAGTTTCTGGGGTTTTGCACATATAATCTTTCAAATCTAATTTAAAAGAGTATTGTTTCTAATCTTTAAATTAAGATTTATTATTCATTATTTTTTTCAACAAGTAATATCACTATTTTTTGTAAGGTTAATATCCATTTGCTCACAGAGTATCTGTGATGTTTTTAAATTCCCTACCTATTCCTTATTCTCAGAAAGGTACTATAAGATATACCTTGGACACTCATTAATCATGTCTCCATGACAGCACTATTTCCCAAACACACACTCATTAATTAATATGGGTGAAATTAAATACTTTATGAGTGGAGTAAAGTGAATACACCATAAAGGAAATTCTTAATCAGTATAATAGTATATAACAGTACTTATTATGTAGGAGGCTTGGGTTCAGTTACCCAGTGGGGAGAGCAGGTCTTTTACTGATGATGCAGTGCCTGAACAGGTAACACACTTGCCTTTCATAGCTCAGAGTAAGTATATTTTGGTTCAGTTCTCACAACTGGTGCTTTCTTTCTTTGAATACGTAGCACATACATTACACCATGGTGGTGATGGATTGTGGGTGCAGCGGTTGCAAAAAAACAAGCTACATGTAATTCCATTTGTAGTACCTAATGGTTATCCTCTGTAATGGCTTATATCTGGCAGTTTGTGCAGAGGATTGTGGCTATGAGCTGCTAGCTAGCTATGTCCTATGGTACAGTGTTTGATTCTCTTAGCTGTCTTTTGCCTACTGTATGACCATGAGCAAGTCACTTAACCAGATAGTGCTTTGGGGCAATTGGGAATAAGAGAATAGGCTCATTAATGGTCTGCTGGGCAGAATGCCTAGTAACTGCCTATGAACATTTACAGATAGTACTCACAGATCACCCTTAAAAAAGGCATGTGAGTTTAGTGAGTTTGTCTAGTTATCAAATAAAATAAAAAAAGTTATTTTGTGGTGGGCCTGCCCTTGTATTCCATCCAAATGGTGCTTTTCCATAGCTCACAATCATTATTTCAGCTATCAAATCTTTCTATTTGTGGATGCATATGATTCTCTCAGACCACTTCCCAGTGCTTCATGGAGAAAAAATAGTTCTGCTACAGTCAAGACAGCTTATGCAAATCTTGTAGGTTCTTGGGTGTCTACCAGATGAACTACAACCACAAATAAGAATAAACCAAAGCACTGAGGATGTCTTGCTGAAAGTTGTAAAAGTGATGGTGGATTGCACCATGAAGATTCTAAGTAAAACTCAAGTAAAAGCTTACAGATTCTATTTAAGGATCAGCTATGTATACTTTTGCTGACCCCTGTACTTGATGAGGAGTTACCTCCACTGCAGTTATGCCCATTTATTTCCCATCTCATATGCAGCCATCATACAGGGAGCCATAGGTGGGTTAGTTCCTTTTTGTAGCCTTAACCTCCTTTCCTACTAGCCAGTATACAGGCACGGTGCTCCTTACCCTATTGGTATTTGATTTCCTATACACAGCCATTGAAGAGTGCTATGCAGATGCAGATCCAAATGTAAATCCCCAGCCGCATATGCTGCATGCCATGTACATCTCTCCATCTGTCTCTGTTTCATAGATGCTAGTTTATGTTGGTACTGCATTTGAGAAGACTAACTTCCTCCCCCTGGGTGGGTGATTGGGTGAGGCACCATTAGTCAGTACTCCGACTGTACTCACATGGTTCATCCAGTATGCAACTTACGAGTCAGTCTCAGGTCATTCATCTGGGTCATTTGCAGGACTTTATCCCTCTGCCATGGAATTGACTACATTCATTTGCACCATGTTTCTGTCCTGAATTGCTCTGTTTTCTCCAGATTATGACACCCACTTTCTTGAGCGGCGTCAGTATACTTCAAAGCAACTTCAGTATCTTAAGGAATAAAGCTCATTATTGCATTCTGAGCCTAAATTAAGACTTCTGAGCCTTATAGAATTACTAGAACACTGGAAATTGAGGGCAGACATAATGGTTAAGATGTTTACCTCATAGACACAAGGTACAGAGTTTATCACCCTTGAGAGAAATTGGCTAGGCTAAAAATGGCCCACAATGGCGGCTATCCTAGTACTTACCTATAAACCTATTGGAATTCACTGGGTCTTGCCTGTGATGTTTCCTTTAATCAAGGGAATCATATAAGGAATTGATCATCCATTCAATTCTCCTTGGGCTTCTCAAATCCAGTGAAGAGCAGTAATGTATTCTACTCACCAAAGGCATAACTTACAACATACAGTCGGAAAATGATGTGGAATTGAAAATGTTCCAACTCTGTATGAATATCTCTGAACTTTTATTATTAGTAGCCATATGTGAGGGAATTTTTTTTATACACCAGTATATGTAATTACACGATTCATTATGCCTTGCTGCTGTTAATGATTAGATAACACAGAATGTGATGCCACATGCCTAAACTGGTACCATAACTACATAAAGGAAGCCACAATGTCACTAATTTGGAACAGTTACTGTCTATGTCTTTTGTTTTACAGTGTGGGCCTCCTCATGACTGCATATGTAGGCTACTGTCATTCACCATATTTATTATTCAGTTATGAAAGAACTGTGCCATCTTGTATGTCATTCAATATACAGATGATTCTGGTCTGCTTTGCCTTGAGGTCTCTGTTGTGAGCATTCAAGACTGATTCCAGTCTTCACACTGTAGAAGCATGACTGTATTCATCACTGCTCAGTCCAAACTGGGCCAGATATAAAATAATGATATTTTGCTTGAAAAAAAAATCAGAGTATTGTATAAAATGTTTCTTATCTTAGCATCTTGAGTCAGCCTGCTTGTGGAAATAGTTGATCCTATCAAGCAGTTAGGATTCATCTTACATAAGTGTCATATGGTCAAACCAAATACTTGGTGGTCAGTAGAGGCTTAAATCTCTTGCAACTGATAATACATGTGAATAATTATTAAATACCCTTTTGTTCCAGAATATTTCACCACACAAACATAATTACCTCAGCTAATTACAAGCTTTCCACAAAACAAGCAAACTTGACTCTTCAGTAAAGTTTAGCAGTCACTCATGTCTAGCAATAATGGTTGTGAGATTTGTGAGATTTGCTAGAAAACTGAGCATGCTGCAGTTAAACATAAAGCCAAAATTATAGCAATCAGACTTAAGTTTAGAACTAACTTGACCTGCGTCATGTTCCAGTTAATGGGTTGTGCTCATTCAGTTTTACTGTAATATCACTTTCACACTGCTGTGCTAATTTTAGAGGTATGTCTGTTAGCCCGATAAGGAGTTATGTACTTGAAAGTCTACAAATGAATGATAGGTGACTCGAGTCTGATTGACTTGTGAAGCAGTAAGCTACAGAAACAAAAGCTTATTGTTGTCACCATGGTATTACTTAAGTGTTTCATACTTGTGCATAAACCATTGTTATTTATTCTCCCAGAGAATCTCTCTAACTCCTGTTACTTTAAGAATTGCAACTTTGTCAATCAGTCGATTAAATTTCATTGCAAAGTTAGGCCTATGCTTGTAACAAACTAAGATATACAACACAAATACAGCCTCCTTAATAAAATCTAAACGCAGAGGATTATAAATATTCAGTAAAATTCAAAATTAAAATTCTAAGTAAAAATGATGAAAGCAATCTTTCAAGTGAAGAATACATATATCAAAGGGATCAGTAATTTAAAAACTGTATGAAAAAAAATATTTGTATGAGCCTCTTAAACTGTTTCTTCTTCAGTTAAAAACTTAGTAGGCAAAATAATAAATTCCAGAGCTGAAAGAGGTCGCTGCCTTAGTTAGATTAACCCAGTCAGCAAAAGATAATATAAAATAAATAAATAAGGAACAAGGTAAGGAAATAATTGTAACCCAAATGCTCTTATGGCTGATGTAGGAGGAAGGCTAGTGAGGCAAGATGTATTAGTGCAAAAAAAATTGCAGTATTCTGCACTGCTGCAGGAGACCTAGTCTAAATTAATCCTTGGAAGAGGGTATTGACTGTAATCCAGGTCCAAAGAGAACTGAGCATAAACAAAAATCACAATGGCATGTGAAGAAATGAAATATAGTTTGGGCTGTGTTTCCTAGATGGAACAAAAGAAGAAGGACTAATATGTAGTCTGTTAGAGTTGGCTAGTCATCAAAAAATACACCAAAACTTTTCACTCAGGTCAGAAACTCCAACGTATCATCTTCAGAAATAATGAGAAAAAAATCTAGAAGCCAAGAATAGCTTAAAGGTCACATTTATGTTTTTTGCCTTTATGCTGCCTATATCCAGCCTAAAAATTATCATTACTCATCCAGTTAAGGAAAGCATTGAGTCTGTTTTATACTATACCTCATTCCCCTGTTTTAAATAGCATTTCCTCAGTGAGGTAGGTAAACTTTCAGTAACAGGGCCAAAGATGGAATTCTAAGAGATTCTGTGACACAGAATGAAGCTTGATATGTAAGGCATCCACTAAACCACCCTCTGCATATGTCCCATGAGGTAAGAAACCAACTAGGTTAGGGCCATGGAAGGCTAGCTACAGTGGACAAACAATCACTCATACATACATGCTATCAAACACAACTGAAAGACCAAAGACAGAACACATTTTTTGGTCTCTCACCAGTACTGTGATTTAGCCTCCAGTAAAAACTATTTGTATGTATGTATACCCTAAAATGACAGGGATTGGCTAACAATGGGGAAAACTATGGTCATACTTAGAAGTGAACCTGCAGCTCACCCTAAGAACTATCGATCAGTAACCTGCATCCCAATAACATACAAGCTATATATATAGGAACTGATTCAAATAGAGTATACAGTCATTTAGACAAATAGAACAGTAGGGGAATAAAAGAGATTCATATGGAACAAAGGATCTCCTTTTGTTAAAGCCATAATGGAAACCTGTAAAAAGAATAGGAATCTCAGCGTGGCATAGATTACACAAAAGCATTTGATAGTATTCCTCACTCCTGTATTATAGAATGATTACAGATAATACATCAATCATATGTTGGTAAATTATATTACAGTTACTGTGAAAAATGGCAAACCACTCTGCAGTTGAACCACAAAATAAGATGAATTGTGTTGAGGATGTAAAAATCCAGCTTGGAATATCCCGGTGTGATTCCTTGTCATAGGTTGGTACTAGGCTATTGGCCCTAGGGCCTATACAAGCCTAGCCATAACAATTCCCCTGGCTATTTCTTCCCACACTATTTACTTTCCTGGACCCCTGTCTAGCAGAGCGACTGACGTGATCCCCGGGGTGAATTTCCTTTTTTCCCATCCAATCATCAAGGTTCCTTTTGAAGAGGGCCAAAGAGGCGCTCTGCTTGACATGTATGGGCAGTCTATTCCAGAGTTTGGGGAGTCTATGGGTCAGGAACCTATCCCTCCAGCATGTTTTGTTTATTGTGATGACAAGATTTAGATCCCTGGAGTGTGTGGCTCTGAGGGATTGGGATTTCTTTAAGTGTAGCATGTCCAACAGCTCTGGGTTTGACATGGCCTTGTATGTTATGCAGAGATTGCCTCAGAGTAGACAATATGCAACAGAGTATAGCTGGAGTTTTTTTAGGTGGTCAGCCTAGGGCATCTGCTTAAGGCCTGTGATTCTTTTAGTGATGTATGTCTGTGGCCTTTCCAGTTGTTGCAGATGTCTTGAGAGGTACATATCAAATGGGGTGTTGTATTCTATAATGGGTCTAATGAGGGATGAGTACAGTGGGACAGTGACCTCCTTTTTTCTTGATGAAAAGCCCTTAGTGATGAGGTGTGCCACATAGAAGGATTTCCTGACTGTTGTGGCGATGTGGTTACTGAAGGTGAGACCACTGTTCACCTATGTCCCATCACACTTTCGGTGTTTAGTGTACTGCCATCTATGTGGTAATTCACGGGTACTTGTTTTTTTCCCAAAGGGGATAACTATACATTTCTTGGCATTGAACTATTGTTGTTTTGCCTTGCTCTTAATCCAATTAATCTATTTGCTCAAAAGCCTAGGTCATGAATTCAAACTGACTCCAAGAAAATCATCAAGTGAAAGAATATCTCATCTACTTTTTGTAAATGATTTTAAACTACATAGTTCATCAGATAGACACCTGAAAGAGCAACTACAAGTTTTTCAAGCCTTTTCAGATGACATAGGAATGTCATTTGGTCTCAACAAATGTGCAAAAGCAATGTTTAAAAGAGGAAAATTGAAGATTCAAGAAAATATAAAACCTGGGGAGAATGTATTATAAAAGATTTGGAACAAGAAGTACTGTAGAAATATCTTGGAACAGACAAAAGGGCAATGATACAGCATAAAAAAATGAGATCAAAGCTTAGTAAGGAAGATTTTAGAAAATTAAAATTAATACTGAAAATAGCCTTGACATCTAGGAATAAAGTTCAATCTATAAATCAACTTGCAGTTCCTATTTTAGCTTATAGCTTTGGGGTGACTGACTGGCCACAAAAACAGTTGGATAAGCTTGACAGGAAAATAAGAAAATTACTCTATGCCCATCAAATGATAAACAAGAAGCAGTGTTTACCAAGATTATACTTGACGCAGTCTGAAGGACACATGGGCCTCCTTGAACTCAGCTACACATTTAGGATGATTGTGGGACTGCATGTGTATATATTGACAACATCAGATCAAAATATACTAAAAGTTCTAAAACTTAAGTAAAATAAATTCAAGATGACTTCCTTGCTTAGGTTAGCAGAAGCCTTTAGGAAAAAAAGCAGGCATGGAAATCTAACCAAAAGTTGTTAAAAATCAGGTGGCAACAGAAAGTGCAAAAAAGCAAATGAAAAAATGCAAAGAACGAGATCTGGAAAAAGAAAAGGTAAATGGAAAGTTCATTGTTATAGCAAGAAATATAGAGATCTGCTGGAACAGTTACATGCTGACCAGCAGCTGGCATTTAATGGCTAAGATGGGGTGGATTTAAACCAGAAGATGAAAGATTAATACTGGCAGCTCTAGACAGACGATTTCATGCCAGATGATTCACAAAATCTGTCAAAAAGGCAGGAGATGCAGATAAATGTAGGTTTTGCTGTACAGAACTAGAAATAGTTGCACATCTTTTTGCAGGGTGTGATACACTCATGGCTGAGGTTTTCTATACTGAAAGACACAACAATATGGTAAGGTCAACACACTGGAGTTTGTAAACACAACAACATAGAGGCAGCTGACAGACAGTGGGAGCATGAACTGCCAAAGATTGCTGAAAATGATGAAGTAATGATTACATGGGATCACCCTATACCAGCAGCTAAGAAGGTAGAAGTAAACAGACTGGGTATTGTAGTTTAAGACAGAACGACAGATATGCCTTTTATTATTGAAATTGACTACAGTGTCTTACAAACTAAAAGACATACATTTGCAAAATATCAGGACTTGCAAACAGAAACTAGAGCAATGTGGAATAAAGATAACAGACCGTTCCAGTTGTAGTAGGAACAACTGGACTAATAAAAAAGAATTTTCAAACATATCTAAATATGCTATCGATAAAAGTAACCCCTTATGAACTACAAAAAGAGACAATTTGGGGTATATTGCAGGTGCTGGGAAGAGCACTTATATCAAATGCCAAAGAATGAAGTGAAACTGTTTTTAATGAACTTTAATTATGTCCCGACTTAGGAATGGAGTCCACTGCTGTCAAGGTGTGTAAAAACCTAAGCATTTGGAGAAATTAAACCAAGACAAATAAAAACAATATCTTTGTGGTGTCTCTTCCTGAAATAGATACAAATCATTAAAGGAAAACAAGACCACCTGAATAGGATTCAGATTATCCATGTTCCCTTTCTGCAACATGACGTGTGTATTAATTATGGCCCATTGCTGAGGGAGAGCCATGGAATATGGTTATTGAATCAGTGTAGGGAGTGTGGTGCTAACTGTGTCCACAGATGTCACTCTCTGCACTGTCCAGTTGTGTTATAGCAATATAATTATTATTTTTTTTTTTTTGAAAAGCATGTTTGCGTGGCATGGAGAGCAACAGTGCTAAGCAACACTGATACACCAGACATCTAAAAATAGAAACCGGATGTTTTTAATTATTTATCTAAAGGTCAAGTTTAAGTGTAGCTGAACAGGTTTGAATGGCGGGGGGCTCAGCACTTCATAAAGGTAGCTCAGAGGTATATATGAAGTTATAGCAAAATTCCAGATATCCACGTAGCTAAATGGGTAAAGTTATGGCCTCGTGCAGTGAGTGCAGGGTTTGAATGCATGGGAGGGCAAGTTAACATTTTTGTTCGAAATAGAAATTATGCAAATTATTTTTAAATACTGGTCTGCTGCACTCAACTAAGTTCTGCTGTGACCTAAGCACTGCATAAACAAAATATCTGCTGGTTACGTTTATCACTGCTTGACACAGCTTGGTTGGTTTGCGCACTGCTAAAGACTGCCAAGCACTAAGATGTAAGCACTGCTTATCTCAGCTATGCAGGTTTGCACAGTGCTAAGCAATGTGCCACATTTTTAAATATTCCCCAATGCATGTAAGGGTGGAAAAACAGGCAATATTAACCCCAGTAGGTGGGAATATGGCATATTCCATTGAAGTTCTGTCTGTGAAGGATAAAGTGGCATGTGTTCAAGAGGGTTCATGCTTTTGAGCAGAGCGGTGGGGCATTCAGAAATCCAGAGTCATAGTCAGACTCTTTGTCAAAAACCACGAGGGTTGGCTGATGCAGGGAGGTTACCAGGACTCAGAGTACAAGACGGAGTCCTGGAACTGGCA
The DNA here is from genome assembly GCF_019279795.1 of Protopterus annectens. Taxonomy (NCBI): domain Eukaryota; kingdom Metazoa; phylum Chordata; order Ceratodontiformes; family Protopteridae; genus Protopterus; species Protopterus annectens. Next base: position 175,854,143 of record NC_056749.1, read on the forward strand.
GGCAAGGGACTTTACCAGTGCAACTGCTATCCCCCACACAGATGAGTAGTGCTGTTATCACCATGACAACCTGAAAAAACAGAAGAGGGCTCTCTTGGACACCTGCGTCCAAGATTTCTGGGTTGGTAATGTCTCACATGTATGTAAGTACTATTACCTGTGTTTCACCATTATCTAATCTTGAATGTCTGCTAAACTGGTATGCGTAATGGTGTGCTTTGCTCCCAACAGCTGCAGAGATCAGGGCTTGCAAAATCAAGGCACATGCCGGACACTTGACCAGGGTGTGCCATGAATGTGGTGAGTACAGATGTATGTTGCTGTCAATACTCAAATAAGCAAGAAAGAGTAAAGCATTAACTGTGATTAGGTATATACAGTAAAGATTGTATTGCAATGAATGTGGGCTTACATCTGTACTGCAAGAAGTGCATACTGCCAACTGTAGTGCATAAGCAGGGATGACTAAAGCATTAACTGTAATAAGGTATATGCAATAAAGTTAGTAGTACAATAACTGTGGAATTACAGCTGTATTGCCACATCTGCATAATGACAACTGTTGTGCAATAAGCTGCAGAGATGAGGGCTTGCAACATCAAGGCACATGCCGGACACTTGACCAGGGTGTGCCATGAATGTGGTGAGTACAGATGTATGTTGCTGTCAATACTCAAATAAGCAAGAAAGAGTAAAGCATTAACTGTGATTAGGTATATACAGTAAAGATTGTATTGCAATGAATGTGGACTTACATCTGTACTGCAAGAAGTGCATACTGCCAACTGTAGTGCCATAAGCAGGGATGACTAAAGCATTAACTGTAATAAGGTATATGCAATAAAGTTAGTAGTACAATAACTGTGGAATTACAGCTGTATTGCAACATCTGCATAATGACAACTGTTGTGCAATAAAAACATGAAATTATACTAGTAACTGATTTAAAGTATCTCTATTAAAGTCTGCTATGCAATGACCGTGGAAGTAGGGCTGTTTTGCAAGAAATCAATTATTACAACTGTTCTGCAATAAAAACACAAACTAATATAAGTACCTGCATGAAGTTATATCTAATAAAGTCAGTTGTGCAATAAGTGTAGGTTCAGAGTTGTTTTGTAAGAAATGACCTATGACAACTGATCTGCAAGAACACATGGAGCAATAGCAGTAACCCCAAGGTATATTGTGTACATCAGGATTGTCTTGTTTTCACCATTGCATGTCAACTACAAACATTCAAGCTGTGAGGTACGGTGCTGCAGTGAGGTATTACAGTGTACTAGTTGTAGACTGCAAATAATAACCCATACTCAGATATTGTTTGTTGACTTCACAGATATTTCAACACACTAACAATGTATTGTGTACACCTGCATTCTGTGTAGTAATCTATCCTTTGCCTAGTATCTCTGTCATGCTTGAATGTCATGCATGTGTGTTCAACTGTCACTCCAGTCATGTATAAAAGTGCACCACTATTAGCAGGTCATATTTTGTTGTCAGGTGAGCTCTAGGCAAATATCAGTCAGTCTGTAATCAGCAATGACTCAGAAGCTTATTTTGCTAAATGCTGTGTATGAAGTACATTTTTGCCACACACAGACCAGGATTCAAATCTAGTGCTATGTAGATCTGAATATTACAGTATCAGTCACATGTTTGCAGATATTCTCTCCACAGGAACTACAGGCAAATGGGTGCAGTATCCCATATTATAAGTACATTATTGTGTGTTTAGACATCACAGACTGTTACAAACATTAGCAGGAATGTGAAAATACAGTGTAAAATACAGGAATAAGTATAATAATAAAATAAAAGAAAATAAATAAAATGTGTAAAATTTGGTATGGCTGCATGCCTGGAGTGTGTGTTAAAGGTTTCTGAGATCAAGTAATACATTTGGTGCAGATGTCCTCTGCAGTCACTGTTATTGGGTTCCATCCCCATGCCTGCAAAGCAAGGCATGATAGTTGTTTACTGTCTGTACTGTGCACATACATGTCTCTCAAGTGTCACACTGTCACAGAATGTAATTACTGTTGCGTAATCCCTCTGTCACAGATGTATCATCAACATGATTATGTAAGTAGCAAAGTAACACTACATCAGCCTACAATACACCTTGGTAGTTATATAGGTACACCTGATGTGCAAGTGTTCTGTGTAGTTGTGTGCCTTCACTAGTTACTGCTTGGCCCATACTGTCCCATGCAGACAGCTTGAAAGGTATGTATGTGCTACAGCTGCTATAGGGCACTTTTACACATAAATAAAGGACAGACCTGTAGAGTAGGTAGCAGTACTATTGTCAACTATATAGCCTATAATAGCATTAATGGACTGTATTTCTCTCTCTCCCCACACCTTATCTTCATATATTTCTTATTGTTATTCATTGGTTATGGTTTACTATTAACATATGTTGTTCCATAAATTTTATTTGGGGGCATGTGTTTTATTATTGTTATGTATTACAATGGTTGCATATTAACATATCTTCTTGAATTACCTATTCTGTTGGCCTTATGCTGTAACTGTTACTGGGATGCTGTTAATATGCTGACTGTTCTGTTATTTATTGTTGTGTTTTACATAATATGCATTGAAGTGTAATGGGGGTTATTTCCAATGTTCTGACATGCTGTTATTACTAACAATGGTTTTGTTCATAACTAACCTATATGTATTGTTTCACCTCCATAACTACAGCACGTCAGGGTAGGCCAGGTTCCTGTTGATCCACTTAACCTACCTCAGCCGACTGTGGCACTGGGTCCTAGCACTTCTAGGACCCAAGCCAGTGGTGCCCCCTCTGAAGCCCTGCACCATCTTCTGGTGGAACTGCCTCAGGGGATGGGCCCATCCCCGGGACCGATGGCAGAGGGACGGTAGTTACCCAGGATTGACTACCAGCCACGGTGTGCAGGGTTGTTCATATGAGCCATGACTGTCGACTGTGCCGGATTGAGGGCAGACTGGGCAACCTGGTGGGGTCAGCTGGCCCTGGCACCTAGTCTCCAGTGCAGCCACCTTCAGGACACTGAAGGAGTAGTGTCAGCTGCCCATGGGTGGGGATCTCAGTCACACTGCTGCTGTCTGGAGGCACAGGCACTTCAGATTCCACAACACCTTCCCCACTCAAGGTGTTTACCCCTCTCATGTGTCACACACTGCCCCTGTCTGCTGTCTTGTCTGTCTGCAATTGCATCCTCTCCTACCCAGCTTACCTCCTCACATGTACCTATGTCCCTTCACCAACATTCCACTCTCTCCTTATTAAAAAAAAATGAGCACCTGTCCCGCAAAAAAATATTGCCCCATATATAGCTCATCATTTCACATGTGTCAACTGGACACAACTAGTTTGGTCCAATTGCCTTGACAACACATTTATGTTGCCCTCACCTTTCTCTCTGGGGTTTGAGAATCCAAATTCATCCACAAAATTTGTCAAACTGCACAGCTGTTGTACAAGAAATGGAAAGCTATGGTTCTTCCCTACACCCATCCTGCACATCCCTACTTGACTTTCACTATGTTTTTCCCCCTGCTTGCCCCCATTTCACCACTGCCCTATCACCCCCTTTTTCTTTTCCTTTTGTTAACACAGGTTTGCACAAAGTTAAGTGGAGCAGCACGATGTGGCGTTCACATAGCACCACACAAACCTGCTTAAATGAGCTTTAATGTGCCTTAATGATCTTATGTATTTCTCACAGTGTTAGTCACATGTACAAAATAATCACCCCTGCCAGGTTTTGAACCCGGGCTGCTGTCAACTACAGCCTACTGCACTAACTCACTAGGCCACACAGATCTTAATTAAAACAGGTGTTTCCAGCAATGCACACTGATTGCCACTGACAGACTGAAATCAAACCTAATGTGAAAAATGGGAGTGTACTTGGAACTCTGATGCAAAAATACACTAGTAGACAGCCATATAAATAACAATGACAGTATGTGAGGACTGGGATAGCAGGTAAATGTTCCCTTTTACTTGCAACATCTTGAAACACACCTGCTTAGGCGTCAATGGCACAGTACATATGTTCAAATGGGACTCTGCTGCAGAACAACTGGACGCAGACAACGTGTGTCACAGCCTGTATGTCAGCACATATATCTGGCAAATACACCTGCTCCTGCACTGACTCAGTAGCTCAGTCTGTTAAATGCCTTACATACAGAACATTTTGCCACACACATCCCCGGGTTTGAATATATTCTGTATCACTTCAGTTGCATTGTGAACACAGCAAGTAATGACTGAGTAATGCAATTTTAATCCCCATAGGTTACTGCTACTGAATTATCAACTACCCAGTTTTGCAAGTCACAGGGCTGCAGGTAGGGACACATTGCACATATTTGTATAGCCTAACTACATGTCGCCTACCACTCTGCTATTGGCACTGTTGCATAACATATGTATCTTAAGCACATGCCTCATTTGGACTGTAATGGGTACCCTTACCCTGGCTCTGCTGTAACAACAGGGCTGACACAGCTACATCTACAGCTTGCTGGCCACCAGAGTGTTCACACTCCCCCATGTGTCTTTGGCTGCAGCAGCAGCTGCAGCATACATGGCTGTATGTTAAGATAGCTGCTACAGACTGACCTTACCTGCCAACACCCTATAACAAGGGATCCATACACAACCATACATAAAGGGGGCAGGCAAAGGGCCAAAGATAGGTACAGGTTTCACAGTTTACCCCTACAAAGGTAGTACATTGATAGAATAGCAGCAACTCCTATTAGCATGCATATTCTGATGGGTATGAAGTGTGACACTCATATGTCTCTCTTTCCCCTTTCTGACCTCAACCCACAATTTTTGCCAGTGAACTGCCAGATGACCACACTGTCATGGGACACTGACCAAACATATGAGGCAAAACTGTGGACATACTTCATACATCTCTACAATGGGCAGTATTTGTACTTACACTCTGCAATGCTGTAGTCTCCACACCTCAGTAATGTCCATCTCAAAAACTAAGAAAGGGGTTAAGGCCTACATGAAGGCCTTATATATTGCATTGTGGGTGTTTATATTACCCAATTGAAACTTTAGGTTAATGAATACCTAAATGTCGACCTGGTAATATTAAAAAATTAAAACAGCAAATGGCTGATTTAGCGTGGGGACTGAATCCCCTCGGCTGCAAAAAAAAAAAATTTAAACTAAAATAAAGTGCGGGGCTTCGCCTCCCCCCCACACCCCACCTAACTAAATATACCAACTCTGAGATCGCTGTACAGTGGGGAAATGGGCAAAATCCACATAACGGCCAAGGGAAATCTTTCCCTGTGTCAAATTGTCCATTCGCAGTTTCTTGCTTTTGCTATTACCAGATCGACGTTTAGGTATTCGCTAACCTAAACATTCAGTCAAGTAATAAGAACCCACACTGTGGTGTCCTGTTATTGGCTAATGATAGTGCAATTCATCTGTTTTGGATGCAATTAGCAATTCTGAGACACAGATTGATGCAGAGGCAATTACCTGTTAATGAGCATTACCTAAAAAAGACAAGCAGCCACTTATGGGGAACAGGTCTGTATATGGTTTTACTCACACAGACAGAGTATATGCAAAGCATTTGCAGAGGAACACTTCAGAAAAGGAATTCATCACTCTACCAGGTATTTATGCATACATACCCTATGAAAGTTAAAGGCTGTCATTTTGTCTTCTGCACAACTGTTGTGCTTAGCCAGAGTAGAATAGTTGTATGTTCCATTTTGGAGCAGTTAACTACAGTGCATAGCCTAGAGAATGACAGGTGTGTATTTGTACAAACATTAACATGTTTCCACTTGTAGTTATGAGCAACTACACAGCCTGCTATACATGAGGCAAATTCTCCAAGATGCCCATTCAAACACAATAAGGAGAAGATACATACCTGAGGCAGTGCTACTACAACTGGCATATCATTGTCAAGATAGGTGTACTGGGTTTTATATGTAGTTCTATCACATAGACTGTCATATTGCATACCTCACAGGTGTATTGTAATGGCAATGTTACCCGGATGTAGGTAACATGCATGTTATACAGAGCCTGGGTTGTCTGTGTATGTTGTTGTGAGTTTGTGTGTTGTGCATGGGATCAGAGATGAGAAGATGTGGGACATGTAATGCAGTTGTGGATCCTCATCTGTATGAGTCTGTGTGGACTACCATATAAAGTGCAGGTGGTAATGTACTGCTTCTGTCTTGCTTCTCACAGGTGAACAGGGCGGTTGGAGTCTGTCCCCCTCATAACCTGGTGTCAGTGTCTCATCGGAATCTGATGATGATGGTGACCATAGTGAGGCATAGGTGGGGTTGTTGGTGTTTGACTCTGTCCCAGAGGTTGACGTCCCTCTTCTGACCCCATTGTCTCTGTACACAGTCAGTATGCCCACACATACCCAGTCACCAGAGGCCACAGATATTGGACAGTCAGAGGGTAGCGACATAGTACAGGACAGTGTGAGAACTATAGCATCAGTGAATGTAGACACTGGCCATAGCCAGAAAGCTGGTGAGGTCCCACACAGGCAGATTGACGGGTGCTCTAAGGAGTACTGCTGGCCATCCATCTCCTGTTGCAGGTGTCACATCGCGGGTCACTCGCCGCATGTTTCGGGCTGTCATGGAGCACAGGCACGATCTGGACACACCAGATGGATGGTTAGTTTTATGGATGCAGCACAGTCTGACATCCATTGGTGATGCCATGGAATGTTTCACTGATGTAGTGGACAAAAGGTGAGCTGAGACAGACACTGTCTCAGCTCACCTTCTGTCCACTACATCAGTGAAACGTTCCATTGGTGATGCCATGGAATGTTTCACTGATGTAGTGGACAGAAGGTGAGCGGAGACAGTGTCTGTCTTTGAGCGCATGTTGTCTTTGCTGGAATATTTGGTTAGAGTTGGGCATCAGACACATGGACGTAGGCCAGCAACACCATCTGCTGGGAGTCCACATGGCCATGCGCACTCACGCTGCTATAGTAGCAGTATCTTCAGTGCTACAGAGGGAAGTGGGCTGTTCACACCACAATGTGGAAGGTCATGGGCACGTGGTCCTGGGCATCATGTAGGGGCCACAGGCCCAGCAGACAGCAGTCACCATCAGGTACTAGCACCACATCTGACCTGCTACTCCTGGTGAAGCCAGTTCCCGTGCTCATGGTTGGAGATGGTGAACTGTCCAATCTACCATGTACAGTTGACAGCTGTCTACCATACACATGTGTAAGGCTAGTACTGAGTTTGACTGTGTACATGCACACCCTCCAACTACACTGTCACATGTAGGTTACCTACAGACACACACGGCACCTTTCCATGGCCCATGTTACCAGCGCCCCTTCCTGACTCATGCACATTATATCAACTCTTTGGCACAGTCTAGGCCTCTAGCATCCCCATGCCACACCCTGTGCATGTGATGATACCTGTGCCACATCCCCTGCCATCAATACAGGGACCTGCATATATGTGTCTGATGCACAGGGTGACTATATAACTTTACATGTGTTTGTGTAGTGCAGTAGTATTATGCCATGGCAGTTGTTGTGGGTCACGACAGGTACTGTATGGTGGTATGTATCAGGATTAAACATCAAATGTTGTGTAGCTTTGTTGCCTGATGGTACACTGGTGGTAGTGTTATAGAATGACTGGTGTGTCAAGGACCTGTGTATATTTTTGTCCCAGGACTCTGAGCGGTGCAACTATGGACATATGGCGGCAATACAGCAGCACAGGATGGCAAGGCAGCACAGCAGAGGTATAACATTAGCAAGGTATGCCAGTATACATGCAAGGCTCTCTAGCTGCATATGTACAGAACAGTGTGTCAAGGACAACGGAGATAGCGTCATCATGCTTTCATAACCTGCGACACACTCTACTACCCTTGATACATGTCACCTGGGTATTCTGCACGTACTACTCTAGATGGTGACTGACGTTAATCATGTTTATGTAGTGGAGGACAATTTAGGGTCAGCAGCTAGTCACAGGGCCATAAAATGCATAACCAATGCACAGGGGTAGGCCACATAGGCATGTCTTTAGTGCTGTGAGGGGAAATATTTACACACACATACACAAGTTGGATGCTGTGAGATCAGAACCCCTACCAATCTAGTATTACACACTATATCTCATGTGCCACACTTTTTATCTGATATTACACTCAGCCAGTGCTCTTAAGGTGGATGACATCGGCAGGCCCTGTAACAGAGGCCAATGTTGAGGCCAGCAGCTAGTCAGTGGGCATAACATGCATAACCTTTGTACAGAGATATCCCATACAGACTTGTCTGAAGTGCTGAATGGAGATATATTTACACACACATACATACACACACACACACACACACACACACACACACACACACACACACACACACTGTGAGAGTAGAACCCCTGCCTATCTCGTATTACACACTATAGCTCATAGTACTTATCCTGTATGCCACAGAGTTTATCTGTTGTTAGATTATCAGCCAGTGCTATTAAGGTGGATGACACATGGTGTGTGAATGACCTGAGATGTACCTCCCTGGATTACATGAAGAGAGACATGGAAGAGCTCTCAGGTGATGTAGCCCAGGTGGGTATGACCCTAGCCCTGAGCAGCATCCTATCATCATCCAGAATGATACCACAGTACAAGCAGAAAATGATTGATTCCAACAATTGGCTAAGTTTCTGGTGTCGTTCCAAGGGGATCCAGTATCTGTCTACCTGGGATGACATGATTGATTGATTGACCTTGATGTTTTGCCAGAGATTGTCTGCATCTCTCACCCCTGGGCTTCTGGATACTGGCAAAGGCTCTTGCCACCCCATAGTGCCTTTTTTAGGCTGTGTTCCAAAGATCAAATTACCACCATAACAGCTACAAACAAATGCAATCTGAGGGTTATGCTCCTCAATGCTAGAAGTCTAAATCTCAAAATGCACTCACTCAAAGCACTCCTTAAAATGGAGAACATCGACATTTGTGTTTTAACAGAGATCTGATTCAAAGCAACAGAAAGCACCCTTGCACTACCAGGCTGTAACTCATTCCACACCTTTCGGCCCCAGAACTTGGACTGAAGCTCCAAAGGAGGTGATGTTTCTATATTCATAAAGGATGCACACACCTCCAGACTGGTAGCCCAACATAACACATCAGAGATACTTCAGGTGCAGCTAACATTGGGTAGGATAGTGATTCAGGTCATAGCCTACTATAGGTCCTGAACCATGTCCCAAGGCTCACACTCCATGTTCCTAAGCAGCCTGGAGAATATTAGGATCCAACCTAACACTCTCATACTGGGCAACTTCAACTACTCCTCCATTAACTGGGAAAACTACTCATGTACTAATACACTTGCCCAATGTTTCCTGGAATTCATTAATTCCAATGCCCTGGACCAGCTTGTTCTTACCACCAACTAGAGGTAGCAACATCATTGACCTGGTCATAACTAACATGGGCAACTATTGCTCTACACCAATAGTCAACTCCTCTCTGGTTAGATCGGACCACAAACTAATCACCTTAGAACTCCACATCCATCCCATCCCCTCTCCGCAAAGGTAACTACCATGAAAAATTTCTCCATAGCTAACTTTGGACTCCTAAAAACAGAGGTGGCTAACTTCACAGCACCCATGCAAATGGAGAATAGTTGCATGACCGCCGAATCATGCACCAATGCACTGTAGAAACACATGCACAAATGCATGGATCTCGCCAAACCCAATAGAACCAAGACGCTCTCCTCCAAAAAAGGGAAGCCAATCTGGTGGTCCCCCTCCCATAAACAAACTCTACAACATAAGGAAGAAACTGATGTGGAATAAGGTGAAGTCCCAAGACTAGAAAAACTCCCTTATCAGCCTCAACAAAAAGTTGAGATCCTTCATCAAATCCTCTAAAGCTAGCTATGAAAACAGGATTGCAACAGATAGTAAAGACAATCACAAGGCCTTCTATAGTTATGTAAAGAGTCTCCACGGCAATACCCAGATTTGCTCTGAGCTACTGCACAATGGTACCTCATATACTGAGCCAACAGATATCTCCAATTACTGGCCAACAGATTCAGTGCCAACGTTACTCCTCTCTACCCCCAAAGGACCAGTCATAATACCAGTAAATTGCTAGGCCCCCAGTATTACTGCTGCAAGGCCAAGAATACAATTTCTATGGGACCTGGCAATATTCCCAGCTGTGTTCTTCATGAACTACAGAGTGAACTGGCACCACACCTTTGTGCCCTCTTCAGTCACAGCCTCATCTCAGGCTTTGTCCCTACTGAATGGTGCACTGCTACTGTCATCCCTCTCCACAAAGGAGGAGTGACTACAGACCCTAGGAACTATCACCCCATTAGCCTGATGAGTCTGATATACAGAACTATGGGATCCATCATCATGGACCTAATAAACAAGGATATAGGGAATCTCCAAGCTCTGGATCCCATAAAGTTTGGTTTATTGAAGGGTAGATCATGCCTGCTCAACCTGGTTGACTTCTTTGAGTCAGTCATCAGACCTGTGGATGAAGGCAAGGTGGTTCATACAGCCTACCTTGATTTGGCCAAGGCCTTTGATACCATTCCTCACTCAGGAATCACAGAAAAACTCAACAAGCTAGGCATCAACCCCTATATAACTAGGGTGGTTGCAAACTGGCTCACATATAGAACCCACAGTGTGAAAGTAGCTGACTCCAAGTCAGACTGCCGAACATTCACGAGTGGAGTCCCACAGGGTTCGGTCCTGGGTCCTCTCCTGTTTGGTATCTACTTTTCTAAAGTCCAGGCCAACACGAAGGGACTCTGGCTGACAAAGTTTGCAGATGATTGCAAGTTGGGAGCTGCTATTAACTCCCCAAGGGATGTTGACATCCTGCAGAAAGGCCTCACTGAGACCAATGACTGGTGTCAGAACCATGGCCTTAAGTTCAATGCCAAAAAATGTGTTGTCATCCCCTTTGGGAAAAACTCGGTTCCCATGAATTATCACATCGATGGTAGTCCACTGAACACAGAAGGCATTATAAGAGATCTGGGAACACAGGTTGACAGCAACCTCTCTTTTCACCACCACATTGCTACTGTAGTCAGAAAGTCCTATGTGGCACATCTCATTACTAAGGGTTTTGCATCCAGGAAGAAAGAGGTCATTGTCTCCCTCTACTCTTCTGTCATTAGGCCAATCATCAAGTACAATGCTCCATTTGGCATTTACCTCACTAGACACCTGCAACAACTGCAGAGGTGGCAAAAGTGCCTTACAAAGATGATCCTAGGCCTTAAGCAGTTGTGGTATATGGACAGACTCAAACAACTCCAACTATTCTCTGTCTTATATCGCCTACTTAGAGGCAATCTCTGTTTGACTTACATAGCCATGTCTGACCCAGCCCTGTTAGAGATGCTACATCTAAAGAAATCCCAATCTCTCCAAATCACACACTCCAGAGACCTCAACCTCATTACCGCAATCAACAGAACGTGCTGGAGGGACAGGTTCATAACCCAGAGACTGCCCATGCTGTGGAATAAACTTTCCATACATATCAAACAGAGCTCCTCACTGGCTTTCTTCAAGAGAGATCTTGATGATTGGATGGGAAATAGAAAATTCACCCCGGGATCACTCCAGTGGCTGTACTCAGCAGAGGCACTGGGAACTAATGTCAGGTGGCATGATGCCAGGGTAATCCTGTGGGATATGCTTATAAAATCTCCAGGGCCATTAGCCTAGTCCACACCTATGAACCTATAGGCATGTTAATAGTGCTGTAGAGATATATTGATACACACACACACACACACACACACACACTTGGAGGATGTGAGATTAGAGCTCCTGCCCATCTATTATTACACACTACAGCTCACAGTACCTATTGCATGTGCCATGGGTTATGACTGTTGTATATGTTATTGCAGGCACAGTACTTGTGGAGTATGCAAAGTGCCTTGTGTTAAACAACATGTGTGGCCTGCAGAATGATACTGCTTGGTACTGTTACTGTATCTACTGTCCTATGGGTGGGACCTGGTATTATCCCCTGCTATGGGTGTACACTTACCAGTTTGGCTGTATATGGCTATTTGCAGTTTGATAGGCAGACATGTGGCCAGGGACAATATGTCCTGTTCATAGGTTCATAGATTAGTACTAGGCTAACTGCCCTTGTGGGCCATTTTAAGCCTAGCCAGTTACCCCATGTGAGAATGGAACCCAGCACCTTGCGTCCGCAAGGTGACCATCTTAACCATTATGCCACCCTCCTTACAAGGAATGTGTTGCACCCATTGTACATTATACCACCTGCATACCTATGTCTGACTACAGGGTGACAGCCCGCAGGCTCAATGGTCTATGGGTGAGTGGATTATTTACTGTTGCAGCCTTGCTCTAGTGCCATTGGACAGCTGTTGTGATGTGTATATGCTGATAACTCCAGCATTCAGAAATATGTGGGAACATTCGTACATCTCTGCTGATATCTATATAAATGGGTATAAAAGGGTTGTCTCCTTACATGTAGCTGTGTGTCTAAGTAATGTAAATGTGTTATGTAGAAGTATGTGGGGAGTCTATGTATCATTGTTCTTTATATAGCTATATATACATCTTGTTATTATATATATATATATATATATATATATGTGCCACATACTGATAGAAACACTAATCAAGCGTGAGGGGGATAGGGAGAGAAAGATATGTATACATAGCTGTATGTATGTACAGACATATTTCCAAATAGCAGGTCTTCTGATGGTAGAAGCAACAGACTAGGGCTCAAGTTAGCTAAGTGTAGAAGCATGACCCGTGTGATCGTCAGTACTTACACGGTGACTCCAGGCCAGAGCTGCCTGTACTGCAGTCTAGGATTACTGTGTGCTGCAGGCCACTGGCTGCTGCACCAGTTACCACAATACTGTAGTTGCCTGATATTGTCCAAGGTATTCCCCAGCTACTTGCTGACATTAATATGTGACTCAGACTTCATAAATGTACAGAGCTTCACAGACTGTCCAGACGTTTGCCTCATATTTTTGGCCTGTTTCACATAACATTGTGGTTTTTGGCAAATTAGTGGCAAATCAGTGAAGACTGAATTAAATAACTAATGGCAGAAATTTGAGTTTCAGATGCCATGCACATCAGGAGAGCCATGCTAATGCAGGACCTGTTATTCTATTGACATTCTACGTTTGTAGGAGCACATATTTAAAATCTGTCCCAATTTTTGGGCCTTGGTCCCACTTTTATTCACTTTATTTGGCCAGATTTCCTGCTCTAAGAGTTTGACAGGTATGATGTGACTGGAGTACAGTGTAAAACACCACACACAGGGTGACAGTCTGCATACTTCTCCCTGTACATGTTTTTGTAGAATGTCCAGCATTTCGCCCCATATGTCTGCTGTGTTCCTCATACATTTGTGGTTTCCCAGTGCTATACTGTACATTATACAATGACCCCCCATTAATATTCCAAAACGTGCACACTGATTGGTCAGTGTGCACGTTGTAAATCAGAGTTATAGTTATGGTCGACCGGACTTTTTCCATTAGTATAACTTTTTTTTTTTTTTAAAGCAATGGAGAACGCGAGATCTCCGTTGCTTTTTACAACCTGTATCGCTATGTTAAACGAGTCATTTAACATAGTGAGACAGCTTTAAAAAAAGCAATGGAGATGCTCCGTTGCTTTTATTAAAGCTGTCTCGCTATGTTAAACCCATTTAACATAGCGAGACACTTTAAAAAGCAATGGAGATCTTGCTTTCTCCGTTGCTTTTTTCAAAACTGTCTTGTTATGTTAAATGGGTTTAACATAGTGAGACAGCTTTAAAAAAAGCAACAGAGATTCTCCGTTGCTTTTTTTATAGCTGTTGCACTATGTTAAACTCATTTAACATAGCGAGACAGGTTGTAAAAAGCAATGGAGATCTTGCTTTCTCTGTTGCTTTTGCCCACATCTCTGATGTACTGCGAAAGTATACACATGCGCAGTACATCAGAACTTCCGCAGAATACCAGACAGCTGTGGAAGGACAGCAAGGAAGCATTATACAATGCCATTATTTAAGAAAAGTAATTATTTTTTTTCTTAACTAATGTCATTGTATAATAGCAATAACCCACTTCTGGGTGTGGATAATGCTGGATTTACCCACGATTGTTTTTGTTTGGCCTCTCAGGCTTCACCTTCATGACCAAAGCACACCAACCGTGGGTAAATCCAGCATTACCCACACCCAGACATGGGTCATTGCTATAGTTGTCACTGACTTGTACCTACTTACACATTTAAGTGATGGTCTTTACATCCTGCAGCTAATCTGACCTGCTGCAGCCTGCTGTTATACTAGCCACCTGCTAGGTTACTTAGAGTGTGTATAATGTCTGTCTGTAGGCATGGCCTTTTGTACCCCCATTCACTCTGGGTTTGTCCAGCTTTCTTGCAGTAACAGATTGAGGAATTATAACAGTCTGTGAAACTACCGTATGAGTACCTCACATGCAAAAGATGTTGGATGTTGCCAGATTTGAACCATCAACACCATAAAACATGCTACTGGCCCTGGCCCAGTGAGCCACACCAGCCACCAGAGAGATTTTCTTTCTCACATTATCAACATGATAGAGGAATTGTCTGGTCTGCTGGTATATCATTGCAGACTTACTGTTACAGCAGTTGTATGAGAACACTGATGTGTTTGGGGTGTTGGGACAACCACCCTATGCTCTGCTGGCATAGACAGCCATGCAGCAGTCCTGTGATCCCATTGTTTGTCATCTCCCTGGAATACTGTCATGGAGTTTCCAGCCATGTGGCCTAGTGGCTATTATGGGGCATAGTACCTGTTGTCTCAAGTGGCTGTTAGATCTGTACTCCGGTGGTATAGAGTATGGGGGAAAATCAGATTGTAGGGTGTATGGAACCTTAATAGTGCTCTGCTATAGGTGTAGCCTGTGTGATTGGCTATCTATGATGCATTCCAGCTTTCAAGTACATCATTAAGGAGTTTAATGGCTCTAGTTTAAGTGAACTAGGGCTCATTAGTAATTAATATATCATTGGCTTTCTAAGCCATTTTTTGACAGCCTTCCTTGCTGAGCAGTGCGGCGTACCAAGCAAACCCGCGCAAAGATAAACAAGGCTTAGTAGTGAGCAGACATGCCCCCATGGAAGGTCACACTCAGCACGGCTGTATGCCATGCAAACACACTCAAACCTGCTGAAGTACACACCCATAAGGGAAAGAAATCTTAGAAGTCTGGAAACACCCCCTGCTGAGCAGAGTGGCATGTCAGGCAAACAGGCTCAGCTGAGCTCCAATGTGTTTGCAGACACACTCCCCTCTTGACATCAGCTTCCTCTTCTGTAGACACCAACATGGAACTTTCCCAACACGAATGGGATCTGCAGACACAGATACCCATTTGTGCTATTCAGTAACTCCAGCTCACTTGCATACAGATCTCTGCACAGTACCTGGAAACTGCACAGTTTCAGGCCCTGCCAACCACAGTAGTTCTACATTGAACATGCACTACACAGGTCCTGTAATTCATTACTGTTACATACTCACAAATCCTGTTTTTTTACAATATTTTCATATTTTATTCCAGAACTACATGTTTGCTCACTGAATCGCAAACATGCCCAAGGTATTAAAAAAAATATTTTACATTATTTTCCATACAGTTTTGGACACACAGTGTTTACTTTTGCACATATCTGTGTCCGCTATACTCTTGATGCCACTGTAACTATGCTTTTATAGCCGCTGGTGTCATTTTTTGCATCCTGTACATGGAAATTTTCCGTGTACATTACAGACACCAACACAGGGTCTGCATGACTGCCTATTTGTTTGCTGGATCACTCTACCTGTCTCATTTGCATGCCTTTCACCTGATTATGAGGTGATTTACATGCCATGGACACTTCAGTGTTTGCACACTCATGCACACCCCTCATCTCCCTTTACTCGATCGCACATCTGCTTACTTCCATGTAAGCACCATGCCTACATGGCAAATAAGTCCATGTAGGCTTTATTAAATTCCCCCTTTATCTTATAAGCCAGCCCCGTGGCCTATAAGGATAAATCTCTGACAATGACCCATACAATCTGTGTTCACCTAGGTGGCATAGCATGATAGGCAACACCTATCTAGGGAGAGTTTTGACTCCCACCTAATTGCGTCTGCCACTCTTGTGTACTGATACAGATCATACATAACACCAAAAGCTGCAGCCAGGAAATGTGTATACTGTGGCTGTCCAGGTCCATAATGTTAGCTACTTGTCTGCATGTGAAGGAGCATGCATGCACAGATGTGGGGAAGCATGGGCAGCCCATGCAGTTGTACAAGTGGGCATATCATCACAAAAGGGTTGGGGTTAGGGCTAAATTATAAAAATGTTCTCATGGCTGAGAAGCTAGAAAAAATGCAAATTGCTTCATATGTCTACATGGATGATGGTCTCCTGCACAAGTCTCCCATGGCAGATCTGAAAGCGTGATGGTCCCCACCATCAAACAATCTAGGCTTGTTCATAGGTGTTTACTAGGCTGACAACCACAAGGGCCATTTTAAGCCTAGCCATGCATCCCAAATCTCTGACAAGTTCTGTTACCCTTGATAAGTGTAAGAAGGGGTTTGAGAGATGAAACATTTACAATTTTCCTGCATCTATTAGAGACATAGGCACCAAGCCAGGGATGAATTTCCTGTTCCCCATCCAATTGTCAAAGTTACACTTGAATTGGGTTAGGGAAGAACTTTGCTTCACATGGATGGGGAGTCTATTCCAGAGATTTGCAGACTCTGAGATACATACCTGTCTCTCCAGCAGGAACTATTTATATCACAGGCAATGTTTAAGTCTTTCAGATGGGTCATTCTGGTGCTGTTTGTTTTGTGGATATGCATGTGATCCATCAGAGTGGGGTCTGTAAATGCCCTGTATACTACACATAGATCTCCCCTAAACAGACTGTAGGAGACAGAATAACTGGATAGGACCTTGAGGCAGTCTGCATAGGACATTTTACTTATGCCCTGTATTCTTTTAGTGAGAAACCTCTGTGGATGTTCCATTTGTTGGATGTGCCTGGTTAGGTACATAACAAAGGGGGCATTGCACTCAATGATAGATCAGATGAATGCTGAGTACATTGGAACAATAACTTCCTTGGACTTGGAGGCCATACCTTTGTTTATAAGCTGGTATGCAACTGGGGAGACTTGACAGTCAGAGGCATGCCATACCTTTGTTTATAATTTGGTGTGCAACTGGAGAGGGTTGACAGCAGTTGCAGGACTTACAAGATACAGCAGGGCAACATAAATTGGTGTTGATAATGGGTGACTTGAATGCACATATTGGCACAGACAGAACAGGATATGAGGACTGCCTAGGTCCACATGGGGGGGCAACATGAATAAATATTCTAGAATTCTCTGTGGCAAATGGTTTGATGGTGGTCAAGACATGGTTCATCAGGAGAGACTGTCACAAGATCACATACAAGAATGGGCAACAAGCAACTCAAGAAGACTTACTCCTAGTAAGAAAAGGGCATTGGGGTAGAATCAGTAATTGCAAGGTCATCCCCAGTGAAATAGTCGGCCTACAGCATAAACCTCTGGTTTCCATAATCAGCTTCAAGGAGTAGTCAGAGAAGGCTCAAATGTAAACAGAAACTAGGCTGAAGACATAGAAGTTGACTGGAGAGAAAGCACAAAATTTCAAGAAATTATCCAGAACTCTAGCACCTCAATAAGAGGAGGAAATAAGCAGAGTTGAAGAAGAACGGCAGCACCTCAAAACAGCATATGTGAGAACTGCAGAACAGGTATGTGACCAAGCCAGGTATGTAAATAAGATGCGTAAAAAAAGCTGGTGGTGGAAGGCAGAAGTCCGGGAGGTCATCAAAGAAAGAAAGAGTGCAAGAAAAGTGAGAGATAGAAAAAAGTGGATCAGTCAAAGAAGGAATACTTGTTGGTTAACAAAGAGGATAAGAGAGGAGTTGCAATAGCAAAGAGAAAGGCATCTACAATCTTCTGGAAACTGACTCAGTAGATGGCACAGACAAAACTCTTTCAGGTTACAAGGCAGAGAGAGCAGGATAAAGAAATTAGTCTAGTCAGTCACCCTTCGTAAGGGATGTCAGCAATAGCCTGGTCACCAGACCAAAGAAAATCAAAGGCAAGTGGAAGAAGTACTTTCAGCAGCTTCTGAATGAAGAAAACCCCACAAAAGCTGTACTTTCCAAGTCATAGCCTATTATGAAAGAAGAGGAGGAGCCCATGAAAGAAGTATGAACAGTACTAATGAAAACGAAGTCAGGGAAAGCAGCAGATTCAGATGAGGTCACAGAAGATACTACCCAAATGTTTTCTGAGTTAGTGGAGAAAGAGCTGCTGAGGGTGTTCATAGCCAAATGGAGAGAAATATGTATCCCAAATGACAGGAGAATCAGTATACTAGTGTCACTGTGTACAAGAACAGTTAACTTATGTACTTACTTCTGTTTGTTGACCAGGAAAGTCTGACTTGGCAGAGCCCAGTTTCAGCAGAGGACAGGTTGAAAAGCTCTGTCATAGTACATTTATATTACCAAGTGAATTTCAGACAGTTCTCAGAAAAACAGGAGTTACATTTCTAATGAAAAAAACAAACAATTACAAGACAGGTATATACAGTAAAGTATTTACATCAAGAATTGTAAGTTTATGCACTTGTTCTAGTTGTAAAATCTTGCAAGAATTAAATGGATTGATGCTGCAGAAGGGAAAACATTGTTGCAAAGAATTTTAGTGTTCCTACATTTCAGTAAATAAAGGTTTGCAAGGAGTTCAATGTATGTAATGAAGTATGTTATAAAACTATGCAGGAAGGGAGATGTTAATATTGCATAGGTTAGAGATATAAATAAGTTATAAAATCATGTAGAAGGAGAGAGGAGGTATTAATAGTATAGTTGAGTATAGTGGTAATAGCATATGGCTGATTATGCATCATGTAGGATTAGTTCTATTTAGGCTGCCTGTTCCAAATTGGGGTATCTAGAATATTTATAACGTAGGTATACAGCAGATGCATGAAAGGGGTAAAGCAGTGGATGAGGGCAGTTAGAAAAAGAGCAAGATGAGAAGTGCTGTTTAAGAGTGGGATGAAAAAGGATGTATTATTTCAGGTGCAGGAGGAAAAGTTGTTTGTCGTGGTGATTCAAGAAAAGGAGAGCAAAAAAGTTAGTGATAAGCAATAAGAAGTTTGTGCTTTCAATCAAGGTCTCAACCTGGTGATGAATGTGAGCATGACCAGGACTGGGTAAGGTATTGTTTAAGCTGGATTTTATAGCTTGGGAGTTTGTTAATCATTTTTACTTGTGTAGGGATGGTGTTCCAGAGCTTGGAGATCTAAAAGGAGTGTAGTGAGTTCCTCATTGAATTACAGCCTGACTTCTCCCCACCCCTAGGCTACCCATTAATACACAAACTACACTATCTACCTGCAGTCCTCCCTCTCAGAGGCTATTACTTCCTTTAGTCCAATAGTACCAATTAACATTTTTTTTCCTTTACAGCTTGCTCTTACTATGTTAAACTACCCCAGACATCCCACTTTTTATGCATAGTACCTTGGCTTCCCCTCTTGAAAGAGCTATCTCAAGGAATCCTGTGGTGCTTTTAGAAACTACTCTGCTTCCCCCCAAGAACCAGAATATAAAAGAGTGTATGTACCAATTGTGTACATCCCACTTACCTGTTTTTTGACCCTGCATGCGCTAGCCAGCAACCCAATATGGACCTAGGCTCCCTTTGCTCCATAAACTCCATCCCATTCTACCCCTCTAAGTGCTGTGCCTAACACTGTAATTACTCAGTGTGGCCAATAGGTGGCAGCATCCACCCTCTAATACATTTTCGCCTCACTTTTATGCATAGAACTTTTCAGTTTACCTTCACCTGCACTATTCTACCTGAATATCTACCTCCATATCCCCGTACATTCTCTGTTTCCTCCCACCCATACACACAGTGCCCTGTGCTTCCTTACCTCTGTGCTTCCACTACTGCCCTCACTGATTGTTTTCATCTTCTTCCTTCTTCTTGGCTCTTCCCTCTCCGTTCGCCCTGTGGGCTCACTCCGCTCCCCTACCCTGCTCTCAAATTCCACCTGCCCCCACTACATCTAGATTTATACCCTAGCTGCCACACCTTTCCACCTAGTCCAATGAACAAATCCCTCTGTCCCACCCAGCTGCCACACCTTCTCCACCTAGTCCACTAAACAAATCCCCCTGTCCCACCCCCACAGATCACATCATAACACCTACCCACACCCATTCCACTCAACCCAACCTCCACTCATTCAACACACTCCCCCACCCAAACCCTATATTACCATCATGCTTACAAAACCAACCTCACTTGTAACCCACATACTACTACTTAGTTTATCGTATCTAACCTACCTCAAAAGACCCCTTAATACCATTCACTCCCCCCATTTTCATACTACAAACTCAATCCCTACTCATCACACATTCTCTTCTACCTTCATAAAGCCTTATTTATACATCTTCAACTACACCATACTCTTCCTCTTTAAACTCATTCCTACCTATAAGTACACCAGTTCAACCCTAATTACCACTATAGAGATAAAATATGTATCCCTCAAACAAGACACCAAACAGTCTAAATAGTTGTACCTCCATATTCACCAACTTATCACCACCCTTCTCTCCGTTGATATACACCCCAACCCTGGTCCCTCTCCCATTCACACTTCTACCCTGTCCTGTAAACCCCCTCCATCAGGGAAAACCCTCTCCTTTGCAGCACTGAATGTGCAAAGTATATGTAACAAAACCCCCACCCTTCATGCCTGGCTTCTCCATAACCAACCTGACATAATGTCAATCTCTGAAACATGGTTAAATCCCTCCCTAAACGATTCTGAAATAACCCCCCAACTACAGTATCATTAGGAAAGTCAGAACCCACAAAAAAGGTGGTGGGGTTGCTCTCCTCTACTCTTACTCCCTTTCAGTTACTCCATACACTAAGCCCATCCCCCAATTTGCCAATGCTGAGCTAATTCTGGCTACACTCAAATTGAACAAGCATAAATCCATATGCATAGCCTCCCTCTATATCCCTCCTGGAGACAATATCCCTATCCTTGAGGACATACTGTCTTGGTTCTCCACCAACATAACCAATGAGACTATAATCTTAGGTGATGTAAATCTTAATTGGTCCTCTATTCAATCCCCACCAACTCCTTAAACATAAACATTTACAACTTTCACCAGCTTATCAACGCTACAACCAGACCATCAAAAGACTACTCCTCTGGAAGCATTCTCGACTGGATTCTGGTATCCCACCCACATCTTATCTCCAGTAGCGATACCCTTCCTGACTCCCTCAGTGATCACTTTCCCATTTTTGCTCATCGTCACTCTCCCTTCCTACAGCTGTCTCATACCACCATCTCTATATGCTCATTAAAACATTTCAACCCCAACACCTTCTCTGACCTACTGAAACAATTCAACTGGAATCCTCTAAAAATTCACCCCCTAGATGAAGCCATCACCTACTTTAATACATTTCTAAACCTCCTAGACACCTTTGCCCCCTTGAAATCTAAAAGAATTAAAAGCAAAACTGTCCCCTGGCTATCTAAAGACACATTAGTGGTTATGCACCTCCGTGATAAAGCCTTGAAACATCACCATAAAAATAAATCCCTAGTCACCCTAAATGAATACAAAATGCTCCGCAACAGAGTTAAGTAGCTCATCACTTCAGATCAGAAATCCTACTATACCACACTCCAAAATAATCACAAGACAAACCCTAGAAAATTCTGGGATAGTGTCTCCACTTTCTTAAACCCAGGAAAAAAAAGAACCCTTGCCCTGACCACAATGCTTCTGATATCAACTTAGCCTCCCAATTTAACAACTTCTTCATTGACACCATAACCAAATTGACATCATTCTTCTTACTCAACCACACCTTTCACTATCTCCTCATCCTCACATACTTCCTCCCCTCACCTTCCTCACTTCTCTATAAAACCCATCCCAGTATCAAGTATAAAAAAAAAACTCGTTCAGAAATTAAAACCACGCTCCAATGTCCCCGACAATATCCCTTCATTCTTTCTAAAGACAACTGCAGATGCCATTGCCTTCCCCATCTCTGTTCTTATAAGCCGGTCAATCCAAGAAGGCTACATACCCCACCTCTGGAAAAAAAGCCTACATTAGTCCTCTCCACAAAGGAGGAAACAATAATAACATCTCCAACTTTAGGCCTATCACCATCTTATCTCCCATCTCTATACTACTGGAAAAGTGTATCCACCTACAGCTATTACCCTACCTCATTGACAACCACTTACTAACTCCCACACAACATGGATTCCAGCCTGGTCACAGTACTACTACCCCACTACTCTCCTTCCTTGAAATCGTGAATAAAGCCTGTGACTCTGGCTGCATTGTATCCACCCTTCTTCTAGACCTTTGCAAAGCTTTTGATACCATCTCTCACACCCTTCTCCTATCCAAACTCTCTAATCTAAATCTATCAACCCCTTCTATCAACTGGTATACCAGCTACCTTTCCAATAGGCAGCAAGCAGTCAAAAGGAAGAAAGCCATTTCCCCATTCCTCAACACTCCCACTGGTGTACCCCAAGGTTCCATTTTAGGTCCCCTGTTGTTCAATATTTTCATAAATGACTTCCACCATTCCATCACTAATGCACAAATCATCCAATATGCAGACAATTCAGCAATTATTTGTTCTGCTAACTCCACACCCACCCTCATAAAACTAACCCAAGATGCCTTCTCATCCACTGAACAACGGATGCTAGATAACCATCTGGCACTTAATGCATCAAAAACCAAACTCATGATATTCACCCCTTCCAAAACTACAACTATATTCATTCTCCATAACCAGTCAGAATAACACTTCTCTTGAGGTATTATCCAGTGCAAAACTCTTAGGGGTACTCATGAGGGTGAGGGTGCAGGTTAAGGTAAGTGGATAGATAAGAATGTATGTACAGTTTAGTGTAGGATTAGAAGTAGGGTTTTGTTAAGTATATGGATGTGTATTATTTAGTTTGTTTGTGTATAGCTACATAGGGTGTGCGATAGTTACGGACCTTAGGGTTAGGGTGCGGGTTAAGGTTAGTGTATAAATAGGAATGTATGTACGGTTTAGTGTAGGGTTAGAAGTAGGGTTTTGTTAAGTATATGGGTGTGTATTATTTAGTTTGTTTGTGTATAGCTCCTTAGGGTAAGTGTGCGATAGTTACGGACCTTAGGGTTAGGGTGCGGGTTAAGGTTAGTGTATAAATAGGAATGTATGTACGGTTTAGTGTAGAGTTAGAAGTAGGGTTTTGTTGAGTGTATGTGTGTGAATTATTTATTTGGTGTGCTTGTGTTGTGTGTATGTTTCTTGGAACAGCAATTTTTTTCCCTGGCAAAAAATTTGCTATCCTGAGTGTTCGATGTTATCACATTCTGAAATTCCAAGTTCGAGCTTATGGTGTTCAATATTTTGGAATTTCCATTATGTGATATAGACCCTACTAAAGTCCAGATCCTCTTATTGAATTTTAGTATGAATAGAGATATAAGACCTTCTTTATCTTCATGTCTGTGAATGATATGCGGACTAATAATATTTCTTTTCCACAGGATCATTACTCCTCTAGTTTTGGATTTATAGGAAGAATGAGCTAGTATTTGATAATCATTAGGATTCCATAAGTTTCTGTTACTTGTTTTAAAATGGGTTTCCTGGTCTTTTCCTTGGATTATTCAATCCATTAGTGTTTAAGGATAGTAAAGTTAGTTCCATATGGTTATAGTTGAGATTTTAAATTACTATTAGTATTTATTTCCATTACCCAATATCTCTCTCTTAGAACTAGAATTATGTAGATGTCAACAAGTTTAATTAATATGATCGAACTAGTACTCCTTACCATTAGATGTTTAATGATTGCTAAATCAAGCCTAAGAAAAAAATGCAATTCAAAAGGTTTTGTATAAAACCTAAAAAAAAACATATTTTCGCATCAAACATGAAATGAACAACATTTCTAGTCCAATAGATAAACAGTGATCTATCAGACTATCCTTCATACCATGTCAATGTCCAGTTGAGCTCTAAAAGATAAGACTTAAAGCCGACTACTTGATAACAGTATTATGAGATGAAACATTTCAGATATATTCCCTTGTATATTTTATGATATTAAAAGTAAGTAATAGTATATCATGAAATTTTAAAAATACTACTAATAACTACATAATATGAACAGTGTCTCATCCCATAAATCGATTTTATCACTGGAATCTAATGTTCTTTCAGCTTTTCCCAGTTAGGGGTTGCCACAGCGGAACTCCAGTCTGCTAATGATTGACAGTAGATTTTTACGGTGCCGAGGTGCCAGTTCGACGCCCAACCTTCAACGAAGGCACACCCATTCACACATCTTTCGAACGCCACTCGACTGATGGGAGGACATGCAGACTCCACACAGAAGGTGCTCCAGCCGAGAATTAAATGGGAGAACCTCTTGCTGTGAGGTGATAACACTACCGCTGCACCACCACGACTTACATCACTGGAATCTAATAAATAGACTAAAAGCATTTCTTTTAAGAATGTAAAGAAAACATGTTACATAGATGTATTCACTGTTATATGTTTCTTATCCTCAAAGAGATTGCCACCCTTACCAAAACACTTCTTGAATAAACTTAAATTTTATACATTGCTATAAAAGCTAAGCTTAATTCACTTCCAATAACTAGGTAACTTTTAATGACATACTTTAGATTCTCAGGAGGAAAGATTAAAATTCTGTTTAGCAATATATCTCTTTAATTCTTTACACATAAATAAATCATTGATGATGTTTGCATTAAGAAATTGCTTCTACATTCTATCATAGTACTCCTATATTTACCAAGAAATTATTAATACGTATTGTTATTTGTATTAATAGAGCAAACAACTATTTCTGCTTTAAATATGCAGGGGTAAAAAACAAATGAACATATGGCTTACAGAACTATTACTTTCTTTATAGATACTAATTATGAAAGATAGATATGTAATAAATAAGTAATAAAGTTAGTAATGAACATAAGTTCCAAGTGCAACTAACATTGGGCAAGACTGCAATCAAGGTTATAGCTTGTTACACATTCCCTGCCATGCCCCAGGATGCCTACTCCACGTTTCTTGATATACTGGGTAATATTAAGATACAGCCCAATACCCTAATAATGGGCGATTTCAAGTACCCCACCATCAACTGGGAAAACTACTCATGTACTAACTCATTTGCTCAACGCTTTCTGGAATTCATAAATTCCAGCACCCTGGATCAGCTTGTTCATACCCCCACCAGGGGCAGCAGTATCCTGGACCTGGTCATTACCAGTATGGGCAACTGATGTTCCATGCCAGAGGTCAATTCCTCACTGGTCAGATCCAGCCACAAGCTAATCACCCTAGACATCAATATCCCACCCCCACCCCCCATTAAGGAAACCACAGTAACAAAACTTCTCCAAAGTCAACTTCATGCTTCTTAAGACAGAAGTGGCAAGCTTCACGATACCCATACAGATGGAAAATAGAGGTACAACTGCTGAATCCTATACAAATGCACTATATAAGTACATACATGAGTGCATGGATTGTGCCATCCCCAACAGAACCAAAATGCTATCCTCGAAAAAAAAGAAGCCAGTCTGGTGGTCTCCTGCCATAAACAAACTCTACAACAGAAGAAAGAAGCTGTTGCAAAAAATAATAAAATCCCCTGATTGCAGGAACTCCCTGGTCAGCCTCAGTAAGAAGCTGAGATCCCTCATAAAATCCTCCAAACCTAGTTACAAAAATAAAATCGCCCCTGATTCTAAAGACAACCACAAAGCATTCTACAGGTATGTCAAGAATTTCAACGGCGACACTCAGATCTGCACTGAGCTACAGCACAATGGCACTAGATATACAGAACCAACTGATATTGCCAACATCCTGACAGATAGGTTCAGTGCAAACTTCACCCCCCTCACCCCCAAAGGGCCCATCTCTATACCACAAGAATGCAAAGCCCCTGTAATCATGGCTGCATAAGTAAAAACTGCACTCTCCAAAGCCAAGAACACAGGATCCATGGGACCTGATAACATCCCAGGTTACGTTCTGCATGAACTACAGAACGAACTGGCACCCCACCTAAGTACCAAGTTCAATCCCTGCCTCACTTAAGGCTTTGTGCCTACTGAATGGCACACAGTGACGGTTATCCAACTCCACAAAGAGGGCACCACCATGGACCCAGGAACTACTGCCCCATTAGCCTGATGCGCCTGGTCTGCAAGGCCATGGAACATATCATCTTGGAGCTTATAAACAAGGACATAGATAACCTCCAAACTCTGGACCCCACTCAGTTTGGGTTTGCAAAAAGTAGGTCATGTCTCCTAAACCTGATTGACTTCTTTGAAGCAGTCACCAGAGTCGTGGATGAGGGTAAGGTGGTGCACACAGCCTGTCTTGACCTCGCCAAGGCTTTCAACACCATCCCCCGCTCTGGAATTATAGATAAACTCACTAGACTGGGCATAAATCCCTATGTCACAAGATGGGTGGCCAACTGGCTCACTGACAGAGCCCACACAGTGAAAGTAGCCGACTCCAAATCCAACTTCAGACCAGTAACAAGTGGAGTACCACAGGGCTCAGTCCTGGGTCCTCTCCTGTTTGGCATCTACTTCTCAGAAGTCCAGGCTAATACAGCAGGTCTTTGGCTAATGAAGTTTGCAGATGACTGCAAACTAGGTTTCATAATAGAATTCCCTAATGATGTAGACATTCTACAAAGGGGCCTCACTGAGACTGATGCTTAGTGTCAAAGTCATGGCCTCAAGCTCAATGCCAAGATGTGTATTGTCATCCCCTTTGGGAAAAACACTGTACCCATGAACTACCACATAGGCGGTAGCCTACTAAACACCAAAAGTGTGATGAGACCTTGGGACACAGGTGGACAGTAGTCTCTCTTTTGATAATCATATCGCCACAGTAGTCAGGAAATCCTTCTACGTGGCACACCTCATCACAAAGGGGTTCACCTCCAGAAAAAAAGAGGTCATTGTTCCTCTCTACTCATCCCGATTATAGAGTACAATGCCCCATTTGGCATGTACCTTGCAAGACATCTACAACAACAAGAAAGGCCACAGAAATACCTCACTAAGAGGATTACCAGCCTCAAACAGATGCCATATGCAGACCGTCTCAAAAAACTCCAGCTCTACTCCGTCGCTTATCGCCTACTCAGAGGCAACCTCTGCCTAACATACAAAGCCATGTCAAACCCAGATCTGTTGGACATGCTGCACTTAAAGAAACCCCAATCCCTCCGAGCCACATGCTCCAGGGACCTAAACCTTGCCACCACATTAAACAGAACATGCTGAAGGGATAGATTCCTGTCTCAGAGACTTCCCATGCTCTGGAACAGACTACCCTTTCATGTCAAGCAAAGCTCCTCATTAGCCCTCTTTAAGAAAAATCTTGACATTTGGATGAGAAATAGGAAATTCACCCTGGGGATTACTTCTGTGGCTCTGCTAGACAGGGGCACAGGAAAATAACTTTCTTGGGTGGCAAAAGCCAGGGAACTTTTTTGGCTAGACTTATACAGGCCCCAGGGCCG
The DNA here is from genome assembly GCF_019279795.1 of Protopterus annectens. NCBI lineage: Eukaryota > Metazoa > Chordata > Ceratodontiformes > Protopteridae > Protopterus > Protopterus annectens. The sequence goes on from NC_056749.1 coordinate 175,882,001, forward strand.
ATAGCCTAGTACCTACCTATGAACCTAAGTACAATGTAATAAGGCAGTTTCCTTATGAGATCAGCACTGGAATTTGTATTAATGTAAATACATGAGAGTGTTTTACAGGGTTATTTGTATTTTAAATAACATGGTATGAGTAGAAATAATATGTTATGGGTCAGCATATAGCAGATAAAATGTATCCTATAGTTGCTTTATATAGAAATAAGTCTAATAGAAGTCTGTTTATATCATATCGATGGACTGTAGTTATGTACTAAATAAAAATAACTTTAAGTAATTAATGAGTGCTATATATATATATATATATATATATATAACTGGCAGTAAAGGCACTTAAATTTGCTATATATTTCGCATTTTGCTTCCCTCTCTTTTCTCATCTTCTTATGTTCATTTCATTTCATTATAATTACCAATAAAACATATTGTCAAGCACAATCATAGTTGATACAAATGGAACGTATTACAATTTCTGAATTCACAGGACTAGAGGATGACAAAGAAACAACTGATCTTGCAAATGATTATGTCAACTGTGCTTAATTCTTAAAATCAAATGTTCATCCATAAGAAAATATTTTTGAATAGTCAGTGAGATAAATGCATTTTTATATTTAATGCTGGCAAGGCTAAGCCGTAGAATCAATAAATTACACCTTTTTTTCAAATTGACAGAAAAGGAAAAACATGCTTACAATGATTATGCAAACATGCTTTTCTTTTAAAAGATTGCAAAGATTTTTGGGTGGGAGGATCTTTGCATACTAATAATTTAATCTCACACTAACAGCTGCACAGAATGCCTACATAAATTCTGTTGTTATAAAGGACAAAAGTACCATACTTAACATTTCATTTGTTTTAAATTCCAAAAAGGTCACATTTATGTTTGTTGCCCCCTCTTACAAAACTAAGATCTATAGCATGACAACAGAAACAATATGCAATCCACAGTAATAACTCTGTCTGTATTTTTGGTAAATGTCTCATGCCACTAAGCATTATTTATTTATTTTATTTATTTAAGTTTGATGACCGGGGAAGTCCACTGGGCCAAGAAGAGCCCGTTTACAGTGGAGACCCAGGGAGAAAAGCTCCACAATAATTGCAAGTTACATTTCACATGTTACAAAAGGACATAGTTCATACAGCTAATTAAACATTTACAGATAAGCTCCATGATATTTGCAATTGGCTTGTCACAATGTTGCAAAAATGAAAAGACATAATTCAATACAGAAATTTCAACATTTACATAAAGTGAATATTTTTGTTATAAACTCAATTGTAGGTTGAACATTTCAAAATATATAGCTACTAACCATTAGTAGGTTAGGAAAATATGCATGGAGAGGGTAATTGTATAATTGAGATTGGAGAGTATAGTACAATAGATATTAGAGAGAAAATTTGTTTTTGGTAGGGGAGGGATTATTTTGGGAGGGATGAAGTAATAGTAGATGTAGTTGGATGAGTCAGTGCAAGGTGGAATCAGGGGGGGGGTTAAGTTGGAGCATGGCAAGGGCATTCCCATTTGGAAGTAAGATGAGAGAGTATTTGAGATTTGAAACTTGTATGGTTAGGTAGATTGCGTAGGTGTGTGGGGAGAGAGTTTCACTGTTTAGCTAAGGAGTGGGACAGCAGTAGATGGCCAAGAGGTTGTGCAGGTTTGTGGACCTGAAGGAGATTTTGTTTATTGGATCTGAGTGAGCGGTTGGGAATGTAAGGTTTTAAGGAAGTAGTGAGAGCTGGGCAGTTGCAGGTTTAAAGATGAGCTTGTGGGCAGTGGTGAGTTGCAGGTAACTGAGGTAGTTGTGTACTTCAAGCCAGTTGAGGGTGAGGAGGGTGTGGCAGTGGTGGGATGAGTTTATTGAATTGGTTGTAAATTTGGAGATCTTGTGGTAGCAGGATTCAAGTTTGGACCAAAGGCCAAGATGGAGATTGGTGAAAACAGGGGTACCATACATAAGGGAGGGGATTAGGAAGGTGGATGCAAGAGTTTGACTGGTAGAGGGGTTTAGAAAGTGGTTATGCCTGTACAGGAGACTTAACTTTTGGTGGGTTTTCTTGGTTGCGGAGCGGATGTGGGTGTCAAATTATAGTTCTTCATCAGTAATGATGCCAAGAAGCTTGGTGTTGGGAACGATTTTGAGGAGGGTGTTGTTTTGACACTGTATTGTGAATGTGGATTTGTCAATGGAGTTTCTGGTAGGAGAAATAAACATTAGCTTGGTTTTATTTGCATTTAGTGCCAGATAGTTAGACTGCATCCAGGTTTCTGTTTTGGAGAAGGCTAGTTGGGATTTCACTAGGAGCCCGGAGGGGGAGAAGGCTGAGCAGATGATTGTTGAGTCATCTGCATATTGAATGATAGATGAGTCTAGGATGGATTTCTGAAAGTTGTTAATTACTAGGTTGAAGAGAAGAGGGCCAAGAACAGAACCTTGTGGGACACCTGTGGGTGTGAGAAAGAAGGGGGAGGTTGAAGTTTTCCATTGGACAGCTTGTTGGCGGTTGGACAAGCAGCTGGAAAACCAGGCAATGGTGGTGGGTGAGAGGTGTAGGGTGGAGAGTTGGGATATTGGTAGGGTGTGTGAGATGGTGTCAAAGGCTTTTGACAAATCTAGGAATAGTGTGGATATGAACTTGCCTAAGTCGCGTTTGAGGTATATGGTTTCAAGAAAGGAAAGAAGGGCAGTCATGGTGCTGTGGCCAGGACGGAAACTGTGTTGGGTAGGGGAGAGGAGATTGTTTAGTGTTAGGTGTGACATGAGTTGTGCTTGTATTGTTTTCTCTAGTATTTGCATTATGGTTAAATGGCCACTATTTCATAAAATGTTATCAAAGGCATATGCATCTTCCCACCCCCCTTTTACTTTGTATGATTTCTAGACTGGTTTAAGTGAATTTAATCACCACTGACATCGTAGGGGAACGAGTATTCTGTTTTGTGCATAGTATGGGCATCCAGTTAACAGTTCCCCTTATTTCTTGTTAACTGTCGTAATAAAGGTGGGGGCTTAAACTCCAAAGCTGAAAGCAAGAAACAAGCTATGCAGCATCTCGCAGAGCTCTTGAGGTCTGTAAGAGCTGCACTTTGCTGTTTTGTGAGGGATTTATTAAACAAAAGGAGGGGGCATGATTAGGGAAATTGCGATGTAAATGGCCAGTAAACATAAAAAGCTTCAAAATATGTGAACTGCATTTTCCCATTTCCTTAAGTGCCAGAGACAGTAAATCCATACATCAATAAATTATTTTAACTAAACACTTTTTCCCTCAATGGCAGCAATGATCATAGTCTCAATGTTAATTGTTTCAAAACATGTACCCGTAAGGTAAAGTGTTGTGTTTTCATACAAAAGTAAACCCAAAACACACACCTTAATTTGAATATGTATGAATACACTGGTATTGATTAAACTCTGTGGCAAGAGACAGTACAACAGTAGTTATCTTTCATGTGATAAACCATTTATCCATGAAGAAATAATGATTAATTCCAGCCTTTGTCAAGGATTAACTAGAATAATATATATCCCTAATGTTTAATGCTGTTTATTACCATTTCACTTAAGTTGCATAAATGTAAATGATCAATGTTCTTGTATCTAGTGTTTTGAGATGTTGGTTATTAATTGTGATTAGGGATAAAATTCTGAACTCTGTACTACCTGACTTTGTGAGTATTGCATATAAAAGAGCAAGGAATGTGTCTGACATTCTGGAACATAACAAATTTAGTTTATCAGATGTTAATGTCAGTCAGAGCTTAAGCATAAATAAAGGTACTGTGTCATGTGATGGTTGTTCCATCTGTCAATACGTAGTAAGCTCTTTTCCCTATATTAATGGCATTAAGTTTACAGCTAGGCATGAATACAGTTGTAATACGGACGGGTTATTGTATGTGTTCAGATGTGGATGTAAGAAGTTTTACATAGGGGAAACTTACAGGAGTTTTAGGGTCTGGTTGCAGGAACATATTAGGGACATAAAAAAAAAATTAGAGAGTCCCCTTGGGAGTCATTTTTTGACAGCACACAACTCTAACCCTGATTGTCTTAGGGGTTGTGTCTCGGAAAAATTGCAAGTTGGCATAGGTGAATGTGTGTCTTTAAAAAACAAACTCTTCAAAATCAACAAGAGTTTCGTTTTGTAAGTATGGTACTTTGGAGCCTCAGGGACTGAACAAAGAATGTAACTGGAAGTATGTGATTTGAATTGTATGCTTAATTGATTAATTGTTTTGTGCAATATGCTATATATAAGCAAACAGTATTTTGCAGTGTTTTACTCTTGGAAGGCTGTGTAAGCTGAGGCGCTAAGTGTTCCATTAAATTTGCGTACTTCTTGGATCGGTGGTCTTGGTGGTATTTTATTAATTGCGATTAAACTGCTTAAATAATAATTATACAATGACTCCCTATTATTGATTGGCCCAGCCCAACCAGCGTGCCTGTTGTAAATCCCACAATATACCAACGGAAAAAGGTCCGGTCACCCAGACGTTTTTCCGTTGTTATAAAGTGCCCCAAAACCTTCTTTTTTTTACAATTAAAAAAAAAGAGAGTGAAAACAGAGCAATGGAGACTTTCTTTTCCCCGTTGCTTCCATTTCAAAGTATTGATGTACTGGGTATGCGTGGGAACGCAAGTCCCATACACATGCACAGTACATCAAAACGAACAAGCAGTATACCACAACCAGCAGAAGAACAGTAACTGCCATTATACAAATACATTATTTAAGAAAAGTAAGTTTTTTTTTCTTAAATAATGTCGTTGTATAATAGCAATAACCGTCTCCGTGGTTGTGGTATATTGAAGATTTACCCACAGTTGCCTTTGTTAAATCACTCGGGCTTCGCCCTTGTGATTAAACCACACCAAACATGGGTAAATCTTCAATATACCACACCACGTCATCGGTTATTGCTTTATTAAATGATAAATATCTTTATCCAGTGCTTAGAGATGTATGTTGGTGTTGTTAATCATGCTGCTTTGATGTTAAATAAGGAATTTTCTGGTACTTAATTAAAGTAAGAAGAGATATTTAAGTTGAAGTTAAATAAAAAAAAACTGGTGTATATCAGTTAACACGCAAGTCATTTAGAAGTTGATGCTTTGAGAGAATAACTGTGTTAGCTGTAGTAGAGTTTATCTTTTGTTTCTTCTTTCTAAAATCAGTTGAACAATTCTCATCTGTAGATCTGTTTAGGGAAGAAAAAGCCCAGTCTTTATTCTTTGGAATAGATAATATGTTGTTGTTGTTGTTTTTGATGAAAAGGGAAGCTTCTTCTACACAGTTAAAAGTTTAAACTTTATTTCTTCTTCTTCTTTCGGCTTTTTCCTGGTTAGGGGTTGCCACAGCGGATCACTGTCCGCTCATGATTGGCAGTGGAGTTTTATGGTGTTGAGTTGCTAGCCCGGTGCCCAACCTTCCACAGAAGGCACACACATGCACATACGCACACCTAAGGCCAATTTAGAGTTTCCAATCCAAAAGTTTAAACTTTATTTGATAGGTAGATTTTAATTGTAGCTGGATAGGTGAGTTGAGATTTAATATTGTTCTTTTTGAGTGGTTTTGTAGGTGGCCAGCAATTCTTTCTCACTTCCAACACTCGGATAGAATAATCATTATCAAATCTGATCAGACTATTCTTGTATTTCAGAAGATCTTGCCTCCAAGCAGTTTTGAGAACAAGTTCTTTATCCAAGTAAGACAGAAAGTTTATTACTATAGATCTATGAGGCAAAGAAGATAAAGTTCATACTGATTTCCCTATAGCTCTATGAGCTCTCTCTATACCATAGGAAAAGCCCTCTTGTAAATCTAAGATTTCTGGTATCCAGGAGTTTAAAAATGAAATAATGTCCTGACCTTCACTTTTCTCAGCAGGCCAAAGATTCTGATATTGATCCTCCTTTCCCAATTTTCTAAATCATCTATTTTGTTGAGAAACCTGGTGTTTCGTTTAAGAAGAAAATCAGTCTGAATTTCCTCCTCTTTAAGTCTTCCATCAATATCATTTAAGGAAGTTTCAATGTCTGTTATTTTGGTTTGATGTTGCTGGAGAAGTTCTTTAAAAACATCAGTTTGTCTCTAACAGTTATCTTTAAGATTTTCTAGGTTTTGTTTAATGCCATCCATTTTCAAAGACAACTGTTGTTGAGTAGTAGATAGCTGCAGTTCTTTCTTCAAGGATGCTTCAAAGTGAGAATTCTTAGTACTACCCATTTCCTCAGTGTGAAAAAGTCTCCAAGACAATTTGACAGAAAAATGTCTATAAAAATCCACCAAAGTTGTTAAATTTAATAAGTATTCTATTATCAACAATATTTGATAAATTTTGTTAAAAATCTCTAATTATTTTCCTGTAGTTAATAGCAATTTTGTAGAGTTCTCAATTGAACATCTTGCCCTCCCCCGTATTTCTTAGTTTCTTTTGTTAGCCATGGTGTAGGATTGGATTTGACCCTTTTAGTACGTACTGGGAGAAAGGTAATTGAGAATTTTTAGGAATATCTCACTGAAGTGTTATTTAGCAGAGTCTAAGGGCATAGATTTTAGTATTTTCCAGTTATATTGTCTTTAAAAAAAGTGTGTTTATCATAGTTTTTTGAGGTAAAACCTTGGTTGTAAATCATATATTTATCATGGATATTGTAACTTCTGAGGGTTTAAGTAGGTAGACGGTCACTTAGGCTATCTGGAAGGTCACCAGCTGCCCTGATTTTGTTGGGTCTGTTATTAAGAATCCAGCCTTTAAGATTGATTGCCTAATGGTACTTAAGTGGACTCTCATAACTTTTTAGATAACTGTGTAAAACCTTACAGGTTTATGGAATCAGAAGAGGTGTTGCTATTGATAAGCTGCCAGTTTATAGATCTCCTGGCATCATTGTTTCTTGTTGTATATGGTGGGATATTCAGTACAGGATATCTTCCTCTGCGGTAATGGTTTTACCTCATGAGATACATATGGTTGCTAAGCCAAAGGTTTTGCAATTATTGATTTTTAGATGTGTTATAAGCAGTTCTGCATTATTAAACAGTGGTACCTCCTGTGCATATGTGGTTATGTTTTGGGAATTCTTGTAGATGATGGTTATTCTGCCTGCCTGCTTATTTGTCCTGTCAAGCCTAATTATATTGAAACCAGTTGGGGTAATTTCATTGTCATTTATGTCTTTTACTTACTTCCTTGTATTTGTTTACCAGGAAGGTCCACTGGACCAAGGTGAGCCCATTTTCAGTGGAGGCCTGGCGAGAAAAGCTCCACAAACTAAGATTAAACATTACATAATATGAAATAACACAATACAGAGTATTTACAGTCACAATACATTCAATAATATGAACTTACACAAGTACAGAGTAATTACATTCACAATACATATTTATACAGTAAAATAGATCGTTGCGGTCAGTACAACCAAATGGGAGGGTTGCAACTGAGCCATTTACAATCATTGTGCTGTGTTATTTTGTACAAATATTAGTTTTATGATTATTAACACTTAGAGGTTTGTAGGTATGAGTAATTGTGAAATTTAAAAGGCAGAGCACATGGGTCAGTTGGGGTAAGTGAGAGATGGAAAAGTTATGTAAGTGTAGAGATGGAATAAGTTATGGTGTTGTAGAGGAGGGAGTCAGGATTTGGTGAGTGTTGTTTTGGCGCATGTGCACTGCCAGAGAGAGGAAAGTTATTGTCTGAGGGACTTCTGAAAGAGCTGGATTGCTGGTGGTTCTGATTGTTGGTGAGAGGATATTCCATAGTTTTGAGACATTAAAAGAGTAAAGCATCTGACCAGCTGACAGATTTGTTTTTTCAACTTTCAGCAGTAGTTTTTTTGGGATCTAAGAGGTCTGTTTGGGTTGTACATTTATTATTTAATATTTGTTTACCAGGAAAGTCCGACTGGGTCAGGAACCCATTTTCAGTGGTGGCCCAGGGAGAAAAGCTCTAAATGATACATGAAATTTAAAACAATTTACATTAACAAGATGAAAAACAAGAATTAAAGCACACAGTAATTGAATACTAAATAAGTACAGAGAGGTAGATGCAATAATAAATACAAAATAAGTACAAAGAGGTAGGTAAAATAATAAAACATGTACTAAATTAAAGTGAAGTGGTAGATTGCAAACTTTTTTTTTATTAAATAAACATCAGGTGGTATGTTAATCCAATATGCTAGTGGCTAGTAGATGTAATTCCTGTTTTAGGGATAGAAAGGTAAGCCCCTAGAGAGTGAATGGAGTTCACCTGTTAGGGAAAGAGCAGGGGCAGGTTTGATGACATAGAAAATTTTATAGGGTGTTTTTGAAGTTGTTAATGCCCTCAGTGGTAGTAATGTCTGTTGGCAGAGAGTTCCAGAGCTTGGCTGTGGCATGTGAATACAGGCACTATCCAGCTCTTTTGTTTGGAATGTAGACTGTTAGGAGTTTATTTTCAGAGTGGAGACCTCTTGTAGGTATTTAGGGTTTTAGGACAGATTTGCGGGCTGGGCAACTATCAGGTGTATATATATCATTTTATGTGCAGAAGACATCTGTACTAGGTAGATTACCTTTACAAGGTCACAAATAAAATAAGTGACCCGACAAATATCCGACTCACATGGTCGGAAACTGCACTTTTGAATGCTGAAAACAGCAAAAGTGCTGCACAATGAATTCAGTAGTCCAGGAATGTCAAATGTTTTCCAAACACCCAACATTTACGGATGTCTCCAAACACTGTCATGAGGGGGGGCAAGACCCCTGTACCCCCCATATGGGGGGCTGTACCCCCCACACCCCCTGCTAATTTAATATACAAACTCTGAGATCACACTACAATGAGGGAAGGGGGTACATGTTCCGATCCACCCAGTATAGTGCGATCTGCACTCAGAATGCCAAATTGACATAAGCAAATGCACATTGGTATTCACTCAATTGTGAATTAAGCAATTCGGTGTCGTCATTCTGAACTTTTGAAATCGTCCTTTTGCGCATCTGCCATCGCAGATGTGCACACGTTTCCACCATATGTACTAGGCTTAGGTGTTGTGTGAGTTCGAGCCAATTTAATTGTGTGAGTTCGAGCCAGTTTAGTTCTTTCAGAGCTAGGCAGTGGTTGGAACGGTAGGGGTAACCTGTGGCAAATTTGGGAATTTTATGGTAGCAGGATTGGAGCATGTTTTTAAGAGGAGATTGTAAATTGGTGTGTAAGGGGGCTGCATATAAAAGTATGGGAAGCAAATAGATGTTGATGAGGATTTTTCTGGTGGAGATATCCAAGAAATTTCCTTTTGTCTGTAGAGTGTTCCTAATTTGATGTGAGTTTTTTTAATGCTGTCGCAGATGTGGTGTTCAAAAGTTAGTTGGTTATCTATGGTTACACCTAGAAGCTTAGCTGTGGGAACTGTTTCACTTTCTGTGTTATCCTGTGAGAATATTTTAAAGTCAGATGAGACTGGTTTTGTTGGGAAAAGCAGGAGTTTTTTTTTTTTTTTAGGATTTAAAAGTAGCTAAGCTTCTCTCAGCAATGTCTCCACTGAGGTGAAGGTGGCTTGGGTGAGTTGCTGTATGTTACTGGAGAAGGAAATTATTGTAGTTTCATCTGCATATTGGATAATGAAGCTACAGCATGTGGTGAAAACATTGAAGAATAAGGGTCCAAGTATGGACCCTTGTGTTACCCCAGTTATGTTGGTTTGATATTGGGATAATTTATTTTACCATTTGATGCACTGTTTGCGGTTGGCTAGGTAGCTTTCAAACCATTGGTGTGATGGTGGGGGTGCAGCCTATAGTGGATAGCTGATGAAGACATTTGTTGTGGGGCATTGTGTCAAATGCCTTTGATAGGTCTAGTAGTAAGACAGAAGTGATATTAGCAGAGTCAATGGATTTGGACATAGTGTCCATGAAGGAGAGTAGGACAGTGGTGTTGCTGTGTGATGGGTGAAAACCATGTTGGGTAGGGGTAATTAGTTTGTTTTGGATGAGGTGGTACAACAGTTGCTTATGTATTCATTTTTCCAGATGTTTAGAAAGAGGAGAGAGGATGGAGATTGGTCAATAATTGGATAGTTCAATGGAATTGCCTCCTTTATGTAAAGGGGTGATGATATTACTTTTTCCAGATGTTGGGGACAATGGACTCTGCTATAGAGGAATTTATAAGGATACTAACAGTATATGCTATGGCTTCTACAGCAAATTTTAAGTATTCAGGGGGAGGTTGTCAGGGGAGTGGGAGCATGGTTTTAGTTTTTGAAGTCGTTTTTGAATGAAAAAGGTAGGGATAGGTTTAAGAGAAAAGGGGATAGAAACTGTAGTACTGGTTTGTTGGGAATGTAAAGGGCTTTTTTTTGTTTGTGCAGGAGTCTTGAGATAAGGGTTGAGAGAGATCAGAGATGGGGCTTGATGTAGTTGTGGAGGTGGGATTTGTTAACATGTTGTTGATGCTGTTTATAAAGTGAGAGTTAAACCGCTTGGCTATCTCTGGGGGGGGTTTGTCAGAGTATGGTGATGGAGTTTGTTTAGAGCCTGGGGTGAGAAGGTCTGAGATGTGTTTCCAGAATTGTTTTGGGTTGTTTTTGTGGTTTGACAGTTGATTGGAAAAGTGTGTTTTTCTTTGTTCACTATTTTTTTTGCTTTATTTCTTAGCTGTTTATATTTCATTAAGTTGGCATCAGATTTGTTATTGTGCCATTCATTCCATGCTTTATCTCTATCTTGTAGACGTTTTTTGGTATTTTTTGTTAGCCAGGGAGCATGGGTAGTTTTTATTCTTTTGGTGCTGAGGGGGGCTAGGCTGTCTGTTTAGAAATATATTGTTGAAGTACTCAAGGGTGTTTTCTAGTGGTAGTGTTTTATGTGGGTTCCAGTTAGTGTGTTTTAGGATTTCGTTAAACTTTTGCTGGTGAAAGTTTCTAATATTTCTGGTAGTTTTGTATGTGTGGGTTCTTGTAGTTTGTGGTGTGGATCTATATATGAATATGGGTAGGTGATCACTAAGAGTGTTGAATAGTGTGGGGAGTAGAGTATTTGTCTGGATTAGAAACAAGTATCCAGTCAAGAGTTGCACCTAGGGTATTGCTGTTATGCATATGGGTGGAACTTGTAACAAGCTGGGTATAACCATAGAGGTTTATGCTATTAGTAGGGGAGTCACTCATCAGATCCCGCCAGTTAATGTTGATATCTTCCATAATTATAGTCTCATTACTGATGTTTTCAGATATCCAAAAGAGGATATCTTCCATAGTTTGGTTGTTTTGCCCAGGGGGTGTATATATATATAGACAAACAATGCATAGTTTTGTTTTGTTAATTTGTAGAGTTCTGATTAGAATTTCAGCATTGTTAAAAGTTGGTATTTCTTTAGGGAAAGGTGAGAGTGTGATGCAGATGGGATAGAATATGGCTACCCTACCACCTTTTCTGATGGTTCTTTCTTTTCTGAGTATATTATAGCCTGGAGGTGTTATTTCAGTGTCATGGATATGGGGTTTAGCCATGTTTCAGTGATTACTAGGATATCGATTACTAGGATATCTGGGATATATTGACTTAACCAAGCATGAAATTCTGTAGTTTTGTTATAGATACTACATGTGTTTAGGGTTGTTAGAAGAATATTTTTAGTGTTTAGGCTTTTACCAGAGGAAGCTGTAGTTGGGGGCCCTGGGTTAGGGTGGATGTCCCCACACAGACACAGAGTGTGTTGTTTGGAGAAGTAATGTTTAAGGTATTGGGTAGATGTATTGTTGCGGACTATTATGTAGAAGGTAGGTTTACTAGTGACTGTATCTGGAAGGATTTTTAGTTTTGAGAGACATAAAGTGATATTGAATTAGGCTATCTGATATGTTACTAAAGCTTTTTGTGGTGTTGTCATGATGTAGAGGAAGAGTAGAGTGTGTAATTGTTGCAGGGGTTGGGGAATGGTTTGAGGAGGTGATGTAGAGTAGGAGACTGAAATATAATGCTAGAAGCAGGTTAGGGAGATGGTAGCACAATTTTAATGACATGGTGTAGTTTTGAGTTCTAGAAGGTAGGGGTAGTGGACTGGGTGGCAGAGTGCAGATTGTGAAGATTTAAGGTGGAGCTAGTGTAGCAATGGGTGGAGTTGTGGTGTTGATTGGATGTATGGAGGCAGGAGTGTTTGTAATTGGACAACAGGCTTTAGGGGGTGGAGTAATTGTGGGTATTAATCTAGGGAAAGCAGGGGTGGGTGGGAATGGGGGTAGAGTAGGGGAGCAGAGTGAGCTTGAGCAAAGTGGGTTGAGCAGATCCCAGAGGTATGCACAGTCCAGAAACACTCAGTAAAAACTCTCTAACAGAATAAGGCTTTGTGCAGTTAAAGATAATAGAGAGTTTTTATTATGTAGTACTGCCAGGTAAGAAATGTCTTTAATCAGAAACTAACAGAGAGTCTTAAGATTCTTAAGATTAAGAAATGGGGGGTGGATTCCTTGCTCCAGAGCTACTTTATAGCATACCAACTTGCTATACAGTAGATAATGTCTTAAATAAGTCTATTTTAAAACATAAAACTAAGCAAACATACTTTGCAGATAAAAAGAGAGATGCTGCAAGGTGAGAGATAGCAGAGCTGTATCTTTAGCGATTTTTGTTGCAACCAGTTATTCAGCATGTAGGGATTTAAACAGTATGCTGGTAGTATGGATAAAAAAGACATAACGCTTGGCTGATAGCTGAGGAGAGAGAAAAAAATAAAAATAAAAATTGTTAGCAATTCTGTTGTTTAACACATGAAAGGAGGAGGTATTTTAGAAGGACAGAAAAAAGCTCAAATAAAAACACAAACTGTTGAGATTTCCACAGTATTCATTCTAGCGCAGTAGTACAAATATAATGCTACAAAACATTAGATTTAAAATGTCTTTTTTCAGCCATGCTTTTTTAACTATGATTATGTCTGGGGAATATGTGGCAATATAAGCCTGTTATCCTGGATTTTATTGCATATGTTTCTAAGACTGATATTTAGGAAGAGAAGGCTGGAACTGGGAGATGGGAGAGGAAAAGAGAATGGCATGTTTAATATGGTGATGTTAGTATGGATTTTTTGCTGTCATATGGGACCAGGGTTTGAGGAAATATCTCCACTGATTTTTTTGTGGAGTGGAAGTTTTATGAAAGAAAGTATTTAGCCAAATGCATTTCTGCTTTAGTTTTATTGGATTTCATATGGTAACATACTTAGATTTAAGATACCAGTAACTGAAAAAAATCTAAGAATGTTTCCTGGTACAGCTGTTCGAGGACAGCTGCGGAAGAGTTTTACTTGAAAGTTTTGTGTTTTATTCAACTTGCTTTTAATAAATTGCAGTGTATCGAATGGTGGACTCCTATTTTTTTGTCTTGCCATTTATTCTGTGTACTTCAAAGTCCTTTAGCTGTTTGGAAGACTTATTTGGATTTTTGTAAGGTTTCCTGGTACAGTGAGGGTGTTGTGGTGATTGATAGACTCGGTAACTGTTGGTGTAGTGAGTGTGAGTTTGTAGGACTATTAATTATATTTATTAGGGAGGTATGTTAGTTGATAGAGTGCTAATATGCTGAGGAGGCACATTCGCAAGGTTTGAGTCAGTCATTTTGTATGACATGTAAGTTTGATTTTGATGAAGATATTACTTTGCACTGTAAAATAATACTGTGTAAGTGTAGTTATAGTTACAACAGTATAACTTCTAAAAGGATAAGCTAGGTAGCAGCATTTTAAGTAAATGAGTCAGTTAATTGTACAGCAACTACAGTTGGTTATGATCTGATTGTTTTGATGTAGAGATAAGTTAGGAAAGGTGTAGGGATGGAGTTAGAATATTTTAAATATAGATGATGAGTAACTGGGATAGGAACTGGGAGTAGGACAGGAAGGCAGATTGATCCTGAGCGTAAGTGTAGCAGGGGTGAATGGAGCTGGCCCAACCATTAAATCAGCAAAGTAATAGTGCTGAGAAAAACAATCAGTGAGCTTTGGCTATAGAAAAAGATAATAAGGTTTCCAAAGATAGTTCTACGTATGAGTTAAACAATGCAAAATAGAAGCTGAGAGGAGGGAAAAGAGAATTACAGGGAGCAATACACAAGCCCTGGAAGATTAAGCAAAGTTTTACATCCGTGGTTAAGTATTTACAGAGTCAGTTGCAAGATTCTGTAGTAAAGGAAGACAAAGAGGAGAGAGAAGTCAGAAAGTAAAAGCAAAGCAAATAGTTTGTCCTGGTTTAGTGGAGGGGGTGGGGTACTTATGACTAGGTCAGACCTCCAAAATGCCTTTTACAGATATGCATTTACCACTGCCAAAAAGTGAGTCCAGAGGTCCTTGTCTATGCAGGTGCTCTAATTAGCAAACAGACCTTTTCTGTCTGATAGAACAAGACACAAAAGTGCACAACTGTATGGCATAGTAGATCTAGCAGTCATGTCTATTGCATCAAAGTGTCATTAAACCTTATTTATCCAAAGAAGCAGGTACAACAGTATCTGCTGAGTACAAGTAACTCTTAGCTATAGGTTAAGAAATCACAGCTGATCTGGTCAACAAAGGGAACTTCCAAAACTGTGGACAGTACAGAGGTATCAAACTCCTGTCGCACTGCATGACAATGCTGGATAGGGTGATTGAAAAATAAATACCCAGAGCAGTAGAAAGTAAGATGGAAGATGAGCAATTTGGATTTAGATTAGGATGCAGTACAATTGACCTGATGTTTGCAGTGACTCTAATAGTTAAGAAGCTAGAGATGAGGAAAAAGTCCAACTGAGAATTCCTAGAGTTGGAAAAAGCATAAATCAAGGTCCTAAGAAAGCTGATTTGGGCTGTTCAGTGGTGGTTTGAAGTCCCAAAAATATTGGTAGAATTAAAGCAGGCTGTGTACAAGGATGTAATGGCTCAAATACAAACAGTGTTTGGTCTCATAGAGAGTTTCCCAGTGGGAGTGGGTGTGCACCAGGGTTCAGCTATGAACCTATTGCTCTTCATACTGGTAATGGACTAGTTCAACAAACAGGTTGGAGGGGGACAGATCAGGAAAGTTGCTGTATGCAGATGATGTGACACTGCATGCAGACTCTGAGTAAAAATGTCAGCAAAGGATAGGATAATGGAATGAAACACTGAAGGCACATGGGATGTAACTGGGCACAGATAAGCCAGTTGTAACGGCTGTGAATGGGAGAAATCAGAAGATGAGAATGGACATAACTTGGAAAATAACTGAAAAGATTAACAGCTACAATTATCTGGGATTGATGGCTGAGAAAAAAGAGAGGTCTGAATAAGGTCAGCCAACTTGTACAGAGGGTTAGGGGTAGTTTATGACAAAAGAATGCCAAAGAAGCTGAAAAAAGATGTACACAGCAGTGGTGTGAACAGTACTACTGTATGTTACAGAAACCTGGACAGTTAAGGCAGAGCACTTGGGGTAACTAATGGTGATGGAAATAAAGTGCTTGACTCAGGTTGTAGGATACACACCATGGAACAGATGAAAAAATGAGGATGTCAGAGCAGAAGCCAGAGTAGCTCCAATTACAGAGAAGGTGAAAAGAGAACAGATTACGGTGGTTTGAAAACATGCAGAAAAGCAGAAGACAATTTGGTGAAGAAGATTTGGGAAAGACAGGAAGAAGGCAAGTGGAAATGAGGGTGTCCGGCTAAGAGATGGATGGATTGTGTGAAAGAGGACATTACAACAGTCAGGCATGACTGTCAAGGAAGGTGGGAGAGTGGTACTGAATCAAGAGAGATGGTAACAGTTGACACAACCTCTGACCTCATGTAGAAAATGGGGTAAAGTGGGAAAATGATGAGGAAGAGGAGGAGGAGGATGACAGTCAGTAGCCATTGGAGGCAAAAATACACTGAAAAAGGTCCATTTAGTGGACCTTTGATTAAATGTAAACCCTTGACATCTGACAGAAAATACAGATGACCACCATTAAAGTAAGATTTTCATGCAGGAAAGAGTAAAGGAATCCTAACAGGGATTAGTCTGACATGTACACTGAACTGCTGATCAGAACAAAATAACAATTTCCTGCTCTGTGCTTTTTCATTATCTCAAACTTCCTATAACTATTGTTGACTGAAGATATCTAGCTTGCTGAAAAAGGGTGGTAGGTTGACCAGATGTCCTTACCTTTAAAAATCTGGAAATACTTTTTAATGTGGACAGTAAAATAAATTATTACAGTTTGCAATGTTATAATGACTAATGGTAACTTTAGTGTTTCCAAGATTTTTTTATTTATTTTCATTTGTTTACTGTGAAATCCAGCTGGGTTCTGAAAATTCCTTTTCAGAGAAGACCTGAAGAGAAAAGCTCCAATGTTTTTGTATTTGTTAACAAAGTAGCAGTCCAAGATAAATATGCACACTGGAGAAACAACAAAGGTTTATAAAGATTAGCAATTATTGTTTTCAATTTAAATGCTTTACATAATGAGGAAAACTCCCAGTATTTTAGATACTTTAACAGTTGGAGGAGTGAATTTACATATGATTGCACGTTACACATTTATCAGAAGTATAAGAGAACAGTAGATAACTGATAGTAAGTTGGGACAATAGAAATGAAGTAAGACATTGGACACAGGATTCAATGAGTAAAGTAGGATGATAGACTGTGAGTAGTAGGTATGTCAGGAGGGTAGAATAACATAATATAGTCATCCTGGTACAGGTGGTGGAGAGATGTCTAAAAGTTGAGCAGTTGGAGGAGGAGGGCCATGGTTGATAATGGCAGTTGGCTAAGAGATAGAGGAAGCCTGCCAGAGAGAGATAGATACTGTCATATCTAGTTATAATATTCACAGTAAGTAAAAAATGATTTTTGATGATAATACTACAAATAGCAGATAAATTCTGAATTAGAAAGTTCTTCCTTGAATGGTCAACACATCGGTAACAAAAGAATTTAGATGCTCTTTTGTGAACATTGCTTAATGCGAATTTAGGGGAAGGAGGGAAAAAAAGGCAGTAGAATAAAATCATAGTGTCGGATAACACGAGACTTCAAGGTGTCATATCACCACTAGGAATGCCACATTAAATCTGTATTGTACCTGACCTTAGGATGATCTGAGCAACTCAAATACAGTATTTCAGTTGCAGCTGAAAAATTACAAATCAGTTTTACATGCTATGTTTCCTTAATTGTCATCATCTTTCATAACATAGAAGGGTGGCCACAGTGGTGCAGCAGTTAGCATTGCCGCCTCACAGCAAGAGGTTCTCCGGTTTGATCCTCGGCTGGGGTGCCTTCTGTGCAGAGTCTGCATGTCTTCCCTATGGTCACGTGTGTTTCCTCTGCGTGCTCTGATTTCCTCCCACATTCCAAAGACATGCTGTAGGTGGATTGGACACTCTAAATTGGCCCTAGGTGTGAGTGTGTGCATGTGTGTGTGCCTTCTGCGGAAGGTTGAGTGCCGGGCTGGCAACTCGGCACTGTAACACTTCACTGCCAATCATGAGCGGACAGGTGATCCACTGTGGCGACCCCTCACCAGGAAAAGCTGAAAGAAGAAGAAGATCTTTCGTAACTTAGAAATTATGTCCTGGTGGAAAAGCCAGAACATTGTCTGTAGATGATTGTCTCTGTTAAAGTGATACCCTAACCCCATGTGTAAGAATGGGAAAAAGGGGTTGTGAATGGATGGAAATGCTGGACCAACCAACCTTATAGACAAACAGACCATGCCTAAACTGAGCACTGTAACAGTTAACTAAGCTTCTGTAAAATCATGTATTGTAGCATCATTTTTGAACAAAAATGAATATAAAACAATTTGCCAGACAAATTCTCTAGTTTATGACAGTTCTTATTCTCTGCTTCCCTCCTATATTTTTAGCTGTAATATAAATAGTAAAAATATTGCTGCATTGTATGAGTATTACTGAGTATTACTTTCCACTAAAATCATAACCTGGTGGAAACTTGTATAGGTATTGTAAGGTGAATGATCAAAGACTAAACATATACTGCACTATAATACTTTTCTTATTCATAGGTTCATAGGTTCATACTAGGCTATCTGCCCGAGGGCATTTACAAGCCTAGCCCATAGTTTCCTTTAGTATGGGGAACTATACCCATTATTTTGCTGTGCCTCTGTCAAGCAGTGACACTGAGGTAATCCCTGGGGTATATCTGCGATCTCCCATCCATTGGTCAAGATTTCTCTTGAACAAGGCCACCTCACATATACCGGGATTTTGTTCCACAGCATAGGAGTCTTTGGGTGATGAATCTATCCCTCCAGCACGTCCTATTAATAGCCGTGTCGAGGTTTATGTTGTGACTCTGACGGATCTAGATTTTTGAGGTGAAGCATATTCATCAAATCTGGGTTGAATAGAGCTGGAGTTCTTTCAGTTGGGCAGCATAGGACAGATGTTTGAGACCCTTTATCCTTTGGTGAGGAACTTTTGTGGCCTCCCAGCTGCTGCAAGTGTCGGGTCAGATATTTCGAATGGGGCATTGTACTCAATCATTGGTCTGATGAGTGATGAGTATAGGAAGACTATGACCTCCCTTGATCTAGATGAGAATCCCTTCATGATAAGGTGGGCAATGTAGAAGGTCTTCCTAACTACTTTAGCTACATGGGTGTCGAATGACAGACTACTATCAACCTGGGTCCCCAGGTCCCTGATAACTTCTTCTGTGCTCAGTGGATTGCCACCTATTTGGTAGCTAGGTAACCTTGTTTTCTATGACTATGCATTTTTGGCATTTAGCTTTAGGCCATGGCTCTGGCACCAGTTATCCGTTTCTGTGAGACCCTTCTGAAGGATATCTGTGTCAGATGTTTTTTCTACTATGCGCCCAGTTTGCAGTCATCTGCAAACTTTGTCAGCCATAACCTCCTGTGTTTGTTTGTACTGAAAAGTAGATGCCAAACAAGAGTGGGCCAGGACTCAGCCCTGTGGTACACCACTTGGTACAGTCTTTGAGTCTGACATGGCGCCAGCAACTCTGACCCTGTGGGTTCTGTCACTCAGCCAGTTTGCAACCCATCTTGTGATGTATGGGTTAACATTTAAGCTGATGAGTTTTTCATTTCAATGATAAAGTATAGTGTGTAGCGCGGCCCCAGAGATCGAGGTAGGTGGCTATGGACTGCCCTTTCCTCATCTGGCTTTGGTGACTGTTTGAAAAAGTCAACCAAGTTTAGAAGCATGATCTGCCTTTGACAAAGCCAAACTGGGATGGATCCAAAGATTTATGAGGTCCATTTCTCCATGGCTTTGCAGATAAGGCTAGGCACCGCCTTTGTGAAGTGGGACCACAGTTGCAGAGAGGTAAGACTATGATTAAACAGCTGTCCTAGCTGTGGGTTTAATTTTGCTTTGGAGAGAGCAGTTCTCACTTGGGCGTTGGAGATGTTTGGGGGCTGCAATCTTGGTATAGATATCTCTCCTTTTGGGGAGGGAGAAGTTTGCACTGAACCTGTCAGCCAGTATGTTGGCAATGTCTGTAGGATCAGTAATCTTCACATCATTTTGAACTAGTTCTGAGCATATCTGGGAGTTTCCTCCCAGGTTTCTAACATAGCTAAAGAAGGCCTTATGATTGTCTTTTGAGTCTTTAGCTATTTTCTCTCAAAATTTTTGGATGATTTTATGAGAGCTCTTAGTTTTTACTTATAGTGATCAAGGGTGTCTTACCATTTAAGGATTTTGCTCTATCTTGTAGTAGCTTCCTCCTTTTGTTGTAGAGTTTGTTTATGGCTGGGGTCCACCAGACCTTGCCTTTGGTACAAAGAGTCTTTGTTTTGCTTGGGTTGCCTTATTGCAGCCCTGCAGGTGCTGGTAGAAGGCATTTGTTGATTCAGCGGCTTGAGTACTGTTTGGGGCCTTAAAGGAGACTACACTAGTCTTTAGAAGTGTGAAGTTGGCTTTGAGAAGTTCTTTACTGTGGTCTTTTTATTTCAGGTGGGGTGGGATGAGGACCTCCAGCGAGATTAGTTTGTGATCTGATTCTCACACCAGGGGGGTATACTCCGGTGTTGAACATTGTGCTCCCATGTTCGTGATGATGAGATCAAGTATGTTTTCTCCTCTTGTGGGGATGGTGACTAGTTGTTCCATGGCATTTGAGTTTATGAATTCCAGGAACTTTTGGGCTAGGGTGTTTGGGCTTGAGTAGTGTTCCCAGTCTATATTAGGGTAATTGAAGTCACCTAGTATGATGGTGTTTGGTGATACATTTATCCCTCTAGTGTTTTCAGGAAGGCCATGTGAGGTTCCTGAGTTTGTGAGGGTGGCCTGTAACATGCTACAATTTGCAGAGCAGTCTTGCTTATGGTTAATTGCACCTGGATGGTCTCCGATGCATCGTTGCCACCAGTCTTGAGGTGTGGGTGTCCTTGATGAATATGGACCCCCCTCCTTTCTTGGTATTGTCCGGATTTTGGGGCCGCATGATATGAGGTAAAACCTGATAGTGCTGGGGTGCTCTCTGGAGCCTTGTCCCTGGTTTCTGTCACAGCACAGACATCAATGTTCTCCATACTGAGAAGGGCCTCGAGTCCGTGCATTTTGAGATTTAGACTTCTGGCATTGAGCAGCATTACCCTTAGTTTTTCCTTTTTGTGTTCTAGGGTGGTAGGTTTAGAATTTGAGCCTTGCCTAAAAAGGCACTATGGGGTGGCAAGAGCCTTTGCCAATATCGAATCCCAGGGGTGACAGGTGCAAGCCATCCCTTGCGAAGCAGTGTGGCTTGTCCAGCATGTCATCCCAGGCAGACAGACATTGGATCCCCTTTGAATGACACCAGAGTTTAAGCCAATTGTTAAAGCTGATCATCTTATCTCTGTATTGTGGCATCATTCTTGGTGAAGGTAGGATACTGCTCAAGGTCAGGGTCATACCTGCCTGGGCTACATAATCAGAGAGCTCCTCAATGTCTCTTTTCATGTAGTCCAAGGAGGTACATCTCAGGTCGTTTACACCAGCGGGGACAATGACTGAGTCGTTTTTGTACCTCCTGTTGAGAGACCTGAGTGCTTGCTTATATGTGGGATTCTAGCGCCCGACAGGCAGCTTACTGTGACCTTCTCCTTACTCAGTCTGGTGAGCGGGACGTCAGTGTGTCTGACTATGGAGTCACCAATGACTAGTGTGTCTGGCATTGTGTTTGGCCTTAAGGGCTGTGACTGTTTGACACTCTGACTGTGAGGTCTATGTGTTGCAGGTGTTGTGTTCTGAGGTGGTGGTTGTTTGGGTGTCTGCTTTGGTGGCCTCTGCTGTTTTGGTAGATTTTTGATCAGAGCCTCCGAGTATGTCTTTGTGTGTTTATGTGTATGATTTGAGATTGTGATGGTACTGTGTGAGACTGGGTCTGTAGTGTGTGTGGTAACCTTCTCCTCCTGACTGGTCTTGCCAGTCCTATGTTGAGAGAGCTCCACCTCCAGTTTGGCCGTATAGTTGCATCTCTTGCATGTATTTGTGTTTTGTGGGAGGAGGAGAAGGTTGTCTGTGTACATGAGGCAATTGTAACATTGCCTCAATATTCCCAGGTTCACCAGCTGAGCAGGAGAGGACACTAGCAACTGATCCCTCGACATGCTAGAAGGACTAGATAAAAAAACTTTAAAAGAGATTCTGGGGGACGTGGGTGACCGAGAAATGGGGGTTTGCCTTTTTGGGGTGCTATCTATAAGAGTGCCGTATCAAGGTAATAAGTACTGTAGAAGCAAGTGCTAGGTTTAACAGATAGAGAATAGTCTACTTGGAGTCAAGTAGAGATGATTTTTTAGTTATAGGATACGCTGATTAGATCAGTAGTATAGTTCGAGGAAGGTAGTTTTAAGGGAAAAATTGAAGAGTGGACTTTAGGTAGCCGAATAGTTTAAACCTGCTTAACGGCACTGCCCTAGTGTGCAACAGTGGCAACTCTTTATAGCAGGGGCTGGAAAAGACAGGAAATGACCCAAAATGGCCAATAGACTACAAGTTACTGCCTTAAACCACTCCTCTAAGGACAAACAGGCACCTCAGTACTCCCCACTCTCACTGGTGAGTAAAGAAACTTCCCCCCTGACCAAACAAGGAAAATGGAGAAACACAGGAACCAAGACAAAGCCCAGGGATCAGCAAAATCTGGTCTCTGGAACACTAGTTAGGAAAGTATGGAAAACAAGGATATTTTTTTTGTTTTTCAAGTTTTTTACAGAAAAGCAGAAAACACAATAAATGCTATGATTTTCGACTAAATGCTATCAAAAGCTAGTACACTTGAGTGTATTAGCCTGTAGTTTAACTTTTAGGCAAAACTTAAACTAGCAAGTGCAGTAAACAGTTTTAGCTTTTAAACACAGTAAAAACAGTGCAAACTTTGATAAAACAAGCAGAAACAGTAGACGAAAGGCACAAAAAGAGGAAAATGCCAAGAAAAATACTTAAAATCTGGAAAGGTAGTCTTTTCTGGTCTCTGCTGCTAGAGGAACACTGCCGGCCACGACGAGGAGCTGTGCTGAGTTCTCAATAGCTGGAAAGCTTTATAGCAGGGGCTGGAAAAGACAGGAAATGACCCAAAATGGCCAATAGACTACAAGTTACTGCCTTAAACCACTCCTCTAAGGACAAACAGGCAGCTCAGTACTCCCCACTCTCACTGGTGAGTAAAGAAACGTCCCCCTGACCAAACAAGGAAAATGGAGAAACACAGGAACCAAGACAAAGCCCAGGGATCAGCAAAATCTGGTCTCTGGAACACTAGTTAGGAAAGTATGGAAAACAAGGATATTTTTTTTTTTGTTTTTTTCAAGTTTTTTTACAGAAAAGCAGAAAACACAATAAATGCTATGATTTTCGACTAAATGCTATCAAAAGCGAGTACACTTGAGTGTATTAGCCTGTAGTTTAACTTTTAGGCAAAACTTAAACTAGCAAGTGATAGATATGAAAGCTTAAAGATTATAAAAGCTCAGACAGTACATTAAGTGCATTCACTGTTACATGTCTTATAATACTGATAAAATGGGGCGCCTAAGTAAACAAAATCAAATAAAAAATAAATATTGCAAAGCACAAAGACAGAGTGCAGAGAGAAAGAACTTACGAGGACGGATTTATTGAAAGAGTAACTATCCTAGTCTCAGATTCATTAATGGTCAAACTCATTGATCAGCTGTCAGGACCTCAGAAGCATCTTGCTTTTACCTTGGCTAGTCAGTGCTGAGCTTTGCTTATTGCAGCAACCACTAGTGGTAGAATTGTGGGAAAAGTCATATTTTCCCAGTGTACCATGTCATTAACTGATTTTTCCATTGAGTAATCATAGATAAAAAATGAGACAGAATTTCACTTTTTTACACTTTATTTGGAAGGTGAATATCTGCATAAGTGATGAAGCTATAAGGATGAATTGGATCATGATCGCTGGATGAAAGTCCTTTCTTTCTCTTTCCATGAGGCCTTCCTTTAGCAGGAAGGTCTGTAATATATTTTATTCACCTTTACTTGATACTTCTGTTTATCAGTGGTCACTTATAACAGCATTACTCAAAGTATGGTCTGGGGGACTGCTGCCAGTTCACAAACTCTTTGTTACTGGTGCCATTTTCCTAATTTATTCTACTTTATTCTATTTTTGTTTTTTAACTCAAGAAATGCAACAGTATTTTTATGTCAGTAGATAAAATAAATTTAATATAAATTGCCTGCAGAGCTCCTTAGCAAGTATTCCATTGCCAGACAAGGATGATGATCAGTTGAATGTACTGACCTTTGGGTGGTCAGTGCACTTAACCAATTTGCCAGCTTTCTGCTCCAGCAAGGAACATTGAGCTGGCTAGAATAAAATATGCAATGGATGGTCTCAAGCCACGGTGGTGCAGCGGTAGCATTTTTGCCTCACAGCAAGAGGTTCTCCTGTTCAATTCTTGGCTGGAGTGCCTTCTGTGTGGAGTCTGCATGTGCTCCCCATGGTCGAGTGGCGTTCGAAAGAGATGCGTGAATGGGCATGCCTTCGCTGAAGGTTGGGCATCAGGCTGGCAACTCAGCACCATTAAAATCTACTGCTAATCATTAGTGGACCGAAGTTCCGCTGTGGCGACCCCTAACCGGGAAAAGCCGAAAAGACAAACATATGCAATGGATGGCCTCAGGCTGACTGGGAAACAACTATTGAAGCATGATGCAATTTTTGTGTAATTATTATGATTATCAGTTGTGGTTATACGAGGGGAGCTAAAGGCTTCAAAATGTGATTTGCTTGTTTTTTCTGTATGACAAAAAGATTATAAAGTATTACAGTTGCTAAATAATGAGAGATATTTCAGTTTCATACTTCATATCTTTAAGAAAATTTAGTGTAAAGCCTGTTATTTCAGCAACATTCTAAGCACCAATTCTTGGGCAAAGGGAGCTTAGCTTGCACTGGGTTGCCTTGCATGATTTTGACAGCAGTGATCAGAATTATTTTTCTAGACCATTATTTATGCATTTATTTGATTGCAAAAGGATATCTGCCATGTATACAGTCATACGAGTGGCTATAAATGATGGTCGAGTCTGTGTGGTAATGTGTGTTTGCACAGGAGGCATTGCTCTTAACTGTCCCTGAGCTTGCCTTATGTTCTTACATTTTGAAGTGTTCCTCACAATATTTGTAGTGTTCTGGCAAATTGTTATATTTTTAGTGACTAAATAATGACATACATTGGAGTTTCACATTTTAAATCATTTAAAAATGCCTGCAAATCTGAAAATTATTATTCTAGCAGCTTTCTAAGTGTGTAACAGCAATATTTAAAATATGTCCCTGATCTGAGCCTTTCTTTTTGATTCTTGGGGAAGGGGTAAGGAGACATGATGTTTATTGTATGACAGCAGCTACTTTAAGTCTATGACTATGGACATTTGTTTTTTCATTTTAATCCCTTTCTAATATCAGAGGAGTGCATAGGAAGTGACTGTTATTTTTTTGTAGTAGGAAGACAGCCAAATGTTTTCAGGTATGCCTTTTTATATCCTTGTGAATATTTATCTCAGTATATTAGTAAATACTGTTTTTGACAGCTTTGAATATTAAGGACTGGATGCATTTTATTTCTTCCTTGAAAGAAAATGAGATTGAATTTCTTTTCATTGTCAGGTTTTTTGTTAATGTCATCATTGAATCAAAAAGTTGAACAAAAAAGGTGTCAAATGTACAGCACTGTATGTAAACCCACAGCTCAATTCCATTATTTCAGTGCGGTGTTGGCCAGTCTTATTTCTCGGCTTAAGACAAGATGTGGAAACATAAAGAAGTCACCCAGATAGAGCCGTTCCTTCATTGTATGTCTTTGAATACCACAACTGGTTTAGTGCAGTAGTTTTAGTGCTTGTCCATGGTGCCTGGGAAATGAAAACAGCGGGTCCTTTGCTTCAGACCGTTTGAGAAGCACTGGCTTATATTATAATTCCAAACCCTTATGAAAATCTTGACAGTAAATGCTTTCTTCTCTCCCTGATACTTCATTGACAGAGTAACCTACTCAATGCAGGACACAGTGATGCAGGTAGCCAGACTGTTACTCCATACCCCTTTGTCTTATATAATTTCTTGTGGGGTATGTGGTCCTAAAAATCTTATATTATAAAAGGCTGCATAAGCTCTGTTTACCCGAAGATGTTCCAGCCTTAACCTTCAGGCATGGCAAATCATCTGCTTTCTTCATACCAAAGGGTCATCGGCATTCTCGGATATATTTTGTAAAGAAGTGGTTCCCCTACATAATAATATCCCGAGCATGCACGTGGGGATTTACAGTGTGGCCATTTGCATCTGCCTTTACCAAAGGCTCCTCAGCCTCCTCACAGCTGTAGATCTATCTTTCATGAACACTGTTAATTTCCTTCGATTAGTAAGATAGTTCTGCTACTGGGCTATCTTACGATTACCCCAAGGCTTTTGTCATGCTCTGCTGTGCTCTATCAAAGCAGTTTAGAATAGTGAAGCAGTTCATGCATCCCTTATTTTTATATGCATGTAGACTGGCACTATTTCCTAGCTGTCCTTTGAAGGAAAATTACTTATAATTTAGCTCTATATTTTTTGTTTACTTATAGTTTATACCACTGACTACTGTGACTACATTTCTGAGTATTCCTTATTTTGAGTACCTGTTTCTACATTTATAAATTCCTACAAAATGCATAATTCACTGGCTTTGTTAGCATTGCAGTCTTATGTTGTATACACAGAGAAATGTATGCAGATATATACAAGACAGATCAAATTCTGAATTATGTTTTTAACATTAGAAAGTGCAGCATTGCATATCTGACGAGCAGGATTAAAATGTTTAAATGCTTAACATTGCAAAAATATTCCTGTGTAAACTAGCTATATGTGTAAGCCAGTTACTTCACAGTCTCTGTAATGTAATGATGGTTTCCTGGATAGCAGGGATTTTCTGTAATATGTAATAATGAACATCTTTTAGAAATACAGCAGCAACATGTCCTGTATAGATGCTGAAAGTGCATTTTTATTTTAGCTATTTTGTTCAATATATAAACTGTTAATTTAATATATTAATTTTGAATGACCTCAGCTCTATTTTTTGAGCTGATCCTGCCACATCCTTTAGCAAGTTATTTTTAATGCAGTCCAGTGAAGCAACAGTGGAATTTAAAAAATAATGTGTTGCTCCTTCTTTATAAAATTAGCATTCTGAAAGTTTCATACAGACTTATTTTCTAAGAGGAGATATATTCCTTTGTTTTATTTTTATTTTTTTTCTTTCGCTTAAGGTTTATTTGTGTGTAGCAGTGGCATAATTTTGCTATCTGCGTTCAGTAGCTTAAATGGTTTAAGTAAATCTAATAACAAGTGTTTTTTTTTTGATGGATTGAATTTCTGTTCTGATGTATTAATACTATTTATCTATTTTGAATCTATTAATTGTGTTTGTCACAGGCTCTCATAATCACCAGCTAACTGTGGCCATGACTCTCATTTATTAAACACCTTCTTGCAATTAAATTATTATTACTGAGTGAAAATGTTTTTTTCATTGTTCATTTTTCTAATACTTTTGGGTTTCTAATACCATGACAGGAATGGACCCCATTCCTAAGCATGATTAAAGTTTATGAAATAAGTATTGTTTCAATCATTAAAAATTATTATTTGCAGCACCTACAATGTGCCCAGAACTGACTCCTCCTGCAATTCATACAGAGTTATACATATTGGTAAAATATTTAAATACTACTGTAAATTCTTCTTTTTATGAGACCCATTACTCCTACTGTTATTGGAACTGTCTGGGTATCTTCTTCCACATTGCCATTGTTTCTTCCTGCAAATTCTAATATTTCATGACTTTGTGTCTCTCTCTACGTAATACACTGCAATCACTGAGTGTATCAATTTTAATGATCAGTGCTACTTTTGTCTTATTTTCCTAGACTCCTATATCTGTTTTTCTCACATCTATTTTTTGAACCACTGTTAACGTGTGATCCCATGTGATATAAACTTCATCATGTTCTATAATGCTTTGTGGTTCACAATCCCATTGTGTCTCGGCTTTTTCATTATAATGTTTGCACAATCCCAAATGCAACAGTCTTGCCACATTATTATGCTTTTCAGTGTACAGGCCTTCTGCCATTAGTGTATCACACCATCAATAAAATGTGTGACTGTTTCCAATTCTGATTTACAAAAACTGCATCTGTCTGTTTCTCCAACATGTTCAATGGACGTTGCAAACCAATATGTAGATAGTCCACTGTCCTGGGCTACCAATATTAAACTGTAGTATTTTGGTTTAAATTCACCTCTCCTTAACCATTCCTGCATTAGATTCAGATTGACATGAAGATGCAATTCTGAATGATGTTTGTTAACATTAGAAAGTGCAATACTGCATATCAGATGAGGGGTTTTCTGTACTTGCAACTATACTTATGCATTTTCCAAACTGTGTGCCTTCTCATCGGATCCTTCACCTAATTTTCTTTTGTTTTTTGGAACATTCACTTGCTGCCTGATTTTTATCTACTTTTGGTTTGATTTCCGTTCCTGCTTCACACCAATATGCTTCTGCTAAACTAGCAGGGAAGTCATCTTAGAATAATTTGCCTCATGTTTCAAAACTTTCTCTGTGTTTGGATCTTGTGAGGTCAGCAGATATGTATGCAGTCTTACGATTGCAGATCTATATATGTAATCAACTCATAATCAAGTATGTTCCTTGTAGTTTCTGTTATGTTACTGAAATGTAATTATGTGAGTGAGATGTGCTCAAAAAGCTCTGTTAAGGATTCAGAAACAGTTCCACTGCCCGTTGTAAGAGCTGCTGTAAAAAGGGGCTTTTTTGTGATGTGGTATTTTGAATTTCTGAGACATTTTAACTACAGTGAATCTTCTTCTTCTTCTTTCGGCTTTTCCAGGTTAGGGGTCACCACAGCGGATCACCTTGAGTTGCCAGCCCGGCGCCCAACCTTCCACAGAAGGCACACACATGCACACACTCACACCTAGGGCCAATTTAGAGTGTCCAAACCACCTGCAGCATGTTTTTAGGATATGGGAGGAAACCGGAGCACCCGGAGGAAACCCACGCGACCACAGAGAGGACATGCAGACTCCGCACAGAAGGCACCCCAGCCGAGGATCGAACCATATTAACTACAGTGAATAAATGCCTCATTATTGTCTAATTTTTTCTGTCTCTAAATCTGTCAAGTGCAGTGAGTGGAGATCAGCACTTTGCTCTGGAAGTTAACTCTCTCAGCCCATTCATCTTGTTGGCACAGTCACCTCAACTCTTAATCCCTGTCCCTCATACTTACACACACACACGTTGAGATGTATGCTTGGATGTGTCCTGTCCTTTCCTTCATAACTCATGAACTGTTGCAGGGATAGAATAACACTTGAGAACCTCATTAAATCTTAAAAAAAAAACTTGCTACACTAACTTATCAGTTAATGCTGTGCATTAATTATGCTGTTTCTTGTGTCAATGTTATAGGATTTAAAGCCTTTTTACCACCCTTCTTTGTAATTCATTTATTTTTTAGTTTTAGTGTTCATTTTAATTTTCTCCCTGGTACCTAGACGTGGCTCAGAGGACTACTATCCACTGAGGAAGGTAGGATGTTGCAGAGTTTGAATCCTTTTAGTGCCTTTAAGCATGCTATTTATAGTACTCCCAGTGTCCAGTGTCCCCGACCTACATTGTCTTTCTTTTTTTTTGGTGCCACATTAACTTACACAGCTGAGCAATTATATGAATCACTCAGCTATACAAATAGGATAAAATGAAAATGAACGCTAAAACTGCAAAATAAATAAATTACAAAGAAGGCAGCTCTGATGGAGAGCATGTGGCTGATTAGATTATGCCTTTTCCCAAGAATGCCTCATTAGCATTTAGCTCATCTGCATAGACTGATCTAGTTCACAAGATCGACTTCTCAAAGCATCGAACCTCATATAGTTGAAACCATATGATCGACACTTTTGAAAGGTCGAAAAAATGAACAACAGAAAAAGTGTTTTAGGAGGGGAGCAAGCCACCACACCTCCTACTAATTATATATATAGCAACTACAAGATCACACTACAGTGGGGAAAGGGCAAATTCTCCTATCTGCATTGTACAATTTCAGTACCAACAGTTTGACTTTTTACAACATCGATCATATGGCCTTGAGTGTAAAAAGTTTGATGTTTTGAAAGTTGGTCTTTTAAAGCAGTCCTGCATAGACAGCCCACCATGGTGATTCAAATCTTTAGCACCATGGTAGGGCCATCTCTGAATTAGAAATGGTTTTCCTATACCTAACCTTTCTGAATAGTGTCCTATGTATTCATGATGAATAGAAATATGCATGTTTGGACTAAAACAAGCTTGTCAAATAAGCGAATAATATATATATATATATATATATATATATATATATATATATATATATATATATATATATATTATAATGTTGGTAAGATCTCTTTGTAGCTTATGAGCTGTTCAGTCAGTTCAGAAAATAAAGTATCGAAAATATATCTTTATGAAAAAAATATCATTTTCTAAGAAAGATTACACATAAGGAATATTAGTTGTGTATTACTTCTTAGTGTCATCAAACTGTCATGGATATATGTTTAAGTGAACAGTCCTTGTATATAACAATGCATAATGAGTATGTCCTCCTGTCCTTCTTAGTGTCCTATAGATATAATCTTAGTTCGTTAATTATGTCTCCTGTCCTTCTTAGTTTCCTATGGATATAATCTGCTTGTTGATTAGGTTCTTATAAACATAATCTCAGTTTGGTGAGTCTCTCTAAAATACAGCTCCTTCCAGCCCACACACCATCCTTGTTACCTTCCCTGGATCACTTTAACAATGTTAACATCCTTACTGCCAAAGGGTCATTAGTGCCAGACACACTGCACCAGCTAGCATTTCTGTGGCACCTATTGTACTGCCATCACCGTCTCTCTTTTAATATTTGTAGACAGTGCAGTTGCATAGTTGTTACTGTTGCAACCTCAAAGTGCTTGGTTTTTCAGTTTGGCTCTTGGCGAGAAAGCCTTCTCTGCAGAATCTGCCTATCCACTTTATCTAGTGTGTGTGTGTGTGTGTGTGTGTGTGTGTGTGTGTACCTCTGTGAGGATTTATAGGATGCTTCTACTATGAAAATGACCCCAGTATACTTTCATGCCTATAGCATGAAACATTGCTATCTTTCATTCCTAAGCACCCTAGTGATCCACAGAGCAACCATGACAGGCAACTTAGTAAGTCATACTAAACCTTATATAGTAGTGTCACACTTTTTCAATATTATTCTTACATGCATAGGTGCTAGAGTAATATTTTTTATTAGCATGCATTTTCAGGATTGAAGCTCTGAAACTCAAATGTCTGTCATTACTTAATAACTGCAGTTCTCAAGGATTTGCCAGAAAACCACAATTTTTATGGGAAGCAGACCAAAAGTATGAGTCAAAATCAGGGATAGTTGAGATGTATGGTCTGAATGAGTATGTTGGATAAAACTGCAAGCATTTTCAACCATGCCATAAAATTTTGCTATTATGAATATTTTGATTTGCTACTTTTCATATATCATTAGCTATACCAGCTATTGCTAATCACATACAGACCAGAAAACCACAAAATATTTTTCAATTTATATGCTGTCGAACTTTCTAATGAACACAACAGACTGCATTCATCAGTCATTCAGCATGAAAGTCCTGCTCTAAAATAAAAGGAAATGAACTCTAAGCTGAACTTGCATTCTTACTACTACTACTACTAGTGTATACAATTAGTATACATGTTATCTCACTCACAAGAAACAGTGCTAAGCACTGTTCTCTAATTTATACTGCTGAAGTTAGAAAGTTTACTAAGTTACTTTTATGCTAAATGTTGTATGGTTTACATTTTCACCATATAAAAACTGTTAACACTCTTGTACTCTGTATTAGCCCCGCTACGCTCGCCCTCGCTACGCTCTGGTTCGCTCCATGCCCCACCCTGCCCCCAAATCTCACCCGCCCCTAGAGGTGCTAAATTTATAGCCACAGTTGCCACTCCTCTAATTACTGAATCAATCAACAGTTGTAAGACCCACCCTAAATGCAACACCCTCCCTACCTCTCTTCTCTACCCTCATCTATTACCCTCCCACCTTCATTCTTAAACAATTGTTAGTTTCAAACCTCTTCAATGCTTCTACAAGCCTTAACCTCACCCTTTAATTCAAAGCCCTCCTACTACCTTATACCCTTGCTGATAATTACTTTTCTTCTCACAGCTTATGAACATCTACCCTAACAGGCCTGCACTACCCCAGATCTCAGACCGATACTCATTCTCCTTCACATAACTTTAATCACCCACTAACCCCCCTTCCAACTCCCATACTACAATAACACAACAGCTCATTTGAGCCAGTTATGTTAACTCTAGAACTAAACACTACTACAAACTGTTATTCAAACTTCACAAACTAATAATTCACAAACTAACCTCACAATGGACAGGGACATCCACCCCAACCCAGGACCAACCCCATTGGAAGCATCCGACCCAATACATAACACCTCTTCTAGCCTGCAAAACTTAAACATCTCCTGTACCTCTGTCCTCATCAGTCACCGAAACATTAGAAGCCTAAATAATAAAATCCACCACCTGCATGCAATCACGGCAGTACACTCCCCAGATGTACTATGTCGTACGGAAACCTGGCTTAAGCCATCCACCACTGACAATGAAGTTACTCCTCCAGGTTACAATATAATACGACTGGACAGAACCTCAAAGAAGGAAGGGGGTAGCTGCCTTATATAAAACTACACTTAATGTAACAATCTCCAACTCTCCACAAGCTCCTCAAACTGATAAAGCTGAAATGCTCATTACTGAACTACAAATTAACCGGCATAAATCTATAAACATAGGCTGCATCTATATCCCACCTAGTAACAACACTAATATCCTTGAAGACATTCTACAGTGGCTGTCCATAAACTTCCCACAAGAAACTGTTGTTCTAGGTGACTTTAATATAGACTGGAACACCTGCTCCTCTGACTTCCCTGCTACCCACATAAATCTGCATGGTTTCTTTCAAGACATAACCTCCACCACCAGAACTAGTAAGCCCATTAACAAAGAAAGTATTACTAGATTGGATTCTCATAAATAACCCTCCCCATAGGTATAAAGCAGGCATCCAACCTGAGAAAATAAGTGATCACTTCCTAACGTATGTACTCAGATAACAAACTGATATCTCTCAAATACTTAGCTTCAGAACTATTAAGAACAATAAGAGCTTCAATCCAACTAAATTCCAAATAGAACTTCAGTCATGTAACTGGAATAGACTAAAACTACTCCCACTAGATGAGGCAGTATCACACTTTAACTCCTCATTTCTTAAAATCCTTGATAATCATGCACCTATCTGGACCATCAGAACAAAGAAAAAAGTAACACCATGGCTGTCCAAAGAAATGAGATAAAAAATCATTAACAGAAATAAAGCCTGGACATCTTGTAAAAATATAAAACCCCAAAGGACCAACTTATAAATAAACAGCTAAGGAACAATGCTAAAAAGTCTATAATACCAGACAAAAAAGACTATTACTGTAATCTGCAACAGAAACATCAAAATCAACCACAAAAGTTTTGGTCCAGCTTAAACAATCTTCTCCATCCAGGAAATATTACTACCCCTTACCCCTGCGTCTCTCCTTCAGAAACCTTCAGAAAATATGGCCAACACCTTTAACACATTCTTTATGGAAACTGTACAATCCCTTGCCAGACAACTAGGCCCCAATAACCTAGACCCAAATAACCTCATAGCCAATACCCACCCCTCCTTTAACTTTCAACCTGTACCAACATCACTTATCCAATCATTAATCACGAAACAGAAACCCACCACCCTATCAGCTGATCTCCTCCCTGCTGAATATCTTCAAAAGGCTGCAGATGCAATAGCATATCCCATCTCAATATTAATTAACAGATCCAAATCTGAAGCATATATCCCCTCCATCTGGAAAACTTCCCACGTAATTCCTCTCCATAAAGGGGGTAACTCCACTGATCTATCAAATTATCAGCCCATTGCCATTCTGTCCCCTCTTGCTAAAATTATGGAAAAATGCATCCATAAGCAACTCCTGCATTACCTCAATCTGCGGAATCTCCTAGCTCCCACCCAGCATGGATTTAGACCCCACCATAGTACCATCTCAGCCCTTCTATCCTTCTCTCAGACAATAAATCAAATTCAAAATAATAACCTGCTCTCCCTTGCAGTCTTTCTGGACCTATCCAAGGCATTTGATATGGTAAAACCACCAACTACTCCTTGGCACACTAAAAACTCTTGCCATAGACAGCCTAGCAATATGCTGGTTTCAGTCCAATCTAAGTAGCAGACAACAAGCTGTGCTATGAAAAGATAGCCTTTCCTCCCTACTGCCAGTCACCCTTGGAGTTCCGCAAGGATCTATACTAGGACTTCTCCTATTTTCCATCTTCATTAATGATCTTCATACAGTCATCCCCAAAGCAACCTGCATTCAATATGCAGAAGACTCTACCCTAATCTGTTCCGCCACCTCCCCATTAGACCTGGAGACCTTATCCCAAAATACTTTCAACGTAGTAGAAAACTGGCTCATGGACAGGCATCTTCTATTGAATCCAAACAAAACAAAACTGGTACTCTTTACCCCCACCCGGAAAGTTACATTCCCATCATTTACCATAACATCTAATAATGGCACAATAATTTCCCCAGAAAGTAATACAAAACTATTAGGTGTAATTGTTGACAATAACCTTAAGTTTGACGCTCAACAATGACAAAACCATTAAAACAGTCAACAAGAAGCTAGGATCTCTATATAGGATTAAGACATTTCTAACTCCTACTGCTAGGACAGTGATTGCCCGAATACACTTACTTTCAACCCTTCTTTATGCCTCCCCAATCTATGCACACCTAAGTAAATCTGACCTCAATAAACTCAATAGCTGCTATAATAACATAGCCAGGTTTTGCATATAGAACCCACCACTGTCTTAACCTATGATCCCTAGGCTGACTAGAGTTTCCCTCTCAGATTCAGTATAACCAATTAATAATAGCCCACAAAGTCCTCTATCAGCCTGAAAGTACACCGATACACAAAAATATAATTACCCCATACAGTAACCTAAAAACACTCCTCTCTTCTGACAAAATGCTGGTACAAACTGTTAAATCTAAAAACTTAGCAGCTGAGTCATTATTTTGCAACTCTGTTGGTAAAATCTAGAACCGGCTCCCTGCTGAACTTAAAGCAATTCATTCTATAAACCAATTTAAAACATCTCTCAAAATATACCTAAAAAGTCACTGGCTGTGCCCCTGTACCAACTCTGACTAACCATCTCACCATTCACTTTATTGCTTGGCTATTTGTAGAAAAGTCTTATAAAGTCTGAAATATTGATTATCTCTCTCAAATGGGTTGTTCTACTGAACGATATGCTACCTTACTCAACCTTGTACCACTACAAGTGTTTATGTTCTAACAAGAAAATTGATATTGTAAAGTTTCTAAGTATGTATGTATTCCAAGTTTTTAAGTATGTATGTAATCCTATAATTCTGTAACTGATATCTATATGTAACTGTATAAAACTGCTACTATTAACTCTTCTGTATCTATCCACATATGGAGCTTTTCTCCCCAGGCCTCCGCTGAAAATGGACCTGTGTCCAGTCGGACTATCCCGGTTAACAAATGTAAAATGAATAAATGAATAAAATAAATTTGATGACAAATTAGAGGAAATAATCACTTATGCTGCAGTACTTAATCAAACAATATAGGCAAAATGAGAAATAAATTAACAGTCAAATGAGTCACTTTTAAGAAGCATGCAGTCTAAAAAAATCTCATGGTTGACACCTACATAGAAAAACTTAGTATCAAGGAAAAGTCATTGCTTGCCAACTCTTCATTAATATCAGCTGTAATTTCATTTAACAAGATGCAGTTTAATTTAAGTGGGTACATGGTCCTTAAATCTCATGCTCAAAACCTCAGGTGGTTTTTGTTCTGAATTACAGCAAACTGTTGAATGACTAAAAGCCATCGCTATAAATAAGACATAAGGTAAAAGCTCTGATCTTGATAAATTTTGTATAAGACAGTGAAATTATATTGTAGTGATTAGCATGCAGATGTTTAAATTTAACATGAAATAAATGCTGGGTTCTATGTTCAGCTGTGGATAAATACCAGACAATATAGCTTTAGAGACTAGGATTGACAGTGCCAGCATTCACAATCACTACATTTCTTCGTGACATTACAGCCAGTTTACTTATATTTACAAAACTTTTAAGGTGTTAGCTTCTCTGAGCCACATTTACATTTTAGCGCAGCTCTGTTCTCTGTATACAGTGCATCAGTATAGCATCTTCCTTGCTTTTACATAACTCACCAACCAGATAGTTAATAGAATATTGTTTTTTTCAAAGGTTCAGGCATCCTCCCTGATTTAGCTGTCCAGAATCAAAATAACAGAATACATTAATTTAAATTAATAAATGATATTAATTGATTACATTTTATCTCACAATTACACCAGGGTCAGTGTTAGATCACAACAATTGCTGGTATGCTGGTTAGAGCACAAAGCACCTTCATGGCTGGTTGGATTACAGCTCCCCCTCCACCCTTGGAGTGGTATGTCTAATTGAAGTGGGTCTTGATGATTGGTAGGCATGGGGGAAAATGACTCAAAAATGCAGAGTAAATCAATTCATATATTTTTTTATTTTTTAATGTATTAATTTTATGTACTGAAATTAATATATTGCACTTATTGTATTAAATACTAAATTTTTATTATTATAGAAACATAAATGAGAAGAAAGGTAAGTTTTCAAGACCACAGTGTTCCCTTTGTTAGTCACTGACAACTCCTGTTAAAAATGTTGGTCTTAAAAAGCAGATGGTAGTTTATGAGACTTAAAAATCCCATCCATGGTATCAAGGCCATCACAAACTCCGGGCTCTATGAAAAGAAAATAAAGAAATACCAGAAACAAAAATAAGCCTTTTATAGATGTAGTCTTAGAAATGGTGTGATGTAGTTCTGATATTTTAGTGTCACGTAACAAAGGTAAGCATTCATGTACAAACCAATATACAGCCGAAAGCAGCAAACACTGATGTTGTTTATTTTAAATTAACCTCTAGCTTTAAATTAAACAGTAATTTCTGGCACAACAAGGAAGGGTAGGGGAATATCTGTCTGCTATCCATGGTTAAATTCAGTTTGGTGTTGAGGGATGGCATGCGGTAGTGCTGTCTGCAGGGAGGACAGGGCCATTAAATATGCTCAATGGACATGTGAGAATACATCGTGGTAGCCCATTACACACACAGCCTCTTGCATGCTTTGGGCAGCACAATGGGGTTGGTGGATTTACTACAAAATCTGAACCACTGAGAATATGACAGCCACTCCAAGTTCTCCTGAGTCTTGCATCAGGGCATGAATGTGCCACATGCTCTTTTCTCTGGGAAACAAGGGGGTTCATTGGGTGACTGGGTGGGATGGGCTTGACTGTCAGTAAGGGGAATCAGGTAAAGAAAAAGCAACAAACTAAAGCAAAACTTGAATCACTAAAACCTCCTTTCCCTGTTGTAAAATTCACAACCCCCAACACTGTTGTAAAATAAAGTTAAAAGATGCATTGCTGCTTTGTGCCTTTTCCTTGCACTGCATGGTAATAAATCAGGCTCTCAATAGGGAGGAACAGCCTTGTAATGTTAGCATGAAACTGATATACACTGTGTGATTAGATTCAATGAAATCAATTAATGTTTAATATTTATTTTTAATCTGTTCATCCACAACTGCTTGCCAGCAGTCAGGTCAGTTCACTTCCCATAGGGAAATTTCTTTTAAAAGAGAACAACACCCAGACAACAATTGAGGCTTTTCTGCATTAAGACCTGTCTCCATGTTCCTTTTGGCAGCTGATATACATAGTGTAAATTTGGTACTTTCATGCAAACATTCTTCTACACATTTGCTAATTCTAGCTTAGCACATGCACTGATTGTTAAGAAATGCACATCTGGGCTTTACACAAAGTCCTACATTTTGACTTCCATCAGGCGAGGTACCAAGCATTCCATGGTAAACCAGACTGCCCTTCCTTCAGGTTAGGTAATCATCATTAACTGCATCACTCCAAATCCACTATCCATTTCCTCTAGCACTCTGGCTGCAGTTTGAATGGGTCATCTTAGTCAAAGTCAAGAATTCATCCCTTTATGCCACAGGCCTACATAAAAAAAAAAAAAAATCAGACATTCCTGCAATTAAAAATGAAAGTAGTTCAGACATTAAAACAGGAAGTAAATATACTGATTCTAGTACCAGATAAAGATAGGACTGATGACATTTTCAAACTGCATCCTTGGAAAACTAATGGAACATATCTGCTTCATAATAAGAAATAAAACCATTTGTCTTCTGTATCTCTTTGTTAAGGATAATTCTTCAAACCAAACCTCAATGACAACCAACTAAAGAAATAAGTAAAAAGATGGCAGACCAAGCTTTCCTTTAAAATTCCAGCTGGTTTATTGTTGTAAGTGCTTTCGTTCAACAAATGTACTGTGAACTTCTTCAGGCAACATATACCAGCTTCCCATTCATTAAATAACTGTAGTAATTAACAATTAACTAAAATGTATCAATTTTTAAAGTGAAATTCCACTTTTACAAAGAATAAAAAATGCATATGCATTTTAAACATTAAATATTAGTACAAAAAAGTATGCAATCTACAAAAAAAAAATAATATTCAAAATTTCAGAAATTCAAAAATATTAAACATTATAAAAGAAAACATTACAAAAGAATAAACTCTAAATAATGGTCAGCCACAACCTTAAGGAACACATTTTACTACATCCCAGTATAGCTATAACATATTAAAATTGTTAAATATCAGACTTCCATCTGTGGGTCCCAATAAATCGCCCCTACTATCTTTCTAGAGACTTAAGTTTCAATACACATTTAATGAACGATATTCATTTAATCCTAGGAAAACATAGGCATTCATTCTTAATTGCTACAGAAGCTCTTGCTGTTCTAACTTCAGTTCCCATGGGCCACTTCTAATGTTCCTGCCAACCTGTTCTATAATAGTGTATTGAAAAACATGTGTAGGATACTCCGGTATGTGTTTGGCTAGTGCTTTGGTGCTAGCTTGTCTAGTAATCTGATATTGATGTTCATAAATCCTCTGTTTCAATGCCCACTCGTCTGTCCTATGTAAAATCTGCTGCATTGTTGACACATAGCAAGATAAACTACCCCTGTTGTTTCACAATTGAATTTCCCCTTTATCTTATAGGTCTTATCATGAATATTGAAGTCAGTCCAAACCTTAATATACTTAAATAATGGCATCATCCACACTTTTTCATACCCCAACTCCCTGTCCTTGATGTTTCGTTCCTTTCAAGAATGCCTTTTAGATTACATCCCCTTCTAAATGTAATATGAGGCCTATACCCTAAGCCATTAAAAATGGTGTTATCCTCAACTATAAATGCCCCATTCTTAACTAAGATATCTCTTAAGTCAGTAGCATCCATAGAAAAAGGAGTTAGGAAACTAATATTGTAAGTAAAAACAACAGTGGTACTTGTTAACCAATTAGACTGTGGTTCATATTGGATTGCCTCGACATGTCCTTTCCAAAGGATTGGTTTAAAGTGTCCTATGTTCTTTTTTCTGTTAACTTTCAACATAAGTTGATCCAAAAGTTTTTCCAGGTAC
This sequence comes from Protopterus annectens, assembly GCF_019279795.1. Lineage (NCBI taxonomy): Eukaryota > Metazoa > Chordata > Ceratodontiformes > Protopteridae > Protopterus > Protopterus annectens. Next base: position 175,921,409 of record NC_056749.1, read on the forward strand.
CCCCTTCTAATAAACATGTTTTTTAATCAGTCGCATTCCTCATAAAAATCTGCATTAGAGGATACCATTTTATTTTATTTTGTGTCTGAAGAAGTTCCCAGTACGTTTGTTGAACGAAAGCGCTTACAACAATAAACCAGTTGGAATTTTAAAGGAATGCTTGGTCTGCCATCTTTTCACTTATTTCTTAAGGATAATTCTTCTTTTCTTACTTTTAAAATGAAAGTTCTTGCCTTAATCCCTGGTGTAGAGGGAAGGAATCCTGACTGTGGCCTGACTGTGGCCAGGGAGCTGCAGTTTGATTAGCAGCAGGGATAAAGGAGGAGCTGGACAAGATGGACAAGACAATGAAGTGGCTAGGCCTCTGTCTGTCTTTGGCAGTAGTCTTCTGAGGAGGCATGTGTAGGACTACATATGTCCACCTGTCCAAGGGGGGCATTTTAGGGTCTTTGACACTTCAGCCACTAAACAGTAAATGAAACCCCTGATGGCCACCTGCAGGACAGCTTCTCATGGCCAACTCACCCTTGTTGTGAGGTGAATAAATGGGTCAAATGCCTATGAGGTGGGGATGATGGTCAGAATGGGTCAAATGCCTATGAGGTGGGGATGATGGTCAGCAGGCAATAAATAGTTGATAAAAAAATAAAATGCCTGTACAAAATCAGTGTAAAGGCAGGATCCTGCACCAGAGATGAGATGGTTAAATCCCTGAATACTTTTTTTTCACTCAATTTTGATTGGTGGCTTTGCTAGCTGACAGCACAGACAGGGAGGACGTACATGGTCACAGGCAGAGAGGACATACATGGGCACAGATGAGAAGGATGTGCATGGCCATGGGCAGGGTGAACGTGCATGGCCATAGGCGGGGAAAATGCACATGGCCACAGGCAGGGAGGATGCACATGGTCATAGGCAGAGAGGAGGTACATGGCTACAGGTGGGGATGATGTGCATGGCCATAGGCAGGGAGGATGTACATGCCCACAGGCAGGGATGATCTGCATGGCCATAGGCAGGGAGAACATACGTGGACACAGGCAGGGAGGCTGCATGGAGAATGTACCTGGCCACAGGCAAGGAGGACATGCATGTCCATAGGCAGGGAGGATGCACATGTTCACAGGCAGGGAGTATGTACATGGCCACAGGCTGAGAGGACATGCATGACCACAAGCAGGGAGGATGTATGTAGCCACAGGTGGGGAGGATGTGCATGACCATAGGTAGGGAGGATGTACATGGTGACAGGGAGGGAGGATGTACTTGGCAACAGGCAAGGAGGAAGTGTATGGCCACAAGTGGGGAGGATGTGCATGGCCATAGATGGGGAGGACATATGTGGCCACAGGCAGGGAGGATGTACATGGCCTCAGGTGGGTGGAGTATTGCATAGCAGCAGGTGGGGAGGATGTGCATGACCATAAGCAGGGAGGATGTACATGAGCACAGGCAGGGAGGATGTAAATGGCCACAGGCAAGGAGGACATATATGGCCACAAGTGGGGAGGATGTGCATGGCCATAGGTAGGGAGGACATGCATGGCCACAGGCAGGCAGGATGGGGATAACCATGCTTATTCTAAGGGTACAGAAGAAGTATGCTGAGTAGAGACCTTGCTGAACCTTGTTGGAGCCATGACTTGTCATGGTGGGAGGAGTGATAAGGCTATGTATTGTAATTAGAGGCTCCCAGTACAATGTCTCACATTTCTGTATGAGGTTCCTTACATCCCAGGCATTTCAACTGTACATTGTAAGGTAGAGACTCCCTAAGAATCTAGGGGTGCTCTTGCTTCTAAAGTTTCACCAGAGACAGCCTCACAAAAGTAACAGGGGGATTCAAGCACAGTGTAGTCTCAGTAACTAGGAGAACACCAGGAGGGCTAACTAGGGACAGAGAGTGGAGAAGTCACTATAAACACATTGGCATTGTTGAGAACAGATGGGGGAGTACTGTAAAGATTTTCATATTGGTGGAATCTTTTAGAAAAAAAAATTCATCATTAACTTTACAAATGGCTGTGTCATAGCACCAAGGAAGAAAACCTCTCTGGCCACAGGTAAGGACAGTGATGACCTTTTACTTTATCATTGACCCATGGGAAGTACTTTGTTCTGTAAGGCAGATTATACATCAAGCCTTCTAAAATCATTAACTCTCTCTTTTTATCTCTTATTTTTGATGGCAATTTTGCTGGATATTTGTTGTGCATCTAAACCCTAGCAAGTAGTGATGCTGTCATATCCAACACATATCCTTTCTGCTACTAATATATATTTGTCCAGTTACATAGAGTTACATAAATGAGATTTTTTTCTATATCTGTTATGTCTTGCATTATACCAAGCAGAATGGACAGACAGTTCCTTTTGGATACATTCTAAGTTGGTTAAGTGGCTTGCTAACAATCAGAAAATAGTCAAATAGTGTCTTTAGGAATCAAACCCAGAACTTCTACAGGGTCTAGATCTAGCAGCACACAGACATGAATCTTTGCAGCAAACTGTCACTTACCAATTTATTAATTTCTGGCTCTGTATGCAAACTTCATTTATTCTTTTTCTAAACAGTTTGTTCTTTCCAATGACTCTTTTAATGAAAAGTCCAATGATGTTGCCAGAAACACCTAGCTGGCATGGTGGAATTATGTTTCAGCCTTGATAACTTTATAAGCCTGCCTGGCATAGTTTACCCATTTTAATTAATGAGACCTGCCTATCCACTTAAAATATTGTTCCAGCTGTTATGTGTTTTGCAAGTAAAACTGATATTCTGAATCTTGTGATGCTCCTTCAGAATTTTTACAAACGCTTTTTACTTCTGGCATCCCAGCCTAATGTCTTACTGTTGATTTGAACAATGTGACTAATTAGTAAATGCTCATCTAGTTCTTCTCTTATGTTACCCAAGGAACTGCAGAGCCAGTTCTGTTCAAATAATTAACTGGACATCAGTCATCTAAAATAGCTTCACCGCATAGCCTCACCAGTAGCTAAAAATCTGCAAGTGAAAGCTCTAACATTTCAAATACATGAAACTTATGTGAAGTACTTAATATGATTGCCTTATCAAAGTAACAAAACACTTTCACTCCAAGTAACCATCCCTAATATTTCCAATTTTTTGTGTAGAGCATAAACAAACAGAAATATGTACTGACAGCCACCAGCATCACATCAGATGCAGACTTGCTGTCAAAAAAGCACATTTATTCAACTGATAAAATGGGCGGCCACGGTGGTGCAGCGGTTAGCATTGCCACCTCACAGCAAGAGGTTCTCCGGTTCAGTCCTCAGCTGGGGTGCCTTCTGTGTGGAGTCTGCATGTCCTCCCTCTGGACAAGTAGGTTTCCTCCAGGTGCTCCGGTTTCCTCCCACATCCCAAAGACATGCTGTAGGTGGATTGGACACTCTAAATTGGCCCTAGGTGTGAGTGTGTTTGTGCCTTCTGTGGAAGGTTGGGTGCCAGGCTGGCAACTCGACACTGTAAAACTCCACTGCCAATCATGAGCTGACAGGTGATCCACTGTGGCGACCCCTAACCGGAAAAAGCTGAAAGAAGAAGAAGATTCATCTGATAAAATGTTTTACATCTCTGAATCAGTCTTCAAGTTTAATTATTTACTAAGCTACCTTCTGAACATCGGTGGTGAAGGTATCAAAATCGATCCCAGATATTAAATGACATTGAATGCAGTAGATAATTTGGAAACCTGTTTAAAGTCTGAGAACATTAGGTACTATCCTGAAACAGTGAAACCATATGTGTAGTTAGTGGGACAATACATTCACTCCTAAATGGTGGCATATCTGAATATTTCTCTTCTATGATATACATCAGTCTCATAGTTTGTGTAGTGTACTGGAGGGTAGAATATGCTGTAAGCTAAAACCCCACTGCTAAAAGACAAATGGTGCTATAGGGGGTGTCAACATTCTTTTTTTCTTTTGTCTCAGTTTAGTTTTCAAAATGAAAGAACTTGCAATGTTGGGACTTGCAGTTCTGATAAGTAACAAGGAAATGCAATGGTTATCCAGAGAAGTATGAGTAAATAGGTATTTTACTTCTGCCAGATCACTAGCATTTCTAATCAGGATGGTTATGATATCCTCCTTGAAAATTTTCTGATTCAGAGTTTGTGATGAGTCTTGTAATTCAAGGACTTGGTAATGGAAGGGTTGTCCCCTTTCACAAGTCTTTGTAGTAAGCTCTGTAAAATGCCTGCACAGAATGGCATGGCATTAAAGCAGGTTTTAAGCCATACATGAGAAGGTTGTGAGCTTCAAAATGATGACAGAGTATGTCCACTTTCAGTTCCCATTTTGGAGTGAATGTATTGTCCCACTAACTGCACACGTGGTTTCACTGTTTCAGGGTAGTAGCTAAAGTAGGTGACTGCACGCTATCTTATGATGTTAAAGCTCCATTAGTCTACTATCCAGCCATTTATCCATCCCTAGTAAATGGTTTCAGAAGTAATAAGTTGAGCAGGTTGTGAAGACTGGCAGAGAAGGGTGAAGGCTGCCAGCCTAGCCAGATAGAATTTTATATATAATTCTATAATTTGTAAATATAAATGTAAAATACAGGCTTGTTTCTTAAATGAAAAATAAAAACACTGTAAAATGTGAACTTCAAGATTGTAGCAACATTGCCATCTGCTGTAAGGAAAACTAAGCCAAGCATTTCAAATGTTCTTTGAAAATAAAATTATGTTTTAAGTTAGAATTTGGAGTTGATGAGTCTGGAGTAAGCATTCCGCCTATTGTTTTAAGGCTAAAGTTAATGACCAGAATTTACATGTGGAATGTCTTTTATTTCTCTAAGTGTAAAATAATGTAAATTCAGTTCTATGTGGCCTGGGAACCAGGAAAGTGTAAACAAATGATGTAATGTTTTATCAGAACTGCAGTTTCAATTTAAACACTGAGAAGCATAGATTAAGCATTTTTGTCTTGATATCCAACCCCTCAGCACTGCCTGCTGTCTTAAGTTCATAGATTAGTACTAAGCTAACTGCCCTTGCGAACCATTTTAAGCCTAGCCAATTATCTCTTGTGAGACTCAAACCCTGCACCTTGTGTTTGTAGGGCAAACACCTTAACCATTAGGCCACCCTCCCAACTCCCTAACTAAGTAAGTTATCTTAGAAGTGTGTTTTCTTGTAGAAATAGCTAGGACTATAAAGATTAGACTAAGTGTTTTTCTGTTATGTCAGAACTGTACTACTGATTTATTTTAAGTTTCTTTGTGATCTCTGAACTCTTGAATGGCATTGTGGTGTAGTAGTATTGTCTTGTGTTTTTAGTATTTATTATTAAATATTTTAAAAACCTTTTACCTGTGACTGGTTTGTGTAGAGATAAGTGAAGCTCTAGAGTGCATTGCATATTTATAGAGTTTATTGTACAAGGTCAATCTAATAAGCCTTGACTGATTAGTCACACTTACCAGTTGGATAATAATATTGCACAGTAATAATTGGACATCTGTTTTTGGGCCTTTGGGTAGCTGATAATTATTAGCTGGTGGTGGCAATAATTACTACCATATAGTCTGGGTAAAGGGGCACAGCTGGAAAATCTGTGTCAGCCTTTCTCACGAGGGCTTGTGAAGTTGTATAAATTCTTATCTCAAAGTGTGTGTGTGTGTGTGTGTGTGTGTGTGTGTGTGTGTGTGTGTGTGTGTGTCTGTGTGTGTCTGTCAGCTACTTGGGCAGGGACACAAAGCACTGATTGGACAGAGAGGGTACTGGAGGTTAGCTTGCCAGCTAGGCTGAGATTTGGACCCTGTAGCTGTGCCAGTGAGGGGTCTTATGGGGACCCGAGGAGCAAGGGAGCAACCAGCCCCAGACTGGCTGTGATCTATGTGTGCACTTAAGGGAAATTGTACTTTACTCTGTGTATTTGTTATCCTTTCCTCTTATATGAGACATCCTCTCTGGTGTTAGTGGTGAGGATTGAGGCTTCCTGGTTGCTGGGCCAGGGCACGGGCATCACATGTGGTGGCAGTGGTGGGATCCACTTCACATTTGTGGTTTGCAGTGGTGGGATCCACTTAACATTTGTGGTGGCGGTGGATATCCACATCACATATTAATTAGTTGGCAAATACTAAATGACTTGTAGTGGTGTGGGTAGAGTGAATCCTGTAGCTTATGTACAGTGATCTCTGAAGGCGTTTTGTACTCTAAATCAGCCACACAGTGAATACTTAGAGTTCAAATCACAATTGTTTTATTTCTTTTGTTAGCTTAGTTAGTCAAGGTGAGCAGGCAGCATGTTAGCAGAGGAGTATGGAAAGCTGACAAGGAGTCAGCTGGTGCAGATGTACCAGGCTAGGGGACTGGTGCATGAAAACCTGCTAAGGCAGACCTGATTGCAGCCTTGCTTACAGCTGCATCAGACAACAGCATCCAGGAGGACAATCAGACTGGCAATGGAGATACAGTATCCTCAGAGAATGAGCAGCTCAACCTTTCTGCACTGGACTTAAAAATCCAGCTAGAGTTAAAGAGACTTAAGTTGGAGGACAGGCATTTGGAGATAGAGACCAAGTATAAAGAGCTTCAGAGGAGGCATGAGAGGGAAATTCTGACTCTTCGCCAGAATCATGGAGGTAATAGGGAAGGGAGTAACTGGACCCACAGAAGCACAACAGGTCACTACATTTCTTCCACAATTTAAAGAGGGGGATAATTTTGATAGTTTCATTCATATGTTTGAGAGGGTATGCAAACAGTATAGTGTTGACCAAAGGCTCTGGGTACAGTTCCTGACCCCCTTACTCCATAGTAAAGTTGTAAATGCATTGGCTAAAATGTCTGACATTGCATGTTGTGATTATACTGCTGTAAAAAATGCCTTAGAATGTTTTAAGCTAACACTTGAAATGTATAGGAAAACGTTTTGTGAGCATAGGACACAAGGCAGATGAAAGTGTGTGTGAATATGTTGCTGAACTGAGCACTTATTGAGTGGATGTCAGGTCACCACTTTTGAAGGTCTGGCAGCCCTTTTGGTGAGGGAACAAGCCTTAGCACTTTGCCTGAGGACATGCGGATCTGGTTAGCTGATAGACAATGTGCTAATTCAGATGAGTTGGGGAAGAAGGGAGACCTATACCAAGCAAGCAGGGCAGCCCTGCACTGGAAGGGGGCCCGCAGTACTGCTCATGGGTCTAAAGGAACCCAACAGAATCTGCCAGTAGCAGGGGAAGCCACTAGTCCAGGTACAGGTCCAGGAGCTAGGGTTAAATGTTTTGAATGCAACCAGTGGGGCCATGTGGCATACAGGTGTCCAAGGAGGTAAGGTGGGGAACCAAAGGTGAGGGAGCCAGTAAGTGGGAAAGACAAAATTCCAAGTCTTGGGACAACAGGGGTACTAAACTACCATCCTGCAGGTGTTCTGAGAGGGAAGGATTTGGATGAGGCAGTCTAATAAGTATGCAGTTACATGCATTGAGGCTAGGAGACAAGCATGTGGGTCTGGTAGCCTGGGGGATACACAGACAGACTGCTTACTTGCAGCCAGGACTGGTGAGGTGGTTACTTCAGGAAGGGAGCTACGCTGTAGTGGTGAGACTGAAGGTGAGCCACAGCTGCTTGTGGGTAGTGATGGTCCCTTGGACAGAGTGACTGCAAAGGTACAGGTGAGTAGTAGTACCCAGGCTGACAGTGAGGCACCACTGTCAGACGATGCCAGACTTCCTGTAGAAGGGGAGCTGGGAAGGGTTATAAGGAGAGAGTAGAGACAAGCTCAGCTGTCAGACCCTACATTGCAAAGCCTGAGGCAGGAAGCTAGGGAGGCACCTGATTCTCAAGGGAAGGGGGAATATGTATACTGGGACAAAGGGCTACTATACAGAGAGTGGACCCCTGAGGGAGGACTAGAAGGTGAGAGAGTACAGCAGTTGGTAGTGCCTACAGCCTACCATCTGGAACTTCTTGCCATAGCCCATGATATTCCCCTTGCAGGTTATATGGGCATAAAACATACAAAGAGGCATATTATGCAGAACTTCTATTAGCCTGGAATTTCCAGAGATGTAACAGGATACTGCAAGACCTGTGAGCAGTGCCAAAAGGTAGGCAAGCTAGGAGACAAGGTGAGAGCTCCTTTGATACCTTTGCCTGTGATTGAGGAGCCATTTCAGAGGGTAGCTATGGATATTGTGGGTCCTCTGACCCAAGTTCCACAGGGAAAAAGTATATCCTAGTGGTTGTAGATTATGCTACACGATACCCTGAAGTGGTGGCTTTGTCCTCCATCGAGGCAGAGAACTTGGCAAATGCTTTGTTAGAGATTTTCAGCAGGGTAGGTTTCCCAAAAGAAATACTTACTGACCGAGATACCGATTTCCTGTCAGACCTGCTGGCTTGTCTGTGGAATTCCTGTGTGGTGAAGCACATGAAGACCACCTCCTAACATCCCCAGACTAATGGTTTTGTTGAGAGGTTAAACTCTACAATCAAGTCTATGCTACGGGCATTTGCAGATCAGTTTAAGAGGGAGTGGGACAAATATTTGCCCCATCTGTTGTTTGCTTACAGAGAGGTTCCCCAGAAATCCACAGGTTTATCACCCTTTGAGTTGCTGTATGGGCATAGGGTGAGGGGACCTTTAGATTTAATTTGAGATGAGTGGGAAGGTGAGTGTGAGTCTCACAAGGAGTCTGTTGTGGCATAAGTCCTAAACCTCAGAACAAGGCTCAGGGAACCCGTGGGCTTGGCCCAGGAGAACTTGGCAGATGCCCAACAGCAGAAAAAGGTGTGGTATGACAGGAATGCTCGAGATAGAGAGTATGCTGTGGGGCAGCAGGTAATGGTTCTCATTCCTGTCAGACACAGCAAGCTGCAAGCAGCTTGGGAGGGACCCTACAAGGTGGTAAGAAATGTAAGTGATGTTAACTACATGGTAGAAATGCTAGGCAGATGGCAGGGCAACAAATTGTACCATGTTAACATGATGAAACCTTACATGATAGGCAGAACCTTGTGCTGAGCATTTGCAGTGGATTGCAGGAGGAGTCTGAGGGAGATCTGGGGACTGATCTCCTCAGTGAGGCTCGGGCTGACATCTTGGTGGAAGGGGTAGCAATATCCCAGCAACTATCTCCTACCCAGGTTCGAGAAATCTGAGCAGTGTTGCAGGAATTTGGGGACATTTTCACTGGGAAACCAGGGTGCACATACCTGGTGCAGCACCAGGTGGATACAGAACTGCAAATGCCTATTATGCAGGCCCCTTATAGGGTGCCTGAGAGAGTCAAACAGACTCTGAGAGAGGAGATACAGGAGATGTTGGAACTAGGGTTGATTCAAGAGTCCAACAGTCCCTGGACCTCCCCAGTGGTGCTGGTGCCAAAGAAGGATAGCAGCACCAGGTTCTGTGTGGACTACAGGAAATTAAATGGTCAAACTGAGTCGGATACTTACCCCATGCCTAGGACATATGAGGCCCTAGAGTAGCTGGGTGGGGCTAAGTATCTTACAACCATTGATCTTGCCAAGGGTTACTGGCAGGTGCCCTTGACTCCCAGTGCTAGAGAGGTCCACCTTTGTGACTCCTTTTGGCTTGTATGAGTTCACAAAGATGCCCTTTGGGATGAAGAATGCCACAGCGACTTTCCAGAGGCTGGTAGATAATATCCTAGCAGAAGCCGGAGGGTTTGCCCTTGCTTACCTAGACGATATTGCCATCTACAGCCATTCCTGGCCAGAGCACCTTCAACATGTTAGGGAGGTGCTGGGCAAACTACAGAGGGCAGGGTTGACCATTAAGTCGAGCAAATGTCAGGTGTTTATGGCAGAGGTCTCCTACCTAGGACATAGAGTGGGGAGTGGTAAGATAAGACCAGAACCTGCCAAAGTGGAAGCCATTCAGGCATGGCCTGCACCTGTTACCAAAAAAGCAGGTGAGGGCATTCTTAGGGACAGCAGGGTACTACAGAAAGTTTGTCCCTAGTTATAGTACCATAGCTGCTCCCCTCACAAACCTAACAAGGAAGAACAGGCCAGATAAGGTAGTTTAGACCCCAGCATGTGAGCAGGCATTCCAGAAGCTTAAAGAAGCTTTGGGAGGACCACATGTGTTAGCCAGTCCAGATTACAGCAAATAATTTATTGCTCAAGTAGATGCTTTGAACCATGGGGTGGGGGCTGTACTTATCCAGATTTCTTCAGAGGGAGAAGAGCACCCAGTGGTTTATCTCAGTCAGAGGCCCCAACCTAGGGAGGAATGCTATGCAGCTGTAGAAAAGGAATGTCTAGCCATAGTGTGGGCACTGCAGAAACTTCACCCTTATCTGTATGGAAGAAAATTCACTGTTATGACAGATCACAACCCTCTAACATGGTTAAACAGAGCCAGTCAGCAAAATGACAAGTTGCTAAGATGGAGCCTGGGGTTGCAAGCATATGATATGTCAATGCAGCACTGCAGTGGGATTAGGAATGCCAATGCAGATGGGCTCTCAAGACAGGGAATGGGGTAAGGTATACTCAGATAAACCTAAACCTCTCAAGTGGCATTTATCAAGGGTCACTTGAAAAACTAGCTTGAGTTCTCCAGGGGGGGAAGATATGTGAAGACTGGTAGAGAAGGGTGAAGGCTGCCATCCTAGCCAGATAGAATTTTATAGATAATTCTATCATTTGTAAATATAAATGTAAAATACAGGCTTTTTTCTTAAATGAAAGAAAACACTGTAAAATATGAACTTCAAGATTGTAGCAACATTGCCATCTGCTGTAAGGAAAACTAAGCCAAGCATTTCATATGTTCTTTGAAATTAAAATTATGTTTTGTATGTCCTTTGAAGTTAGATTTTGGAGTCGATAAGTCTGGAGTAAGCATCCTGCCTATTGTTTTAAGGCTAAAGTTAATGATCGGAATTTACATGTGGAATGATTTTTATTGCTATAAGTGTAAAAGAATGTAAATGCAGTTCTGTGTGGCCTGGGAACCAGGAAAGTGCAAACAAATGATGTAATGTTTTATCAGAATTGCAGTTTCAATTTAAACAGTGAGAACCAGAGATTATTAAGCATTTTTGTCTTGATATCCAACCTCAGCACTGCCTGTTGTCTTAAGTAAGTTATCTTAGAAGAGTGTTTTCTTCTAGTAATAGCTAGGACTATAAAGATTAGACTAAGTGTTTTTTCTGTTATGTCAGAATTGTACTACTGATTTATTTTAAGTTCCTGTGTGATCTCTGAACTCTTGAATGGCACTGTGGTGTAGTAGTATTGTCTTGCGTTTTTAGTATTTATTATTAAATATTTTAAAAACCTTTTATCTGTGGCTGGTTTGTGTAGAGATAAGTGAAGCTCTAGAGTATATTGCATATTTATAGAGTTTATTGTACAAGGCCACTCTAATAAGCCATGACTGATTAGTCACACTTACCAATTGGATAATAATATTGCACAGTAATAATTGGACACCCTTTTAAGGGCCTTTGGGTAGCTGATAATTATTAGCTGGTGGTGGCAGTAATTACTACCTTATAGTCTGGGTAAAGGGGCACAGCTGGAGAATCTGTGTCAGCCTTTCAAAGGAGTGTCTGTGAAGTTGTATAAATACTTATCTCAAAGTGTGTGTGTGTCAGCTACTTGGGCAGGGACATGAAGCACAGGTTGGACAGAGAGGGTACTGGAGGTTAGTTTGCCAGCTAGGCTGAGATCTGGACCCTATAGCGGTGCCAGTGGGGAGTATTATGGGGACCTGGGGAGCAAGGGAGCAACCAGCCCCAGAATGACTGTGATCTCTGTGTGCACCTAAGGGAAATTGTACTTTACTGTGTGTACTCGTTATCCTTTCCTCTTATATAAGACGTCCTCTCTGGTGTTAGTGGTGAGGATTGAGGCTCCTTGATTTCTGGGCCAGGGCACGGGCGTCACACAGGTCAAAACAGATTGGCTTAATCTGCCTCAACTAACCCCTTTCAACTTTGAAGAATTGTGGCTCTGTGCCAAAATCCTCCTCACAACAGCACTGAGAGCTTAACAATGCTGTGCAGAGACCTCATTTTCTAAATTTTTGGAATAGCTGTTTATTTGGCCCCATTTCTCAGACCAGTTTGCCATGAATTATTCTGCCATAAGCATTATGCTGTAGATAACATTAAATCTAAGCATCCCCGGGATATGCAAAGTTCCGCGCTGTGACAAAGCTGTAAATCAAGGAGAAGAATCTTTAAAATTGTAGTCTGGAATTCTTTTTTGCCATGTTTTCAAATTAAAAAATTCCTAAGAGGACAAAAGAGGCATTCAACTGTAATTTGTCATAAACACATAAAAATGATAAGGATAGCTGTATAACCTGGAGAGATATAAATGAGCCTGTATGACTATCAAAAGTATTTTATCTTATTTAAGCTCAGCTTGCTTTGCCTGCAGGTTCTTTTATCTGGTTCACTACCTGAGGTCTGGCATGTATTGCCAGTGTTTGGACTTATTTGGCCCTGTGCCTAGAATTTCTCAGGAAGTTTTGTGTTCAGGCAGATGCCATAAAAAGGACAGCCATACCAAAATCATGTTATGATATCTGTCATTATACTGCTGTTGTTTATAAAGTAAGCAGACAGAGGGCTAATGAATTAGACCAACTGAGTGATACAGTATAATTTATTTCTATTTATTTTATTACTTAAGTGCTCACATCTATGCACTGTATACAAAATCATTAAAGGATAGTTGAGCCATAGAAAACAGCATAAAAACTGCTGTAAGTTAAAAATCAGTAAATATTTAAAATAATTTATGATAATTAAAAACTATATCTCCATTTAGATTTAAATAGACTCTCTAATAAAGGTCATTTTTATACACCTTATCGTAATTTTCAGGACTAAGTGATATTTATTCCTGTTACTGTTATTCTGTGCTCTTGTTTATTCAGTTGTTTCTGTTCCATTGAATATACAGCTGTATTCACTTGGCTAAAAGACTCCACTTTGTGTCTGTACTTAACATAGTCTTTGAACATTTCTGTTAAAGTATTATATTTTTGGACAAAGGATTTTGGCCCTAAATTTTCTCCTAGCTGAGTCTATAATTTCCATTTATGAGCAAAGAATTAACTCTAATGTCTTCCATTTCCTTTGTGCTCTAGTTTTTTATCCATGTTCTTCCAGAGACCACATGTTTAATACCCTGTCTCCCTGGAGCATGCTTTCTGAGATGTGTTCCAAGTGATCTCACAGAGAAAATATCTAAAGAGACTGTCTTACTGGATGCTTTTACTGATCGTGGTCTGCTGAAGAAAAGAGACTTTTTTACTGCTGACATTTATGCAGTGTTGTTCCATCTATATCTGATTTTTTTTCTGGCCACAGTAAACTGTAGCTTAGTGTTAGAAAAATATGTATTAATGTGTGTATTAGCAATATGCTTAGTGTATTTAGAGCTTGAAAAGGGTTAACACATTTATTCTATTTCATACTGCATAAATCTGTACAAACTGCAGTTGCTTTCTGACCTTGTACTGTTAGCTAAAATCTTGCTTGTGCCTTGGAAATTTACTGAGAAGCAGGTGATTTCTGCTTGCGTTAGGAAAATAATGAATAGAACAATACTACTTGTATGAAACTTAGACAAGATGTTCCGCTGTGCCATGAGAAAATACACAGCTGTAGAAGTTACAGATAATTAGTACAAAGCCTGCTTGAAAATTTGAACTGCAATCAGCATTTGCTTGTATCTGAATTAGAAAAGTACCTTGAAAAGTAACACTGTACAATAGACACTTGTAAACGGATTAATGGTTACCAAGGCCAGGTTGTTTTTCTCAAAAGTTTCTCACAAATCTAGTCATGTCAGCAGAAAATCTGAGTAACATCTGCTGTAGAACAATACTGAAAGTTGTGCTTGATTACGTCAGCTTAGAAGGCCATGTCTTGTAAAATAGTATAAGAATGAACATACTTCCTGTTAGTAGTTAGCAAATCCTTGTATTTGCATGTTTTTGTCTCCTTGCGGCAAGTAAATTAAAGTGCCTTAACTGAACCTTACATGTATTGGTCTTTGAAGTTTTTTCCTTTGACAGATTGGTCCTCCGGACCGGAGACCCTCACTTCGCCTCGGACCAGACAGGCCAGGTGGCTTGAAACCGTACGGGGAAGAAACCACATCGGTTCTTCTTATTTGAAAAGCCCTCCGACTAAATTGTCGTACAAAAGAGGCCAGCCACTTTCTGATCTGTGAAGGATGTGTTTACTCGAACCAGGTGATCAATCACGAAGGCTCAGGTAAGGTGAATCTACCTTCTTTTTCTGTTTTAGATCAGGGACTAGATTTGTATTTGTTCTGTTAAGACTTTTTTTTTTAAGTCAGGGACAGAAAGATTACTGTCTTGTCATAGATCAGGGAAACAGAGCAGGTAGGCAGTCATTCTGAAGAGACTATAAAAACATCCGTGGTACCACGTTAAAAATACGGAGTTACGTAACGATTAAAAGGGTAGAACAAAATGGGTAATAATTGTACAAAAAGGTCCCAAAATCCACCGTTAACTGAAGACGCGAAATACATGCAGTCACAGCGTGCTGATAATATTAAATACTACTCAAAATGGGTTAATAAGTATGAATTTGATGGTAAACTAGAGAAATCCTCACTTGTCAAACAGCTTAAAACCGATTCTAGAGGTCGGTTAAAAAAGCAACGTCAATTAGGCATTCCTCAGGCACATAGGTGGATTGAGGAAGTAAACCGAAGGGAACAAAAGAGTAATAATTCAAAAGCAATGTTTTTAGATAAGGAGGACAATAACGTAGTAATAGCGTCGGCCCCTCCGCCTCCTTTACCAGAATATGAGGCAAGTGAACAAGTTAGTCCACCCCTGCGATATCCTGCTATCATTGCAAGTAGAGACACTACAAAAGTGAAACCGTTTATTAGAGATCCCGTAGAGACCAGGTCTCGAACATGGGCAGGAAACTCAAAAAGGGACATTGAGTTATATCAAATGGGTAGGAATTCACAATTTATGAGTGAAGAAGAAATATGCCCACTTATAGAAGTGCCTAATCGTCAGGCAGGGCAAGAAGGTCAGGACCCAACTATTCTAGTGTATAGACCCTGGACTCCGGAAGACATCCGGAAAGCCACTGAGGGAATTCCCCATCCAAAAGTTAATTTTAGAAAGTTCTTAGAAGATTTGCAAGGAATGAGGTTGAGTTATAATTTAAATGGAGAAGAGGTAGAAAAAGTAGTCAGACAAATTGTGGGACCAGATTGGCACATGATTAGTGGCGACTGGAATCCCCATGATATTGCGTTCAGGCCCCTCCCACATAGCAGCTCAGAATTAGACAACAAAGTGAAAGATCTTACAGACCGAATCTCTGAGAAATGGAAGCCTAGGGCAGACTGGACTTGCATTAATCAATGCATCCAACAGGAAGGTGAAGCTATTGACCGATATTATGCCAGACTATTAGAATGTTTTAATAACCATTGTGGAATGCAGGTTCCTGAAGATCAGACACACGATTCCCCATACGAGCAGCAGTTAAAGAATGCATTTTTGAAAGGCAGTATTGCACCTATAAGCAGCTTTATTACAAAACACATGGTAGATCATCGTACAAGCAGGTTACAATCATTGCTTGAATATGCTAGGCATGCCGAAAGGCATTTTAATAGCAAAAAGAAAAAGAAAGCCCAAGTATTTTCTGTAGAAGATGGAGCAGAAGTATATGTAGTACAGTCCAGGAAAAAGTGCAAGAGAAATGCCCAGGGAAACAAACAAGCTGATCAACGATCAGAGGACTTTGAAGGGCGAAAGAAAAGGGGTGAATGTTTTAAATGCGGTAAGAAGGGACACTTGGCAAGGGATTGCAAGAAAAACAAGAAGGCAACCACGGAGGATAAGGAGGGTGAGGACTGACTATATGATAGTCAGGAATCACTAGAAGGGGATAGCAGAGAAAGGACAAATGAGTATGTGATAGAGGGAGTAGAGAATGTGACAGAAGAAATAGAGGAAGTGCAAGAAGTCACGGATAGTGAAGAAAATGAAATATTGGATTTGGCTTTATTGAGCTTAGAGCTCTATTTAGCAGACACAAAACCAGAAGTTACACTCCTGGTAGAAGGGAGGGAAGTCAGATTCTTGTGTGACTCAGGGCATCACGGACCCTGGTACATCCCTCCAAACTGCCAGAGAATTCAGAGTCACCTGATAACATATTAGTGAAAGCAGCTAATGGACAGCTGTATCGGGAGCCCCTCTCCCATAATATTGTGATAACTGATCCTGTTTCAGGATTGACCCAGAAAAGTAAAATTGTTGTATCTGCAAAATGCCCAGTAAACCTCTTGGGCAGAGACCTTATGCAGTTATTTGGTATAGCAGTAGTTCCGACTATGCAGGGTATGGAAGCACAGTGACAAATTGATACCTTTGCAGTGCAATCGGAGGGTGAAATGTTTTATTGGTACAGCCAGGACTTGGTTACAACTGGTCCAGGGGCAGTGACCGAAGAGTTGATGAACGTTGCCGTCAGCAAGTTCCCCTCCCTTGACATTGATAAACAGTATTTGTTGCACTGTACTCTGTATTATTGTAACACACCAGGACCTGATAGGGAATATGAGCAAGAATTGTTTAGAAATCGTGCAAACAGACTGGTATTACGTAATCTGTACTGGGACACAGAAGGGAACAGTGTAGCCAGCTGTTCATTGCCCCAGGAGTTCTTTGCACTGTATAAATCTAATCGATTACCACATGTTAGCTTAACTAAGGACAAGAATGTAAAATGGGTAGACTTAGGAGAAAAAGTCACAATATGGGAAAAACAGACAGAGTTAGAACTGTCAGAACAGGGAATACAAATGCAGAAGCTGAATTGGATAACTCAGACCCACCCAGCTGTACACTTGCAGTCTAGCAAGGACAGCTGATTGGCACTCCTATTGAAGGAGGAAGAGAATGCCTTACAGAATATACCAGAAAATCTCTGGTCAACAGGAAAATCACATGTAGGACTTATTCGTACAGCGGGACCAGTTACTATTACACCAAAGTCAGCATTTAGACCACAAAAGAGACAGTATCCCTTAAGAAAAGATGCAGAGGTAGGAATCAAACCTATTATAGCAGCTTTACTTAAGGAAGGGGTGCTGGTGGAATCTCCTGATTCACAATGTAACACACCCTTATTTCCTGTTAAGAAAGCGAATGGAGAGTGGCGTATGGTCCAAGATTTACAAGCTGTAAATGACGCAGTAATGCCAAGGGCACCTATGGTGCCAGACCCACACACCCTGTTGAATGATTTAAAACCTCAACAGAAATATTTTTCTGTGGTAGATATCAGCAATGCGTTCTTTTCGATACCGATACACCCTGACAGTCAGCATTGGTTTGCATTCACATTTCAGGGGAAAAGGTATACATATATGGGACTGCCACAGGGGTATTGTGAAAGTCCGACAATATTCTCACAAGAAATGGCAAGCAACTTGGCGGGATTTACCCCACCAAGAGGTAGTCAGATTTTGCTTTATGTTGACGATATCCTGCTGGCGTCCCCCACCCAGTAAGATTGTAAAGAAGATACCATAGTGCTATTACAATTTTTAGCCACTGAAGGACATAAAGTAAACAAAAATAAACTGCAGCTTTGGAAAAAACAAGTTAAATACCTAGGATATGTAATATCCAAGGAAGGTAGGACATTAGATGAGGACAGAAAAATAGCGATTTTGCAAGCACCAAAACCCTCTACCAAGAAGGAAATTATGTCCTTCCTGGGTACGACTAATTTTTGTCGGAGTTGGATTCCAAACTATGCCTTGGAATCTGCACCGTTAACTAACCTGATTTATAAAAAGCCTATGGCAGCACAGGATTTATTACAATGGACACCAGAAGCAGAATCTGCTTTCTGCAAACTGAAACAGTTAATAGCGTCCTCATTAGTTTTGGGATTACCAAACTATCATAAATGTTTTTTCCAAACTGTAGATTGTAAGCAAGGTTATATGACATCAGTGTTAACACAGCAGCATGAGGACAAGCAACGCCCTATTGCTTATTATTCATCACAACTGGACCCAGTGGCATGGTCTTTACCTCACTGTGTACAAGCAGTAGTTGCAGCTGCAATGGCAGTACAGGCTTCGGCCTCAGTAGTGTTGTTCCACCCTCTCACATTGAGAGTGCCTCATGCAGTTGCGATTATTTTACTACAAGAAAAGGTAGCATATCTTTCCCCTGCTAGGCATCTTTCCTGTATGACTATATTGTTGAGCCAACCTCATATGACAATTGAATGATGTACAACTTTGAACCCTTCTACCTTGCTCCCAACCCCTGCAGATGGCACACCACACAGCTGCCTACAGGTGATTGAGCAAAAGACACTGCCTAGAAAAGATCTTACGGATGTTCCCTTGGATGATGCTGAGGTGACATACTACGTGGACGGCTCATGCAAAAGGGGTCCTGCAGGACAGAACCTAGTAGGATATGCAGTGGTTTCTGACACAGACATTATAGAAGCGAAATCTTTACCACATAGTTTATCTGCACAGGCAGCAGAATTGATTGCCTTGACACGGGCATGTACCTTAGCAAAGGGTAAATGTGTGAACATTTTTACTGACAGACAGTATGCTTTTTCTACTGTACATGTTTTTGCGCAACAGTGGAAAAATCGAGGAATGATAACATCTACTGGAAAACCAATCAATCATGCACAGTTTATTTTAGATCTTTTAGGATCTATTCATTTACCTCAGAAAGTAGCTATTTGCAAATGCACAGCTCATACCAAGCAACAGGACAGGATTTCAAAAGGTAATGCGAGAGCTGATACAGCTGCAAAGCAGGCAGCTTCAGAAGTATTTCTTTTGAATGAGGAACTACAACCCTCTGAGATTTTAGACTTAGAAATGTTAAAGACAATGCAAACACTTACTATGCAAACTGAAAAACAAAGATGGGTAAAATGAGGAGCAATTCTGGAAAAGGGGCTGTACATCTCTAAAGAAGGAAAACCGATATTGCCATCTAATTTGTTTAGATATGCAGCTTTGTTGAGCCATGGGCAGTGCCATGTCTCAACAGGGGGATGGTACAGCTGGTGAACCAAGTGTTCATGACGTATGGATTTACAAACTACTCTAAAAAATTTTGTTCGTTATGCCACATCTGTAATAAACATCATGCACAAGGGGCGTTGAAGCCCAAGCAAGGGAGTTTCCCTACACCACCGTATCCGTTTCATACTATCTGTATGGATTTCATAGAGTTGAATAAATGTGAAAATAAGAAGTATTGTCTTGTCATTGTAGATATGTTTTCCAGATGGGTGGAATCCTTTCCGACTAAAAATCCAGACACTACGACTGTGGCCAAAGTGCTTGTTAAAGAAATCATCCCTAGATTCGGCATTCTGGAAAGGATCTACAGTGACAACGGCACACACTTCGTAAATCAGACCATACAGCAGTTGAGTAGACATTTTGGTATTTCTCTAAAAAATCATTGTGCGTATCATCCACAATCAGCAGGGCTAGTAGAGAGGCATAATGGGATTTTAAAGAGTAAGCTAAGAAAATGAATAACAGAAACGCAGAGAAACTGGGTGTACTGTCTGCCCCTGGCACTGTTGAGCATGAGAACTGTTCCGAATGCAAAAGGATTGACTCCTTTTGAAAAGCCCTTTGGAAGGGCTTACTATATACCTCAGTGGAAATCTCTCATGCCCGCAGACCAGGAAGCTGACAGTACATTAGCTGAGTATATGTGAAATTTGTTAAATTCCAAACATTTGTTGCAGTCAAATTCTGTTTCAGATAAAGAACGAACCAGACCGTCAGAAGTGGCAGTGCCCCCTGGAGAGTGGATCTGGCTGAAGAGAGTTAAGAAGAAGAATTGGGCGTCTCCGAAGTGGGAAGGTCCATATCAAGTGCTTTTGTCAACACCCACTGCAGTCAAAATTGCTGGAGCATGCCTCCTGGATCCACCTGATGCACTGTAAATTAGTTAAAAACTTTAAACTGGACAAAAATCTTGTTACATGCCAAGAGCAAAAATGATAGAGTCCAGAAGAAACAGGAATGCAGAACAACCCTTTCCTCAGAAGTATTGCATAATCATCCTGTTAACTGTATTAGTGACAATAATTTTTTGTTGTGGCCTTTTCTTTTCCCAGCCACACAGACTGAACTGAATAAACGTGAAGTGTTACTCATAAACTGACATCCAAACTTTAACACTTACCAGGCAATTAAATATGTGTATGCTGAGACTTTCAGTGTTTTGAATTGCTGGATTTGCACAGCTTTGCTGACAGCATACAGGGGATTATTAATGACTACAGTCCCCCTAGGGGTCAATGAGACCTGGGAGAACTTGAATTATGATACCTCAACCATTATAGCACAAGATAAAATAGCATTGCACTTGTTTGTTCCACAAAAGGGAACTGTGTGTTTTTATAAAAATGATACTGTTCAGGTGGGTTGGAGCAACTGCAATGTGACTGTTCCTTATAAATGTTACACTAACGGTAACAAAGTAGATCTTTATTGTAATACAAACTATGATTCATTTCTTGGATTTATGTACAAAACACTTGATGAAGTAAAACATAATTCTGTTCTTTATAAACAGCTGTCTACAATTGATAGAAAAATGTTTCATGCAGGGCGAGTATATATTCATAGCAAGGTTACTACTAAAGTAGAGGATTGTTATTTTGTGTGCGGCAGAAAGGCATACAAATGGTTACCTGAGAATTGGTCCAGCAGTTGTTTTTTGGGTTACCTGGTTCCAGCCATACGACACACTGCAGTTTTGCCTCATGGAAAAATTCAAAATGTCCGAGAAGTCGTCAAGAAACCTGTAAATCCAGTGGGACAAATTGATGCGCATTGGAAAGACCATCACTCTTTAGGCAAAGGACTGACACACATGGACTTGAGTGATAGCGTTATATCGTGGGCAGGCATATTACCAGCATATGGAGCAGTGAAATCGATCTGGGAGCTGAGAAAACTGTCAAAACTTCTCAAAGTAATGAGCAATGCAACTTTTTCTGCTCTCAAATTGGTGACTGATGAACTGAATGCTATGAGAACTGTAGTGCTCCAAAACCGCATGGCTCTTGACTTCACCCTAGCGGCGAGAGGTGGTACGTGCACTTTAATCCAAGAAGAATGCTGTTCGTATATTCCTGACCATAAACACGAGATAGACAATCATCTTGAGGTAATTCAGCAAGTGTCGGCCATGACCAAACCAGGCCCAAACCCACTGATGGACTTTTTCCAAAAATGGTTTGGGGGGTTTGGGTACCATCCTAATGAACATCCTGATTGCCATTTGTGTAGGTATGCTCCTACTGGGACTATGTGTTTGTTGTGGTATCCCCTGCATGAAAAGACTGATTAAAGACCTTATAGACATTTCAGTTTCTGAAACCTTATATCAAAGTACTGAATTTGAAGAACTGTTAAAAGACTAAAAATGCTTTCATAAGTTTAAACTGAATGACTATCTTAACTGCAAATCCTGAGTGGAAGAGGTTAGGAGAAGAAAACAAACTGTTTATGCTTATTTTGAAAGTAGAATAAAAGTATTAATAGGGGGGAAATGTTAGAAAAATATGTATTAATGTGTGTATTAGCAATATGCTTAGTGTATTTAGAGCTTGAAAAGGGTTAACACATTTATTCTATTTCATACTGCATAAATCTGTACAAACTGCAGTTGCTTTCTGACCTTGTACTGTTAGCTAAAATCTTGCTTGTGCCTTGGAAATTTACTGAGAAGCAGGTGATTTCTGCTTGCGTTAGGAAAATAATGAATAGAACAATACTACTTGTATGAAACTTAGACAAGAAGTTCCACTGTGCCATGAGAAAATACACAGCTGCAGAAGTTACAGATAATTAGTACAAAGCCTGCTTGAAAATTTGAACTGCAATCAGCATTTGCTTGTATCTGAATTAGAAAAGTACCTTGAAAAGTAACACTGTACAATAGACACTTGTAAACGGATTAATGGTCACCAAGGCCAGGTTGTTTTTCTCAAAAGTTTCTCACAAATCTAGTCATGTCAGCAGAAAATCTGAGTAACATCTGTTGTAGAACAATACTGAAAGTTGTGCTTGATTACATCAGCTTAGAAGGCCATGTCTTGTAAAATAGTATAAGAATGAACATACTTCCTGTTAGTAGTTAGACAAATCCTTGTATTTGCATGTTTTTGTCTCCTTGCAGCAAGTAAATTAAAGTGCCTTAACTGAACCTTACATGTATTGGTCTTTGAAGTTTTTTCCTTTGACACTTAGCCTATGCAGCCATCAGTGTGGAGCATTGTCTTCCTAGCTTGCCATCTATATTTTGACACTACTTTCTTTTGCAATGTCTTTTTTGTCCCATTTCCTTAAGATCAGACAAGTTCACCAGTACTCTATGTAAGGCAAAGTACAACTTTTGGCCTGCATTATGCCTTTCATGAGTTGGGGAATGAGTGCCTAGTTGGAAACCTTTTCTCTGCCTCTATATGCCATTATTAAGAGAAAGACCCATAAATCACAAAACCACATTTTGAGTCCTACACCGGAAGATTTTTAAATTGCTGCCTACATCACTAATCATAGCTTTACATATTCAAACGTCAACCAAGTTTTTATTTTTAAAGTAAAATAAAGATGGTAAAGGAGCAAACAAAGGCTATAAATACTCAAAAGCATATAAATTCCTTCCACACAAGTATCAAAGACAGGAACAGTCCAAACTGGAATAAATACTCAGTTTATTCGTGCACTGGTAGGCGCTTTCACCCTTTTGGGCTTCCTCAGACCATTAAAACTTGGAACACAAGAACAATTCTACTTTTATACTTCCATAGCATACCAATTAAACAACTGATTAATCCAACCTGTAGCTAATTCATTCAATTTCATTAAAGTGGTATTCTCACTAAAATAATCTCACACTAAAAGACTAAAAATATAGCCTACTGCTTACAAGTATATGATAATTTAAAAACATAAAATACATTAACTACATAGTTTAAAAATAATTATTCATAATAAATTTAACTAAAACCCAAATATACAATGGAACTGTGCTCTTTCAAGACATAGAGTAACACAAAAAATGCTCATAAAAATATGTTATATAATGAGGAATATATAATGCATGCAAACTACACACATCAATTTTCTTACTGAAAAATTATATGCATGTGTCATCAAAACATAAAGTAACACAAAAATGCTCATAAAAACATGTTCCATATTGAGGAATATATAATGTGTGCAAACAGACTACACACATTAATTCTCATGCTGAAAAATTATATGCATATGTCAGCACAGAGGCATTACTCTATCAATTACTTGGCTATAAGCCTACATGCTTCTACTAAAGGTTTCAGGGGTACCTTATTAGAATTTTAAAGATGCCTACAACAGGCATGATGTATCCAGAGCTGCTTTATAAATGGCAGCAACTTAACTTGGAGGTGAGTCTCTGTTATATGGCCCTATTAAATGAGTTTTTTCAACCTGAAGAGAAGCGTTTACAGGATGGACATTAAGTTTCAGCAACACTCTCTTTATTTGAAATATCCTGGTGCCTCTGTGGATAGTGCCATGGAGAGGGTTCTTGATAATGTTTTTGTGCATGAAAAACGACTTTTTGAACATAAAAAGAACAAGATACATATACATAGAGACAATGTCGATTTCAGGAATGGACATGTCTTTTCTTGGCAGAGGAATGAGCCGAGTAGGATGACTGGACAGTGGAGGGGTAATACATCTGTAAATAGGATGACCTTGCCGAATAATAGAGAGGCACTGAGTTTGAATGTGCCTGGAACTGTGGATAATGTACATAAAGTTAATGATGTTTCTAGTGAAGTTTTCAATGAAGAAAATGTAGTTAACAGTAATGCACACAATGTTTATAATGCTGATAATATTAATAATGTGACTGTAACAGCAAATGATATGAGTAATATGGATGGCTGTATACAGGGTGATGGCGATGGTGTATCAGGGAGTCAGAACGTTTATGCTGATAGTCCTAAGACCTCTGTAGTGAATGTGGAACCTGGATCTGTAGTTCACAGCAAGATTAGTACTGGTTTTAAGTCTATAGCCACTGGCTCTAAAGGACCATGCCCTTTCCCCAGTAGCGATCAACAGAGGGGAGGGAGGACCAGGTCCATGAGCATAGGGAGGCAAAAATGCAAAGTGTCAGGGGAGGAACACACAGGCCCCTCATTAAAGAAGATGTGGAAGTGTGTGAATCCACATTAATATGGAATTTATCTCAGAAGGTTTTGGATAAGGATGAGTTAGATCTCTTGGATAAAGGACTCTCCTTTATACCCTCGACTAAAAGTGACATAACAGATAATGTTATGGATGTTAAACTATTTAGTAGGAATATACAACTTAAGTTAGAGTTTAACAATATTGCCCCATTAGAGGGATTTAGATTTTGTAAACCCAGTATGTACAGTCCTAACCTCCACCCCCTATTGGATGCCTTTACTAAACTGGTTGAAGAGGATTTACACCAGATGGAAATTAATAGTTAGTCCATGAGAAGAAGGGGGAACCTATCTGTTAGACACAGGACTGCCTTGAATTGACTTAAATGTGATGATGCCATTAGAATCAGACCAGCCAATAAAGGCGGATTGATAGTGGTAATCACGTTGGATTATGACAATAGTATGGTATCTATGTTAAATGATGAGAAGTTCTATGGTATACTTTCTATGGGGTAAGTGGAGGTTTTGTTGTTCAAGTTATATGACATGCTAGATGACCTTTTGAAATGTAATGTGATTACACTTGAGTTGCATACATTTCTGAAGGTAGACTGTCCACTCATACCAGTCATACAGGGACTCCCCAAGGTTCATAAGGACCCCCACCATCCACCAGTGAGACCTGTAGTGGCTGGGTGGGGTTGGGTGACAGAACCCATGTCCTTGTACCTGGAGAAGTTCCTCAGACCAGTTGTGGACAAGATACCACATGTTCTAAGAGACACAAAACAGTTTCTTATTGAATTATATGAAGAAACAAGGTTACTGTCTGTAGATTGTGAGTGTTTGTGACCTTAGCTGTACAATCACTGTTTACCATAATTACAAATGAAGATGGTATTAGCTGTATATACTGTTCATTGGTAAGGTACACTGAACACAGTGGCAAGTTTATAGATCTTTTGTGTTCACTTTTAGAAGCTGTCCTTGAAAATAACATTTTTATGTTTAGTGAACAGGTCTACATTCAGTGAGATGGCGTAGCTATGGGCACGTCCTGTGCCAATAGCTATGCCAACTTGGTTATGGCCACTTGGGAGAGAGAGAAACTTTTTCCTTTAAACAGCTTCCAGAATTACGTTTGTTTTTACAAATGGTTTGTGGATGACATGTTTTTATTCTGGACAGGAGGAGAGGAACGGCTTGTAGAGTTCTTAGGATAGATAAATGGGCTCACTAATTATTTGAAGTTTACCATGGTCACTTCAAACATGGTCACTTCAAACATGGTCACTTTAGACATGGTCACTTCAGACATGGTCACTTCAAACACTTATATAGCATTCTTGGATGTTTTTGTGGAGAAGTTAGGGGATGGGACCCTGAATACTGGTGTTTATAGGAAGTCATGCCACCGGAATACACTTGCATAGGAGGAGTATGCACCCTAGGTATGTGTTTAAGAATGTGATCAAAGGTCAGGTTATGACAGCCTCTAGGCTCAACCCCACTGATAGGGGATTTCAGAATGAGTTGAAGGGATTGCAAGATAGGCTGTTGGCTAGATCCTATAATGTGGATGAAGTATATGAGGGTTTCGAAGGAGTTGAGGCATTGAGGGGTAGTAGTGCCCGCCCTTACTTTTCATCAAATGACCTGGGTATGAACCCAGTTAAGAAACGCCCATGTCCAGAAGTCAGGGTTCCCATATTCTATACACAGGATACCAATGAGATCAAAGACATCATTGTTAAGAACTGGGGTGTATTGACAGTGGATCCAACCATTAAGGAGTTGGTAGGTGACCATCCTACTTTCATGTATAAGAATAAGAACAGTTTAAAGAGACTTCTATGCTACTCGAGAGCTAGCAGTGGTCTTGGTGCCATTGATTTACAGTGTACCAATCGCTGTGGTAGATGCAATTTTTGTGATTACATCAATGACAGCGCAATGTTTATACATCCAGTCACGAAGCATGAGTTCAAATTTAGTGTTAGAGCAGATTGTTTGACAGAACATGTTGTCTATTTGGCAAGCTGTATAATGTGCTTTGCATATTACGTTGGGAAGACCAACAGAAAGTTAAGGGACAGGATAAGAGAACATGTGTATCAAATTCTTATAGTCTCAGATACCAGTGCACTTTCCAAACATGTCCAAGAGTATGGCCACCAGCATAGTCCCAGTAGTCGAGGAGGGGACCTTAGAAACTTCACTGAAAGATGTGAGCTTAAGTGGATTATTAGACTTAGGGCCAACAAAACCCCTGGCCTGAATGATAAGGTACCCCTGAAACCCTTATTAAAATCACGTAGGCTTATAGCCAAGTAATTGATAGAGTAATGCCTCTGTGCCGATACATGCATATCCTTTTTCAGCATGAGAATTAATGTGTGTAGTCTGTTTGCATGCATTATATATTCCTCATTATGGAACATGTATTTATGAACATTTTTGTGTTACTTTATGTTTTGATGACACATGCATATCATTTTTCAGTATGAAAATTGATGTGTGTAGTTTGTTTGCATGCATTATATATTCCTCATTATAGAACATATTTTTTATGAGCATTTTTTGTGTTAATCTATGTCTTGAAAGAGCACAGTTCCATTGTATGTTTGGGTTTTTGTTCAATTTATTATGAATAATTATTTTTAAACTATGTAGTTAATCTATTTTATATGTTTAAATGATCATATACTTGTAAGTAGTAGGCTATATTTTTAGTCTTTTAGTGTGAGATTCTTTTAGTGAGAATACCACTTTAATGAAATTGAATGAATTAGCTACAGGTTGGATTAATCAGTTGTTTAATTGGTATACTATGGAAGTATAAAAGTAGAATTGTTCTTGTTTTCCAAGTTTTAATGGTCTGAGGAAGCCCGAAGGGGTGAAAGCGCCTACCAGTGCACAAATAAACTGACTTTTTATTCCAGTTTGGACTGTTCCTGTCTTCGATACTTGTGTGGATGGATTTTATATGCTGTTGAATATTTGCAGCCTTTGTTTGCTCCTTTATCATCTTTATTTTACTTTAAAATTTTGCTGTTTTTTTTTTTTTTTTTTTTTTGGTAAGGAGCATTTACTCCCTGGTATCATCGTTTTGTATTTGATTAAGTTTTTATTTTTACTTAAGAACTAGATCCTAGTCATAGCAAACATAAATTGAAAGTATTCAGATGATATATGGTATCATATTACTTATTACCCACAGCCTTCTATGTTGTTTACCTATACAACAGACAAAAAATTAGTTAGATGAAAATCAAATTGCATGCATTGCCATTAGCATATCCATTAAAATAAGATTGTTTCTTAGTTTTCAAGTATTCAGAATGATATGATATAGGCTTGCAAGCAGAACAATTATTATGCTTACGTTTTCCATTTTCATCAGTTAACCTTCTTCTCTTTTATGAAGATAAAACTATTGAAACATATGAAAACAAATTATTAGAATATGTGAATGACATATTGAGAAATATGATCAGTGATCCTTTATGTAAACATATCGTCCAATATTTCTTAAGCATGTAACTTTAATTTTTAAAAAAAGTCATTTTGATGTTTGATATTCAAGATGGTCTGAAATAATGAACTAGAGAATGACTGCATATATTTAACGTCACCAGCATTCCATCAGCATTTACTTTATAGCATGCAATATATGCAGGATATCAGGACACTCAATGTACTGTAAAAACCCATTGACTCACTATAGACGGGAGTATACTTAAGATGATTTAATAAGGCCTAAGATCCCGACAAGTCCACTAGAACAAAAGGTATTAATTCTCTCCAGATACTGAGGCAGACTGTAACTGTAATTCAAAGAAGTTAAGAGGATGTAAAAATCCTCCAATTGGGAGGAAATTAGAGTAATCTGGGGTTAGACATAATTTTTGTCTGTGGATAAGGTGCATTTTTCCAGTGGATTTTCCTTACAACAGAAGACTCTAAATTTTGCCCTAAAACTGAGGAGTCCTAGTTTCTAGGAAAACT
Organism: Protopterus annectens; assembly: GCF_019279795.1. Lineage (NCBI taxonomy): Eukaryota > Metazoa > Chordata > Ceratodontiformes > Protopteridae > Protopterus > Protopterus annectens. The sequence goes on from NC_056749.1 coordinate 175,949,682, forward strand.
TCTGAATGCAAAATTGACTAAAGTTTGTCTTTTAAAGCATTTGTAACTTTGTTACATTTTGCTACTTGTGGGTCTTTTCGAAAAAGGGCCAGTGTTAGCTGGTGAATGGAAACTACATAGTATGTCTATTGTTTGTGGCTCAAACTACTATATATACTAGGAAAACTATGCCCACTTCTGCCTTCTGGAAGGAAAACTGAGCTGCTAAAGTTAGGTTTTTCCATGGGATCTGCAGCAGGAGCTTCTTTTCTGTTATGAATAAATTCTGTTGTGTGCAACTGAATTGAGCCAGAAAGCCTTCAAAGAAATTAAAATGACATTGACACAAACTGTGTTCCTGCAATTTAGTTTAGATAGCTCACAGTTTTTATGTTCACTTATGTCCGAAATGAAAAAAAAAAACTTTTGTGTTGGTTACTTTCCCTTCACTAAAAGTGAATGTTTGATTTAAAAATTGAACACTGAGGCTGTTTGGTTGCCTGTGTTAATCAAAGAGGCCTCAAGATGTCACAGTATATTTTAAACTTTGATACAAGGTAGAAATGTCTAACATATTAAACCTATGCACATATATAATGTTTCCCACTCTCAAAGGTTAATGTTTCATATTCTATTTATAAGGTAAATTTTATACATAAAAATGTGGATCTCAGCCATTTTGTTGCTAGACATCTCATGGAAATTCTCATGATCAAGTTTGTCTCCTCGAGGGTCCCGCATGTTGAATCATCCACATTGTGTTGGCCTTATTTTGGTGAACGCTATCATGGATTAAGAGAATGCTTTCCTGATATAAGGATCAGTGATGCATGCATAAATATAATAGTGGAGTTGCAAAGTTAGCATACATAAACAACAGTGTGGGAATTCTGCATCAGGGCTTGTCCCATTTCAACATTGCTTACTATTGATATTTTGACTGTGTAATTGATTAGTTGCAACAAGTAGAGGTAAAACCTTTCTTCATTCTAGGATTTTAGATGTTTTAATAACAGCATATTCAATAAATGCACTTCAAATGCAGTTAATTAACAATTTTCAGTTACTAGAACTGCCTTCATATCTAGCTGGTAATCTAATTAATCTTCCAAACATAGAATATTTGGGAATCTGTGGATTGCAAATTGGTTCCATGCAGATTATCGAGAATGAGCAAGTTGGGCAGTATCTGCCTAAATGCAGCTGGTTGAAGTTGTTTCATTCCAAACTGAAGCCAAGATATTTAGCCTTTAAGGGACTAATTTTTATCTAAGATTGCTGCGTGCTTCACTGGGGAATTTCTAGTTTTCTCATGGTTGTTTAATACAGACAAACCTACACTTCTGACACAGAAGTACTAAAATCTGTTTCAAGAAATTACAGTATCTTCTGGAATCCAATAAATGTATTCTTCTGCTCACTTACTACTATGTCTGGAAATGTTTGAGACTACCATACTGCTACAGGATCGTGCACACATTCACTGTTTTCAGTGGCTTTCTTACACTCAAGTGGAGTTTGTGTGAGTGGCTTTAGTGCATTTTTTGTGTTTTTATTGTTGTTCATCAAAGCCACTTTGACTTGTTTTGTGTGAACCAGGTATTCATTTAAGTGGCTATTCAGTTATTATCACTGTTTTACAGCCATAGAGTTGGTATATATAAAGGGGTGGCACCCCACATGTGTGAGGGGTCAATAGGCTTGCACACCTTAAAAAATATATACTTGTTGTGTTCTTTAGCATTTCAAGTTACTATTGTGGAATTAAAAAAAGTAATGAAATGTAACTCATTCTAGAATGAGTCAACTGAATGTAAGTAAACTGCTTTCAACATAATCACTGTTTGATACATATTCATTTTTAATGAATGTTCATAGGTGTGTACTAGGCAAGTAGCCGTGGAGCCTATGTAACCCTAACCAATAAGATTCCCTAGTATCATGTCGACTGACATTAGTTCCCATTACCCCTATTGAGCGGGGCAGCTGAGCTGATCCCCAAGATGAATTTTCTAGTTCCCATCCACTCGTCAAGATTTCTCTTGAAGAGGGACAATGAGGTGCTCAGCTTGACGCATATGGGGAGTCTGTTCTAGAGCATGGGCAGTCTCTGGGTGAGGAACCTATCACTCCAGCATGTTCTGTTCATTGTGGTGACAAGGTTGGGATCCCTGGAGCATGTGGCATGGCAGGATTGTTTTTTTTTAGATGCAGCATATCTAACAGCTCTGGGTCAGGCATGGTTTCGTAGGTTAATCGGAGATTGCCTCTAAGGAGCCGGTATGAGACTGAGTATAGCTGGAGTTTTTTGAGTCTGTCAGTATAGGGCATGTGTTTAAGGCTGAGAATCCTCTTAGTGAGATATTTTTGTGGCCTTTCCAGTTGTTGCATGTGTCTGGTGAGGTACATGCCAAATGGGGCATTGGATTCTATAATAGGTCTAATGAGCGACGAGTAGATAGTGACGATTTATTTATTTATTTATTTATTTATATTTGTTGACCGGGAGTGTCCGACTGGACGTAGGTCCATTTTCAGCGGAGGCCCGGGGAGAAAAGCTCCACAGTTAAAATAAACAGACAGTAGTTACATTGGATTACATAGCGATTAACAATTTACATAGCAATTACTTACAACATACTTACAGATGAAGAACATAGTACATCAGTAGACAACTAGAATCTTTATCTGTGAAGTACATAACAGACATTAACAAATGTTACAAGAAGAAGTTCCTGCTGTATAATAAGTACTGGCTTATGAGCATCTGAGCTTGCTATAATCAAGGTAGTTAGTGGAGTGGAAAGAAAGGTAGTTGTTGGATGGGCTGGGTGATATTAGAGTGGGAGTTGCAAGGGCATAGCCAGCATGTTTTTAGGTGCGCTTTTAGTAAAGTTTTAAAGTGGGTGCATGATGGTATGGAGGTAATTGTGGGTGGGGTGGAGTTCCATAATTTGGCTATGGTGCAAGGGAATAGTGCTTCACCAGCAGAGTTATTGGCTTTAGTGATCTGCAAGTGATTTTTGTTGCTGGATCTTAGTGGTCTGGTGGTGCGATAGGGTTGGAGTAGATTCTGGAGGGATGGGACATTTAGTGGATGGTTTACTAGTTTGTGGGCGAGTGAGAGTTGATACCATTGAAGGAGGTGAGGGAGTTCAAGCCAGCCCAGTTCAGCAAGTGAGAGACAGTGGTGACTACGGTAGGATGCCCCTGTGGCGAATTTGGCAATTTTGTTGTAGCAGGTCTCTAACTTGTTTAGATCGCATTGCCTTAGGTTGGTATATATTGGAGAGGCATAAAGTAGGGTGGAGATAAGGTGGGAATTTGCTATTGAAATCTTTGCTGCTTTGGTGAGATGCTTATTTCTGTATAACGCTCCTAGCTTTTGTGGACTTTTTTTATGGTCATTGATATGTGAATGTCAAATTTGAGTTTATTGTCTATTTCCACTCCTAGCAATTTGGTGTGTTCAGTTGGGTATATAGTGGTGTTGTCTTTTGCTGTGATGTTAAAGTGAGAGCTGTTTTGAGTATGTTTGGTGGGTTGGAAGATGAGTAGTTTAGTTTTGTTTGGGTTGAGTATTAATTGGGCATCAGATAACCAAGTTTCAACAGAGGAAAAGGCTTCCTGTGTGACTTTTTGCAGTTTGGGTAGGGACTGGGCTGAGCAGATGATGGTTGAGTCATCTGTGTATTGTATGAGTGTGCCATGTGTGGTGGCAGAGGCTAGATTATTTGTGAAAATAGAGAAGAGTAGGGGTCCAAGGATGGATCCTTGGGGAACCCCTATGGAGACAGGTAGTTGGGGAGATATGTCATTCAGCCATACAACGGATTGTTGGCGGTCAGACAGGTAACTCTGAAACCAGTTGGTGACTGATTGTGAGAAGGATAGGTTATTGAGGACAGAGATAAGTTGTTTGTGTGGGACCATGTCAAATGCTTTAGATAGGTCTAGGAAAGTAGCAGAGAAGAGATAGCCATTGTTTTTATGCTGAAGGATAGTGTTAGTAAAGGAGAGTAAGGCAGTGGTGGTGCTATGGTTTGGTTGGAAACAATGCTGAGTATTGGAAAGGAAGTTGTTAGTAAGGAGGTAGTCTGAGACCTGAGAGTGTATGCATCTCTCTAGTATTTTGGAGAGTGGAGAGAGAATAGCTATGGGGTGGTAATTGGTTAGTTCTGTGGTGGGTCCGCCTTTGTGGAGGGGAATTATATGTGATACTTTCCACAGTGTGGGAACATAACTTTCTGACAGAGATCAGTTAATCAAGATGGATACTGGGTAGGCCAGAGCATCATCTGCGATTTGTAGGTATTCACTTGGGAGGTTGTCTGCTGCTAATTTGGTGGGTTTAAGTTTAGTTAAGAATTTTTTTATGTTGGAGGTAGGTACAGGAGAAAAAGAGAAGGCAGTGGGAAGATTAGTAGTTGAAGGTGTGGGTTGGAGGGGAGGGTGGTTGTGTTGTTTAGCTAGTGATAGTATGGTTTGTGTGAAGTGTGTGTTGAATGAGTTAGCAATATCAAACTAGAAACCTTCATCCTAGGAGATGTAAATATTGACTGGGGAAAAATCAGTAACCCCAATCCTACATTAACAATTAACCTATTCACCTTTACTCAACTTACCACCTCCATTACTAGACCTAACAAAACACACCCCCCTGGCTCTATACTCGACTGGATCCTAGTAACTCATCCCAACAAAACTATAACTTCAGGAGTCATTCCTGACTCTCTAGGAGACCACCTCCCTGCCTTCACCAGTCGAGCTACTCCCTCTTCCTCTCACTTCCATCAATATATTTCTACTCGCAACCTTACTAACTTTAACCCCACTACTTTCATTGATTCTCTCAAACTAACCAACTGGAACCCCCTAAAAATTCGACCACTAGACACAGCCATTGACTACTTTAACTCAACATTCCTAACAATCCTTAACTTCCTAGCCCCAATAAGAAATAAACGAGTCAAAACTAAAACCTCTCACTGGCTCACCAAAGATACAAAAAACACCATGCTACAAAGAGATAAAAGTTGGAAAACTTACCTCCGTAACAATCAACCTGAGACTTTATTAAAATATAAACAGTTGAGAAACCTAGCCAAAAAACATGTCATTAGGGATAAAAAATCATACTACCTAAAACTACAAGAAAATCTTGTTAAAAATCCTAAGCAGTTCTGGAACTCTATTAATTCCCTCTTGAGGCCTGGAACAAAAACCAATCCCTGTCCTGACACTAGCAAATCCAACTCAGAAATTGCCGCACTATTCAACTCCTTCTTTACCTCTTCAATAGCTGAGCTCACTAAGACCTTCACCAACAATAATCCCTCTCCCCTCCCTGCCCAATCCTCCCCTCTCTCCCCTCCCTACCCTAATTTTAAACTTAAACCTGTCTCTACCAACCTAATAAAAGAACTCCTCGCTTACATCTCCTTCATCTTCCTCTCTTAAAACCTGGTTGCCTCATGGTTTTGGCATCTTTTCAGGCTTGTTGGCTGTTGGTGAAGCACCCACCAAGAGGAGAAAATGCTGAGAGAAGAAAGGAGCCACTTTTGAGACTTTAAGTATTTTTCCTCTGTTTATTTGCTAAGTTTTTCTGCATAGCCACCTATTTTGAGCATTTTCTGGCTTGTTAAATTTGATTTCTGCATTAGTAACTGTATTTAGAGCACAACCTAGAGCTGTTTACTGAATTTCCTGTTTGCACTTATTTTTAAAATCGTTTTTTTCTCAAAACTTGCATTTTATCTGTCTTTGGCCTAGCACTCTTGTGTGGGGTCATTTACTGCACTGTTATAACTTGTTGATACTTGTTAACCTCTGCTATCTCTGAAAAACAAAAAAACAAAAAAATCTTGCTTTTTTCCCACTTTTCTGAGATTTAAAAAAGTTCAGTTACAGGCTTGCTGTTCTTGAACTGTTTGTAAGTTTCTGTGAGGCCATTTTTTGCTTGGGCTAAAGGAAAGTCTCTCTGTTGATCAGTGGCAGTGAAAAACATTGAGCAGCCTGCCTGCCCCTGTGGGAATGGTTACTGACTTGAAACTGTAGTTTTATTGGCCATTCTGGGTCAATTCCAAAACTCCTTCATCTTCCTCTCTTAAAACCCTCTTTTGCGCGGTTTTGCACATTTTTGAGCATAGCGCAACAGCGGGCAGCGCCGCCTAATTGGGTTTAAACTATTCCTGGCTCCACAAAGTCTGCTCTTCACTTTTTCCCTTAGAACTGCTATATCTCTCAATTTAAACACCATATTCTCATTCTAAGGCCCTTCACTGGTCCAATTAAGTAATCCTACAAGTTAGCACTATTAAACCATAAGCACTACTTACTCTTATACTCTCTACGATTACCCTGTCCTCTATTGGTCCATCTTAAATTCAGTTTCCCTATTACTCTAGCATGTCCAAAGGTCAGTCAATGGTTTCCTCTCCAGTCCAGCTGGTGAATCTGGGAATTTTGAGGCAATGTTACAACTGTCTCATGTACACGGACAACCCTCTCCTCCTCCAAACAGGTTCAAATATATGTGAGAGATGCAACTATTTAGCCAAACTGGAGGCTGAGCTCTCTCATCTCAAAACTGGTGTAACCAGTCAGGAGGAGAAGGTAACTTCACACAACACAATTCCAGTATCACATAGTCCCACCAAACACATAAATATACAAAAACATACACGGAGGCTCTAAATAAAAATCTACCTAAGCAACAGAGACCTCCAAAGCAGACATCCAAGCAAACACTACCTCAAAACAAAACACACACAACACATAACCCACAAAGTCAGTGTGCCAAGCAGCCACAGCCCTTAAGGCTGAATAACACACCTGATACTCTTGTTATAGGTGACTCTATTGTCAGACACACTGACGTCCCGCTCACCAGGCTGAATAAAGAGAAGGTCACAGTGAGCTGCCTGTCAGGTGCTAGGATCCGACACATAACGCAAGCACTCAGGTCACTCCAAAGCAAATACAAATATCACTCAGTCATTGTACATGCTGGTGTGAATGACCTGAGACGTACCTCCCTGGACTACATAAAAAGAGACATAGAGGAGCTCTCTGATCATGTAGCCCAGGCTGGTATGACCCTGACCTTGAGCAGCATCTTACCCTCACCTAGAATGATGCCACAGTACAAAGACAAAATGATCGATTTTAACAATTGGCTAAAATTTTGGTGTCATTCAAAGGGGATCCAGTGTCTGTCAGCCTGGGATGACATGCTCGACAAGCCACGTTGCTTCGCTAGGGATGGCTTGCACCTGTCACCACTGGGCTTTCGGATATTGGCAAAGGCTCTTGCCACCCCATAGTGCCTTTTTAGGCAAGGCTCAAAAGTCAAACCCACCCCCATAGACAGCACAAGGAACAAGAAACTAAGGGTAATGCTGCTAAACGCCAGAAGTCTTAACTTCAAGATGCACGCACTTGAAGCTCTCCTCAGTATGGAGAACATCGATATCTGTGCAGTGACAGAAACCTGGTTCAAGGCTCCAGAGAGCACCCCAGCACTACCAGGCTATACCTCATATCATGCTTTTCGTCCCCAAAACCCGGACCGAACCACAAAAGGAGGGGGAGTTTCCATATTTATCAAGGATATCCACACCTCCAGGTTAGTGGCATTGCACAAAGTATCAGAGACCATCCATGTGCAACTAACAGTGGGCAAGACTGCTTTTCAGTTTATAGCATCCTACAGACCATCCTCTCAAAGTCAGGAATCCCATTCGGCTTTCCTGAAAACATTGGAGAACATGAAGATCTCTCTGAACACCATTATATTGGGTGACTTCAACTACCCAAACATTGACTGGAAGCACTACTCAAGCCCCAGCACCTTAGCCCAAAGATTCCTGGAAATTATAAACTCAAATGCTATGGAACAACTAGTCACCACTCCCACAAGAGGGGACAACATACTAGACCTAATCATTACCAACATGGGGACTCTATGCTCCACACCAGAAGTATATCCCTCATTGGTAAGATCAGACCATAAATTAATTTCACTGGATGTCCACATCCCGACCCCACCCCAGACCAGAAATCCACAGTGAAAAACTCCTGAATAGTGAACTTCTCACTTCACAAAACTGAAGTGGAATCCTTCAAGGCCCCAGGGCCAGTGGAAACTACAGCCCAAACTGCAGAATCCTATATAAATGCATTCTACGGACATCTCCAGGAATGCATGGATCATGCTATCCCAAACAAAACCAAGACCCAATCATCCAAAGGCAGGCGTCCAGTCTGGTGGACCCCTGCCATAAATAAACTGTACAACAGAAGGAGGAAGCTACTACATGATAGAGCAAAATCCCTAATAGGGAAGGCATCTCTGATCAGTACTAGCAAAAAATTATGATTCCTCATAAAATCCTCCAAGGCCAGCTTCGAGAGAAAAATTGCACAGGACACCAAAGACAATCATAAGTCTTTTTTCAGTTATGTTAGAAACCTGGGATGCAACTCCCAGACTTGTTCTGAGTTGATTCTAAATGACAAAAAATGTACTGAACCCACAGACATCGCCAATATCCTGGCAGACAGGTTCAGTGCAAACTTCTCCCCCCCCCCCCCCCAAAAGAGCAAGTATCTATCCCAGCAAAGGGCTGCCTCCCAAACATCTCAGATGCTCAGGTGAAGGCTGCCCTCTCCAAAGCAAAAAACACTGCTTCCATGGGACCAGATGGCGTCCCAGGTTGCGTCCTACATGAACTACAAGAGAAACTAATCCCTCAAATAAAACAGCTATACAATCTCAGCCTCATTACAGGATATGTGCCCACAGAATGGCGTACAGCAACAGTGGTCCCACTCCACAAAGGTGGAGCCTCTACAGACCCTGGAAACTATCGCCCCATAAGCCTGACTAGCTTAGTCTGCAAGGCTATGGAGAGGATCATCATGGAGCTCATAAACAAAGACATTGGGGACCTACAGACACTAGATCCTACCCAGTTTGGCTTTGTCAAGGGCAGATCCTGCCTTTTGAACCTGGTTGACTTCTTTGAAACAGTCACCAAAGCAATAGATGAAGGGAAGGTAGTCCACACAGCCTATCTGGACCTTGCAAAGGCATTTGACACAATACCCCACTCAGGCATCATAGATAAGCTATCCAGCTTAAATATAAACCCCTATGTCACAGGATGGGTCGCAAACTGGCTCAAAGACAGAACCCACAGAGTGAGAGTTGCTGGAGCCATGTCAGACTCGAAACCAGTCACAAGTGGCATCCCAGAGGGTTCTGTCCTGGGACCACTCTTGTTCGGTATATACTTTTCCGAGGTACAGGCAAACGTGGGAGGACTATGGCTCACCAAGTTTGCAGACGACTGCAAACTGGGCGCCATAATCAACTCTCCAGCTGACACAAACATCCTTCAAAAGGTCTCACAGAGACAGATAACTGGTGCCAATGCCATGGTTTAAAGCTAAATGCCAAAAAATGTATAGTCATACCCTTTGGCAAAAACAATGTGCCCACAAATTACCACATAGGCGGAAACCCATTAAGTACAGAGAAAGTTATTAGGGACCTGGGGACCCAAGTTGATAGCAATCTCTCCTTTGAAAACCACATTGCCAAAGTGGTTAGAAAGACCTTCTACATAGCCCACCTCATCATGAAGGGTTTCACATCTAGATCAAGAGAGGTAATCGTGCCCCTTTATTCATCCCTCATCAGGCCCATCATAGAATACAATGCCCCTTTTGGGATGTACCTTACCCGACACCTGCAGCAATTAGAAAGACCCCAAAAGTATCTCACCAAGAGGATCAAGGGTCTCAAACAGATGCCATATGCTGCTCAGTTAAAAACTCCAGCTCTACTCAGTTGCATACCGCCTACTTGAGGCGATCTATGCCTGACATACAAAGCTATGTCAAATCCAGAATTAATGGACATGCTCCACCTCAGTAAATCTAAATCCCTTAGAGCCACATGCTCGAAGGACTTGAACCTCAGCACAGAAATAAATAGAACTTGCTGGAGGGACAGGTTCATAACCCAGAGGCTCCCTTCACTCTGGAATAGAATTCCAGTTCATGTGAGGCAGAGCACCTCACTGAATCTCTTCAAGAAGAATCTCGATAAGTGGATGGGGGATCGTAGGTTTGTCCCAGGGATTACTCCCGTGTCACTATTAGACAGAGGCACAGTAAACTAAACCTTAAAAAGGGCACAGTATACTCAAATCAAGGGGTGGCATAAGCCATACAGAATCGGGCTAGGCTTATAATTGCCCCAGGGCAGATAGCCTAGTATGAACCTATGAACCTATGAACCTATAAACTAAAGCCTTGCTCTAATGCCCCTGATGGCATTCCTTCCTCCTTGGAGATCCAAATAAGGGAATGAGACCAAGATAGAATCTTGGTCTCATTCCCTTATTTGGATCTCCAGAGCGAACCTTTTTGTGTGGTTTTCAGTTTTCTATTGTTCGCTTACATCTCCTTGTGTTGATTCCTTCCTCCGTCCTAAAAATAGCCTCAGATGCTATTGCTCTGCCTATCAGCATCCTGATCAATAGATCTATACTCGAGTCTTACATTCCCAAACTTTGGCGAACTGCTTATATTTTGCCTCTCCACAAGGGAGGCAAAAATAACAATGTATCTAATTTTTGGCCCATAGCCATCCTCTCCCCTATCTCCAAAATTCTTGAAAAATGCATCCATCTACAGCTCTTACCATTCCTTACCAAATATCAATTACTTTCCCCCACCCAACATGGCTTCCGCCCAGGACACAGTACTAACTCCGCCCTTCTCTCCTTCTTACATATCGTCAATTCAGCCCGCGACTCTGGACATTTAGTATCTTCCGTCCTGCTGGACCTTTCTAAAGCCTTTGATACCATCTCCCATACCCACCTCCTAAATCATTTCTCTAACCTTAACCTTTCCCAAGAAACCCTTTCTTGGTTCTCCAGCTATCTTGCTAACAGGTCCCAAGCCGTAAAATGGGGCCAAGCCACATCCTCTTTCCTCCTTACTCCCACTGGAGTACCCCAAGGTTCCATACTTGGTCCTCTGCTATTCAACATCTTTATTAATGACTTCCATAAAGCCATTCCCAACTCCAAAATTGTCCAATACGCCGATGATTCCACTTTGATTTGCAGTGCCTCCAACCTAGCTGAACTCCATCTCTAACTCAAAATGCCTTCTCTACCACTGAAGACTGGATGCTCCAAAACCACCTCTCTTTTAACGCTAAAACCAAGATCCTTCTATTCTCCCCTTCCAAATCTTCCCCTGTAGATGAAAACTCCCTTTACATCACCATAATAACTCACAAATAGAGATTGTACACTCTGCCAAACTCCTCGGGGTCACTATAGACAATCAGCTAAAATTTAACTCCCACATTCAGCAGAATATCAAAAAAACACACATAAAACTTGGCCTACTTTGCAGAAATAACCTCTTCCTATCTCCTTCCTCTAGGCTAAATCTTGCCACTACCTATCTTCTTCCCTTTCTCTTGTATGGCTCTCCCCTGTTCTCTAACTTATCCTCCACACCTACCTCTAAACTAGAGATATGTTACAACAAAATTTCTCGATTTGCCACTAGTGCCAAATCCTCCTCACACCATTGCAATTCCCTTCTCTCCCTTAACTGGCTTGAACTGCCCAACCTACTTGACTTTCACCAATTAACCACAGTCCACAAATTAGTATTCCAACCCTCAAACTGCCCCGCACTATCCAACATACTGCAACCATATTCCCCTCCTAGACCTCTTAGATCCTCTCACCAAAACCTACTTACCATTCATAAACCCAAGCACCCAGCTGGCCAGCTTCTCATATCCTGTACCCTAGCAAAAAAATGGAACTCTTTGCCCTCCACCCTATGGACCTGCAATAACCTCAATAGCTTCAAATCTCAACTCCATTCCTACTTCTTCCGTAACAGGAAATGCAACTGCACTCTTCCACCTTTGCCTCTCAAACCCTCCACTCTCTTTACCCCTGGCTAATCCCTCCCCTCCTAACCTCTCCTCTCCTATCCCCACTCTTAACTATTAATTTGTTTCTCATAACATTACATTATGTACTCTTCTCTCTTTAACTAAACTGTCATTCCATTGATTGTTACTAGATTGCAGATTGAACCATATTTTTTTTATATATGTATTTTTATACTATGTATTTTCTCTTTGATTGAAAAAATGTATCTAATAAACCTTCTGTGGAGCTTTTCTCCCCGGGCCTCCACTGAAAATGGGTTCCCCAGCCCAGTGGACCTCCCCGGTCACCAAACTGAATAAATAAAATAAATAAATAAATAAATATTTTCTGAGGAGTGAGGGATGTTAGGAGGAGGGGTACTGACTTTACCTGAGTGGAGGATGGAGTTTATGGAGGACCAGAATTGTTTGGGGCTGTGTTCGGAGGAGTCTAGGGCAGACTGGTAGTATTGGAATTTGTCCTGTTTTATTAGCTTTTTGACTCTATTGCGTAGTTCTAGGAATTTCTGTCTAGTTGAGGGGGTCTTGGTTTTGCACCAGTGCTCCCAGGCTTTATCCCTGTTTTTCATTTCTGACTTAGTGGTTTTCTGTAGCCATGGGGAGGGTTGTGCTTTGATTCTGGGAAGTCTTATGGGGGCATGGTAATTAAGGATGCTCAGGAAGGTAGTATTAAAAAATTCAACTGCGTCATCAAGACTGAGGTACTTTAGAGGATGCCAGTTACATTCTTTGAGGGATGAGATGAATGTGAGTGGGTTAAAGTTTATTTTTTTATGTATCTGACGGTAGATGACAGGTTTAGCTTGGTATAGGTATTTTTTCAGTAGGAATGTTGGGGAGTGATCACTGAGGCTATCTGATAAGCAGCCTGTTATATATGACTGGGGGCTCTTACTGACTAGTATCCAATCCAGGGTAGTGTGCTTGCTGGAGTTTTTATTTATCCTGGTTGGCGACTGGACAAGTTGGGTGAAGCCATGAAGGTTTACATGATGGGTTGGATGGTTGCCAGAACAGGATTGCCATTCAATATTGAAATCACCTAAAATGATAGTTTCTTGGGGGAGATGGTGGGTAGACCAGCTGAGGAGGTTTTCTAGTGGAGGGATGTTTTGGCCAGGTGGGAAGTAGCATCCAATTATGTTGATGGTTTTGTTTTGGTTTATTTTGAGGTTGGTATATATTATTTCTGCATTGCCTATTTGTGGAGCTGATGATTTTAAGATCTGGATGTTTAGATGCTGTTTAAATATTATAGCTACACCGCCTCCTTTCTTGTTTAGCCGGTCTACCCTTAGTATGCCATAACCTGTAGGGAGTATTTGCTCACTGGTAATGTGAGGTTTTATCCAGGTTTCTGTCAGGATGACTATATCTGGGGAGTACAAGTCTATGGTGGCATGGAGTTCATGGACTTTGTTGGATATACTTCTAATATTTAGGCTTAGTAGAAGGAAGTCATTTGGCTTTCTATTGGCTGTAATATGGGAGAAGTTGTGGTTTCTGGTCTGATTATGAGGACTGGGGTTGGAGATGGTAGGGCCAGGGTTGGGGTGGATATCTCCACTTAGGGCTAGTTTTGATATGCATGAGGTTATTAGTTTTCTCAGTTTTTGAATGTGTTTGTTTATTAGGGGAACTTTATGATTGTGCTCTTTGGGTAATAGGTATGGTGAGATGGGTACTATATTGAGTTGTAGGGATGCTTTATGTTTGAGTAATATAGATGGTAGAATATGTGGGGGTGCATAGGGATGGTTCTTGAGTTGGTGGGAGGGGAGCTGAGTGAGGTTGAGACATGAGTGGTGGTGTGAGTAGTAGTACAGTGGTAGTGGTTGAGTGCGGGAATGATAGAGCTTTGGAAGGATGTAAGATATGCATGGAGAGTGCATGCAGTGAGCATAGGTAAGGTATACTTGTACATGTTAGTTGAGGAGGGGTCATAGTAGTGGGAAGATGGAGGAGGTAGTGTTGGGTTAGTGCTGTGGTTGGCTACTGGAAAGATGGGAGGGGTTTGTGAGTGTAATAAAGGTGGGACCACCGGGGGCTGGAAGGAATAGGGTCAGGGTGGGGAGAGAAGCGGGTAGAGACCCTGTTAGTTGCTGTTATGAGGGGGCTGGAAACAATCAGGTAACAGAGTTAACTGATGAATGAACATATGATAGTGACAAAGGTGGTTGTAGTTTTAAAAATGGTGCCTGCCACAGGTAATATTTATTAACTTTGGGATTGTCTTAAGGTAATAAACAGGGAAGGGGGAGGGGAGAACAAGGGTGTGAGCAGGCAGTTATTTGTACTGCTGCTAATGAGCCAAAGCAAAGACAAGTTAGTGTTTGAGAAACAATCACAATTGACCAAGGACTGCTCTGAAACTGTAAATCATTTCTTAGCCATTTTCAGGTGGAAAAACAGGATAACCTTGTATCAGTAGGCCACTGTGGTCTCAGTTTAAATTAACAAACACACAGTATTGATCAGATTATGGATACTATCTGCTAACAGAAGGGAATAAGAGAGAAAGTGGAAGATGAGTGTGTGTGTGTGTGTGTGGGGGGGCTGCTTACAAGCCAAAGCAGAGTGCTCTCCAGGGGAAAATGAATATTGGCTCAAACAGGTAGACACATACTCAAAGTTAACTTTAGTTGTTTGCAGACAGTTCAGACCCAGACTGCGCTTTTCTCATAAGAATGATAAAGGTGGTACCACAGTTGAATACTTAAGAGTGGTGTTAGGTTCAAAGTTAACTTTCGTTGTCTGCAGACAGTTCAGTCCCGGACTGCGCTTTTCTCATAAGAATGATAAAGGTGGTACCGCAGTTGAATACTTAAGAGTGGTGTTAGGTTCAAAGTTAACTTTAGTTGTCTGCAGACAGTTCAGACCCGGACTGCACTTTTCTCATAAGAATGATAAAGGTGGTACCGCAGTTGAATACTTAAGAGTGGTGTTAGGTTGGAGAGACACTGAGCTCCTCATAGGGCCTGTAGCAGAGTGGATTGTAGTTTTTTCGATTACCTCTTTCTTCCTAAATGAGAAACTCTTTGTGATGAGATGTACCACATAGAAGGATTTTCTAACCACACTGGCAATGTGGTTGTCAAAGGAGAGGTTGCTATCAGCCTGTGTTCCCAGATCTCTTATTACACCTTCTGAGTTTAGTGGACTACCACTGATGTGGTAGTTCATGGGCACCGAATTTTTCCCAAAGGGAATAACGATGCATTTTTTGGCATTTAGTTTGAGACCATGGTTCTGGCACCAGTCATTGATCTCAGTGAGGCCCCTTTGTAGGATGTCTATGTCAGTTGGGGATTCTATAATGGCTCCCAGTTTGCAATCATCTGCAAACTTGGTCAGCCAGAGTACTTTTTTTGCCTTGAACTTCTGAGAAGTAGATGCCGAACAGAAGGGGACCCAGGACAAATCCCTGTGGGACACCACTCATGACTAGCCGGTAGTCAGATCTGGAGTCCACAACCTTCACAGTGTGAGTTCTATCTGTGAGCCAGTTAGCAACCCACCTTGTGACATAGGGGTTAATGCCTAGTTTAGTGAGTCTATCAATGATTCCTGAGTGGGGAATTGTATCGAAGGCCTTGGCAAGATCAAGGTAGGCTGTGTGTACTACCTTGCCCTCCTCCACAGCTTTGATGATGGGCTCAAAGAAGTTAGGTTGAGCAGACATGATCTATCCTTCAGAAATCTGAACTATGTGGGGTCCAGAGTATGGAGATTTCCTATGTCCCTATTTTTAAGGTCCACAATGATACATTCCATAGCATTACATATCAGACTTGTCAGGCTAATGGGGTGGTAGTTCCTGGGGTCTGTAATTGCTCCCCCCTTTGTGGAGTGGGATGACTGTGGCTGTATGCCATTTGGTAGGGACAAAGCCTGAAGTGAGGCTGTAATTGAAGAGGGCACTCAGGTGTGGTGCCAGTTCATTTTGTAGTTCATGTAGGAAGCAGCCAGGGATATTATCAGGTCCTGTGGAATCTATGTTCCTGGCTTTAGACAGTGCAGTTTTAACCTGTGCAGTAGTGATATTAGGAACCTGACATTCCCCAGGTATTGTGATTGGCCCTTTAGGAGGTGGGGGGGTAAAGTTTCCACTGATCCTGTCTGCCAGTATATTGGCAATGTCAGCAGCTGGCTCTGTATACTTGTTACCATTGTGCTGTAGCTCAGAGCAGACCTGAGTGTTGCCATGTAGATTCTTGACGTATCTGTAGAATGCCATGTGGTTGTCTTTAGTATCTGCTGCTACTTTGTTTTCGTAGCTAGCTTTAGAGGATTTAATGAGGGATCTGAATTATTTGCTGAGGTTAACTAGGGAGTTTTTCCAGTCTTGGGACTTCACCCTTTTCTGCAACAGTTTCTTCCTTATTTTGTAGAGTTTGTTTCTGGTAGGGTACCACCAGATTGGCTTCCTTTTTTTGGAGAAAGTGTCTTTGTTCTGTTTGGTATGGCTCTTTCCATGCACTTGTGAATGTGTTCGTACAGTGCATTGGTGTGTGATTCAGCAGTCGTGCAACTATTTTCCAACTGCAAGGTTGTCAGAGAGTTTGCCACCTCCATTTTTAGGAGACCAAAGTTTGCTT